>NC_134710.1:434163749-434467272 GCF_043290135.1 Rhipicephalus microplus | reverse complement strand
TGAGGCGTAAAACCATCCAAAATATTAATATGTGATACGTGATTTCGCTTTTTCGTGACAGTGTGCGCGTGGCTTTTGATACATTCTCAGAGTTAATCTGTCACATGATTGCTTTTTAGGCGTACCACGTAGCAGTCTTTCTGCGAACATATTTAGTTTTATTCGTGCACTTAAGAAGCCTTGCCTCCTGCACGAGTGTCTGATACAGCCTGGGAGCCAGGGAACGCAGTGGAACACGGTGGTTTTTAAGCAGCTTCCAGTACGCTCGTAGGAAGGTTCGAAAATTATCAGGCAAGTGTATATACCGATTATCCCTTGCTTTCCAATCGATGTCGAATAGAGTGTTCTTTTGACTCAGCATTCCCATCGCTATTCTGTGAATCTCCTGCATGATTTTCATTATTCTTACTTGGGCTGTTGTTATGGTTATCATTTCGTTTTAAGTTAACCTTGCATCGAAGCGAACAATAAAAATAGCTTTCCTTTGCCCAGCACGCCCGTGAGGCGACGTCGAGGCAAGCTCTTGACGTCCCCTCCTGGAAGGCCTAGGCCCAGTCACCTAACCCTGCGGGTTTCTTAAAGTAAAGATTATTCCTCCTCCTCCTCAATTGCGTGCATCGTCAAACGACTAAAGAATATAGGCCCTGTATTGGTGTTAGGCCAATACGGCTTGACAAACATGTATGCTATCAGAGCAGACTTTTCAGCCACACCAGTCGCGTAATTTGTAGCAAGGCTTTCCAAGTCGCCTAGTCAAAATGAAATGTCGGATAAGGTGGCAATGGGCGTAGTGTATTTTGCAGCACGCCCAAGAAATACATGTGAGTTGTTTTTCTGTGCTTATTTGGACACATAAGTTTAAATAAATTGTTTAAACAAATTGTTTCTCGAAAGTGTTGACCTACCTTAACTTGACGCATTAAACTTACATCTGGGGCCTCTACACTGACAGGCATACATGCATAGTTACGAGACAGTTATGTTGCTTTGCGGCGTCGGTGGTAACATGCAAGCGCTAGATTGCACTCCATCTCCAAGGACGGTATCCCAGACCTTCTTCACGACTGATTGACACGAGAGCTGAAAAACCCATTCCATGTTTGTAAACACAGGTAAGCCGATGTCGACATTATGGGTAAAATTATAGTGACATCTGCACGGAACTTTCACCATATGCGCTGAGGGCTGCGATGTGCGCAAACTAAACGACGTTGTGAGGCGCCATAAGCGTTGTGAAAGCCATAAGCGCTGAGGGGTGCGATGTGCGCCAACAAATAAATGTTGTGAGACTCGACTCACATCCAATGCGGCGCAGCTCGTCGGCATACCTTTTTTTCTTCTCGTTGCTTGACCGAGAACACCACATGCACCACTAAAAACGCAGCAGAAACTGCGGTAGGCAGAACGTCTTTTGCCTACCAAGACAGCGCCACCACATAATCGTGACGTAAGACCGGTGGAACTTGTCTATAGACTGGGAGCTCCACTTGTGTAGCAGCGCGTTTGCAGTCTTTTTAACATGCCTTCAAGGAAAGAGTAAGTGCCATGGCTAACTCTGCCTTATACCCCACCACTAAGTTACGGAACTTTGTCGAGAATAATACAGTTGCTCTGCTCTTGCAGTACCCTCTCTACTTCTGTGAGTCTCAAAACGCCGCATTGGTGGCCTGCATTGTCGATAACCTACTTAGCGTGGTCGTGAGACTCGGACTATACTCAGGACAGAGGCGTGGGATAATGTTTGTTATATCGCGCAATTATTACGTTGAAGGAAAACTTCACATCAGTTTTTGGTTTCTCTGTGTGCAGCCGACTCTGACTACTGTTGAATGGAGGGGGTTATGCCCTCACAACTTTTATCAGCTCAGAGCTGGCACTCCCCTTCGGCCCCTTTTCCCGGTGGATACGACTAGGCCTGAACAACCGGTAACGCCAGCAATGCCTGCGCAGCTATGATTGTGTGGTACTACAGCTCGGTCCCATAGAAAATTGTTTTATTGTACGAGTTGTAAACGCCCCGAGGTATCAGAATTTGTACGTGGCATCACCCACTGGTATGGAGGATGGATGGATGGATGGATGGGGCTGCATCGTTGCGATCAGGTGGCGGCTCACGCTGCTTAGTAGTATACTGATGAGGCAGTACTAACTGTACGAGGTCAAGCAAGGAATCACTCCTTTTCTTATTTTAGCCACCAATCACATCAACTTCTCTGGATTATTTCTAATATCTTGACTTCTATTTTGCCTCCACTGTGTCTAAACACAAATGTTTTGAAAAATTTCTGCACTACGCCATCTAGGCCTTGACCTGTACTTGGTGCGCAGAAGTACTTGGCGCGCAGAATGGTTGTGTTAGACACTGAGCCACAAGCACAAGCAAACGTCCATCACCGCTTAAACGGCAAGCTATTTTTACACACCACCTTCCACTGGCCATTCTGACCTCACAAAAAATATCAGCCTGTTTTCAGCATTACCAGCGAGATAGCGCAAATAGAACGCTGGGCGTCAGGTGCGTCGAAGTGCGCGCCCCTCCACTTTTAGGGTGGAGCCACCTTTTGAAAGACTCTGCTCCGCCTGGCAGCCATATTGGTTCAAAAGTGTCGGGTAGCACGCAGAGGCTAGCGCTAGAACAGTACGTAAACACGTTGTTCTTGACGTATTAGGATGTGTTCTTTGGCCGCCATGACAGGCTGTTGTGTGCTACTGTGTACTAGTTCTCAAGCGAAAGGCTAGTGGAGGTTTCGCTTTCCCCGTAACAGCGAGCTTTGGAAAAAATAGGAAGCACAATTGAAACGTCACCGTTGGCACCCGACCGAGAGCACCAAGATAGAGGATGTTGTTTGCTAGCTTTTTAATCGCTGGCAGTGAGCTTGTTCTGAAATTAATCCTTGCTTGTCTCGCTATAGCTGCATCACTTGATCACCACGTAAAGCTGGTTTCGCAAAGATGCTAAGCTTTGCGTTAAGCCGTGCAGAGTGAGTAGATGCCTCGGCTTCTTTGCGAATAAGCTTAAATAAGCTTCCTCCAGGCAAGATAATCAAACCCCATACTCAATAAGCATAGCTTAAGTGGCTCTTGAAGAGCAATTGATACAAAGCAGTACTGAATGATACTCATTGATACCAATTAGGACGCCGGAATACAGCAGAGTATGCTCAGAAAAAGCCTCGTTAGGCCAGTACATCGCAACTTAATTGAGTTCGTACAAGGAAATATAACGCTACTCGATACCAACCTTTACTGACAGGTACCTCTAAAGTGGGACCAGGCAAGCCTAGCAAAGATTTTGTTGGATTTTGCTATTACTGTCCAAGATGAAATAGCATAGCCATAAGGTAGACTGGACCCGACTAGTCCATGTTTTTTCGGATGAAGCATGACAAATAAATCTGGATTAAGCTAATCATGAACAAGACAATGTCTAGTGAACTGAGAAGGACTAGCCGTTTGGGTGACTGCATGTGGTCACAAGAAGCCAATCAGATAAAATTCGATTGAGCTGTAATAATGTAATCAGACGTTCGAACCGTGCGGTTTTTAGAAAGTTGAGATTGCCTAACCAGTTTTATGACAGAGTATAGCTACAATAGGGCATCATGGTTTCAACAGGATTAAGCTAATTGACATTAAGCTAATCTATAGCAAGTAAATTTGAAGTGAATTGAGCTCGTTTCGCTTGTTGGATTATTTAGCATGTTCACTTTAAGCCCATCCGGATTAGGCCAGATAAACTAATACGACTTAAGCTAATCATGATCAAGTCTAATCAGTAAGTTAAAATTGCTTAACTTTTTTGATGACTGAGTATGAACACACTAAGACAATGGAGATTAGGCAGCACTAATATAGCCTGGGTTAAGCCAGATTAGGTTACACCAGACTAAGGTAATCTTTAGCAAGCCATTTTCACTAAATTCAGTTTGTCGAGCCAGTTGGATGATAAAGCATGGCCACATAACAGCGTGGATCAGGCCGGGTTAAGCTAATCCGCATGGGATGATCACAAGCAAGTGAATTTGGAGTGACATTGCCTTGCCTGTTGAATGTCTGAGAATAGCCACGTTAAGCCAGCTCGGATAAAAGCGAATAAAGGTAATTTGAGTTAAGTTGACCTCAAGGAAATCTATTTTCAGTAAGATGCCCAATCATGTCATGTATGTCATAACATACATGACCTGCATAACATGTTTTTGGTGTAATGAACAATATTTTTATCATGCCCTATAAATATTTGTATACATAAGGTTAATAAAATGTCCGTTAGAACCTTATGACAGCCCAATGTGCGTCATGGCACACATTCATGAAATGATTTTCGTTCATCATTTATATCGGTTTAACAGACCACGACAAGGACACAAAAATACACACACACACACAGCGCTAACTTCAAGCTAATGTTTTATTTTGTGATCGCACATGCTATTTAAACAATAACAGTAGACCAATAAAACTTGCAACAGATCATGATAAAATACAGCACAGCTTACGGACGCGTCATCACCAATTGCGACAAATTACGCTCGCCAACGTCGAACTGAAGATTCTAAATACTTCTTTTCTTTAGCTGACGAAGCTATGAAAGCCACACTCACACATATTTCTTTCATTTTGTCGATTTCATAGGCTTCCACGAATTCACGTGTAGTTCTGTCACGTGCCCTATACAAAATACGGGTGTTTTGAAACGTAAGGATGCAACCAAACCTCGGACAGTGAAGGGCCGATTAACCAGATGCATGATTTTTTAAGGTTGTACATATGTTCCCAAAGTTTTTCGTTTACACACCTTCCGGATTGGTTTATGTACACGTAATCACAAGTCAAAGGAGTGCATTAGACAACACCAAGACAACAATTCACGAATTTTCCCCTGTGCTTGGTTTTAAAATCCCGTTTCTTGCTACTGTCTGCATTAACCTTCTTGCACATTCCTTGCGATCGTTCGGAAGGAGAAAGGGTGTTCGCCCTCACCCGCGTAGTCGGTAGCCGGCAGCACAATCGTCTCGAATTTTTTTATTTGTTGAATCATACAACACAACAGATCATCATACTGCTTGGACCCGTAGCCAAAGGCTAATTCAAAGGTAAAATTTTCATGTCGTTAAACAGTGCTTTACTCGGTTGATCATGCTTAGAGTATGTTATTGTTTTTAGAGATCGTTTCTGTAATATTCGAATAGGTTCTAGGTAAGTCTTATAAGTCCATCCCCAAGATTTAATGCAGTATGTAATGTGAGAGTGGATGAATGCGAAGTATAATGTTCGTAAAATGTCTCTATCGAAGTAGTTACGGGCCTGCAGTAAAGCATAACATCCGGACGCCAACTTAGTGCAAACTTCTGTTATGGGGTTTTGCCAGTTTAAGTGGTTATTGAAGTAAACGTCAAGGTACTTGTAAGAGGTTGCATGAAGAAGGGAGTGGTTGTCGATAGCTATATTGATGGAGTTAACATTTATGGTCTTGTTACGAAAATGAAAAATTGTATATTTAGTTTTCTTGGTAATAATTGTTAATTTCTTGGCACAAAACCATTTGTAAATTCTTGATAACTCCGAGTTTGTTTTAGATTCAACTTCCTCGATATTGTTACCTGTAATTATTATAGCTGTGGCATCAGCATACATCAGAACGTCGGAGCAATTTAAGGATAATGGCAGATCGTTTATATACATGGACAAAAATGAGGGCCCAAGGACGGATCCTTGTGGAACACCAGTTTCTATACATTGAGGCAAAGAACATATATTGTTAATGCAAACTATCTGGTACCGGTCACGAAAATAACTTGAGGATAGGTTGAACGATGTACCTCTAAAACCGTAGTGCTTTAATTTGCCTAAGGGTATAGAGTGATCTACGGTGTCGAATGCTTTTTTTAGGTCTAAGTACACGACAGCCACCAGTTTGTTATTGTTTACGGCGGAGTTAATTGCTTGTGTTAGAGACAGCACCGCGGTTGATGTTGAGTGCTCGGAAGGAAAACCGTGCTGTTGTGGGCAAAGTATGTGGTATTTATCTAGGAATGTCTGTATTCGGGCTGCAAGAAGTTTCTCATATAGATTGTTAAGGACGCTTAGCACGGATATTGGCTGACAACTAGATGGGTCAGTGGGCTCTCCGTCTTTGTATATTGGTGCGACCCTAGCTTTTTTTACAGAACATGAGTACGTAGAGGCATGCAGAGAATGATTGAAAATATTACATAAGATAGGGCACAGGATATCTATGTTTTCCTTAAGAAACCGCACCGTGATTTGGTCTAGTCCAGCAGCCTTATTCGTAGACATGTTTAATAGTACAGCTTCAATATCCTTGGATTCAATATCATACATACAGAAAGTGTTGGGTAAAGAGTGTCTATTAAATCGGTACTCGGTCGAGTTGTCAAATTTAGCTGCTAAGGCAGGGCCGATGCTCGTGAAATATAGATTAAACCTGTCAACAATACTTGTGTCTATACAATCGGGAAGAAGCTGCTGTTTTGGGTTGTTGCCAGTAACTTCTTTTACTATTTCTCATATTTTTTTAGTATTATCATTTGCGTGCTGTATAAGACGGCTATAATATACTTTTTTTGCGTATTCTAATATCCCACACTGATTTATGACGCATCATTTTGTAATTAAGCAGGTAGTACCCATTGTGTTTATTCGTCTTTCATTTATGATACCAGTAGTCTTTTTGTTTTAGGGTGGAGAGTATGTAATCAGTCATCCTTGGGCACAGTGACTCTTGGTAAGACCTATTAGATATGGTTTTGCTACTGTTGACTATGATGCTAGTAAGATTGTCAATCAAATTACAGAATTTTACGTTAACGTCGTCGTTGTATAATAAATTGGTGTCTAGTGACAAAAGCTTGTTCCGTGCTAAAGCATAGCCGATTCTAGTTTAAGGTGCTGTTTTCTGTGACTTTGGTTGGATCAGATCTCTTATACTCACGGAGATATGAAGGTGATCAGAAATGGGCACATCATACACGTCAGCCTTGGCATGTGAGGGTACATTTGTTAAAATATGGTCTATTAAGGTTCCAGATTTAGCCTTTTGTCGCGTAGGAGCGATAATTAGGTTCAAGTAATTATAGGACTCTAGCAGATATGTGTATTTGTTATTAGTTGTACTAAGGGTATTAATGTTGGTATCCCCAACGATAACTACTTGGTCATTGTGATTCGCTAAGTAAAGAAAGATAACTTCAAGCTTGTCTAAGAAGGCGGTTGAGGGTGAGTTGGGGTGCCGATTAAGTACGCCAACAACAAGAGAACAGTCGAGTTTAATAAATAAAGATTCAACTTCAGGGAAACTGAACGTGATCGGCGATAGCTGTGAGTACGTATGATGATTTTGAGCAAAGAGGGCTACTGCCCCTCCCCTTGATCTGGAAAGACGTGGATTTTACACTGCAGCGTATCCAGGGATTGTAATGTTCTCGTCTTTTTTTAACCAGGTTTCAGATGTAGCAATAACATCGAAGGAAGTAGTGTGCTGTGACAGATAGGCGATAAGCAAGTTGACGTTTTTATTTAAGCTAAGAGTGTTGCTGTGAAAAATCTATATACTATCGTTTGGCTTGTAGTTGTCATGCTCAGTTTTTCGAACCTTCATATGGCCGAGGAACTTTTTAAGGGGTTGTTAAGTGCCGACGATCACACAGTTTTGGACAGGTCATCTTCGCATATAACATGCACGACTTTCGAGTTTACCGATTTCCACATCAATACTTTGTCGTCTGCAAACCGGGCGAATTTCCAGTTCTTTTCTTTTTTGGTCTGAATGCTCTTGCCGAACAGGAACTTGTTTTCGGGGCATAGGTAGGCATTCACATAGACTGGCTAACTTCCTTGGAACCCAAGGGATCCTACATTCAGCCTGTTTTTCTTGGCCGCAGTCAGAATGCTGTCTCGTACATGCCTCGCAACAAACTTTCCAACTATGTTGGGTGGCCCGGATCCCTTGGTTGGCACCCTATTTGCAGCATCAACGTCTTGCCCGGAAAGTTTGACCTTGAGAAAAGTGGCCACTTTTAGAACTATATCAGCAACGTCCTCTCCCTCGGTCAATGGTACTCCCTTCAGTTCAATGTTGTTCCGTCTACTCTATTGCTTTAACGCTATGATTTCTCGCTCGGTTTCCTTCAACTCTCTTTCTAGGCTTTGGCACTCTTTCTGGCTTCCCAGGCTACGGTTAGTAGCCTCGGCGACTTCCTGCCGGAGGGTCTTGATTTCAGCTTTGAAACCTTCAAAGCCCTCATTTATGAATCCCATAGACTCTTTAACAGTGGCAAGCTCGTCAGCTATTGTACTCTTCGAGGCAGCAACTTTTTTTATATCTGCCCACAGGCTTGCCACTGCATCGAAAATCTTTGCTGTCATTTCCCCGAACATCTTAGCTATCTCCTTAACGCAACCCGGTGCTTTTTCACTTAAAGCCTTGGAGAAGTTCGCCAACTCGTCCATTGCACCGGGGCAATGGCACAAAGACAAGGGAAAAAAGAAAAGACACTAGTACATATACGTACGAAACGTTCAGAGCAGACTGGCAGTAAGAGAATGATTTAACAAACTGTAGAAAAGTAACCCACCTGCGATACAGAAGCAGCGGATTTAGCAGGCGATACGACTGCCAGCCCACTCTGAAGTGGCAAGCGTAGATGCCGTTCGATTTTATAGGTGTAGGGAACGCCTCCGGATGCTCGGGCGATAATCGTCGTCACGTGCTGCCGAAAGGATCCACGGCAGTTCCAAGCAATGAGGGTGCGAGTGTCAGTGCGCCTGCGCCTCGTGTAGGATCCGCCGCTTTTAGCCACCGGAGTCAAGTTGTTCCCGAAGCCGTGCGTTTTTGAAATTCCTGCGATATAGAAGCAGCGGGTTTAGCAGGCGATACGGCTGCCAGTTCGTTCTGAAGTCATCTTCAGAGCGGACTGGCAGGTATCATGTTTGCCATGGCATCATGTTTGGTGCCGTAAAACTTAGGCACTGCGTCTCGCAGCTCGACATAAGGGCGAGGGCTCCAGGAGAAGATGTGAGAAAAGAAGTATCCGCACCAGCCTTTCTCGCTATCTTTCGCAAGTTATCAGAAATGACTTGCATGTAGGGCATTACAGCAACCTTGGCTGCCTCAGTGTCAGCTGCCTCGTCTCAGACGTTTACCCTTTCTTTCCTGCTTATAATTTCGGGGACGGTGGTTAACAGGGGCAAGGGATAACCAGAGTCCAACAAACGCTTAGTTTGAACCCGCAAGCCTATATCAAGCTTGTGGAGGCACGGCTTCGTCAGTGAATTTTGAAAACATGAATTTATCGCCACACGCTTGGGTGGACGCGAACGGAAGAACCGGTTTTTTTCCTCGTGGTTCATAGCTCCAGCTTACCCCTGCTGGCAAAAAATACAACCCGATGTCAAGGAATCTTATTAAAAAGTTATTTGGTATTTTATGCGCTAGCACCAGGCGAGATACCACTGTCGTGAACATGGTTCGAGTTTCTGTAACAACCGCATTGAAATTGTGGTGATCATTAATTGCAACGATCAGATAGTCGTCTACGATTCTGAAAACAGTAATATCATCAGCGCGCGTTTCATGCTCGTCAAAAACCTTATTACGTTTTGCTTAAAACAGGTCGCTCAAGTACGGGGATATGCAGGACCCTATACATATTCCGTTCTTTTGTTTCACAGCGTTCCCAATCTACGTCGCATAGGTCTAGTTAAGGTAAATTTGAATGAGCTCTCGTATTTGCTCACTCGACACACCAGCAGTATTTTGAAATTGAACCACTCCTACTCTGTTGATACCATCCGGCACACGCGCCATCGATTTGGCCTGAGAGAGAGTGTAATAAAATATTTAACATCAATCGAAAAATGCTAAAAAGTCTCGCAGTTTCAATGCCTGCGAAAAAATCTGGCACTTGTTCCGACTTTTTCACAAAAATGCATCGTCAAGATATATCTACTTAAAATTGTTTTGTAGAAAGAAGTCAATGCACTTTTGCCACGATTCATTCTCCGAGATAATCACTCTGAAAGGACAGTCAACTTTATGCGTTATGGCCATGAAAAAATATATCGAGATCCAATTTTTTGTGTCTTCCCATGGACACGTGGACAAGCGACCAGCGCTGCACAACTACCAACGAGAGTTTCGCGACCTTGTTACAGCCAGCGCAAGCCTGACAGCCCCAATATGACCCCCCACTGCTATCATTTCGAACTTTTTGCCCATAGTCATGGTTCGAGTAGTTTACGGTGGCATTGGATTGCAATGGCATCTGTATCCAAGAGTTCACGTACGAGGTAATGAAATATTATCTTCCACATGATCTCAAACGCCACCTCACATACTTCTTCTGTAGCCCTCGCCCTTACGATGAGCTGCGAGACGCAGTGCTAAGTTTTACGGCACCAAACGTAATACCATGGCAATTCGAGAAGATTGTGCTGCCGGCTACTGGCTACGTGGGTGAGGGCGACTACCCTCCCACTTCGATCAAGCCGTTGACCGAGAGACCCACGACCCCGGATTTCATGGATCCTGCCTCCAATGTACCGGTTCTGCCAAATGAGACATTGCCACTTCTCTCCGTCCAGATTCGACACCGACCACTGCCCCATGCGTCTTCGGATTCACTGCAGAGGCCTGGTCGGCTACACTGTCTGCACCGGGTGATTTCACGACATCGCCCGGGCTGGCTCATCTGCCTGCAGACTCCACGCCTGCCCAGGAACATGTGGAGGCCCACGGCACTAATCCCACTATGAACCCAGAGCCCACTTTCATCAGTTTTCTTGAAACACCGGTGCCTGCTGCCAATACCTTCGTGTACTGCCAGTTCAAATACGACTTCTCCAACGTTTCAGATTTCAGCAAAAACTTTACAGACATGCCTACGAGGATTTCGTTCCAACTTTCTCAAGAGCCACTTGAACCTACCTCGACATCTCCCGCAGCTGAAGTTCCTGCCTGTGACGCGCTACGGCTGAATTCAAGTTCAGGGATGCTGCTACAATGACTGACGACCACGTGGCAGCTGCTTCAACAGCTGAACAGACCACACCTTTTGTACTAACCACACTGGTGGGCAATCACATGATTGTACCGAAGAGCACGGGCACGCCATCCAACTCTTAGACGATACCTTCTGGGCTCCCCGGCCATGCTCCTGAGTCCTTGAAGAGTGACAAGACGTCTGCAGTGTCCAGTGCACCTCCTATAGTGCCCAACATTCACCCGTCAAGCAGTTGGCATACAGAGAGAAGGACTGGAGCACAACACCTGGAACATGCTCCACAGTTTCAAAGTCACCAAAAGCCACCGACAACTGCAACACCAACCACCCGCCGGATCTCACGGCACAAGTGGTCGGCTCGCCAGCCTGCCCACGTGAACGCACCAAATGATGTCCGGCAAGACCACCTGGTCTTCACACGTCTACACGACAGATGACGCCGCAGTAACAGCCGGTGATGTATCACCGCCTTCGTCGTTATCGGCCCCATGGAAACGACACCTGCGTCGCCCTCCCAAACCGGCGACGTTCCGTCCGCAAGCCACAACCATGCCCGTCAAAAGCTCCAGGCCCGGCTGTACTACGCCAACGCAACCACCGGAACCACGGTACCCACTGTAGGTTCAGGCTTCGACGTGCTGCGCTGCGAAATCACTCGACTGCCTACCGCTTTTCATGTTATCGGTTTAGCCCGCTCCTTACAGCCGCGTGCCTACGTCGCCATCCTCACCCACTGCACGGTTTCCAGTGCCGTTCACCGCAACTGTCGGACTCCTCCGTACGCATTCCACTCTAACGACATTCTTACTTACCAGTGGACACTTTGGGAACTGCCGCACATGTACACAGTGTTTATATGTTCTTCTTACATCTCTTACATTCTTTTTTTATCAAGGAACACGCTAGGTGGAGGACCCTTGTAGCGTAGCGCTAGTGGCAGCCTGCCGGCTAGAGGAAAAGATGACCAGCGCTGGCGGCTCTTGACGCGAGGCACCTAGAACTTTCAATGCCTCTGGCTGGCTGGACGCCACGGCTGCTGCTCTACTTCGGCAGCTCGCTTTTTCCTGTACGTCTCGTCTGCTCGTTTAACCTGCGACAACGGCACGTCTACGTGAGATGCCCTCCCGTCGCTACAAGTCTATAGCTAGGCGCCCTGCTCGTCACGACCAACGTTACTAGAGTCAGGTCTGTATTGCAGCTTACCGTAGGTGCTTGCTCTCCCAAGTTGTCACGGTGACCGAGACGAGAACTAGCGAGGCTGCTGTGCCATTTTGCTTGAAGCCGTGCGCGTGGTCTGCCGCAGCACGATCGATCAGCTTTGTTGTTGCAGCTCTTGCCAATTGTGCGAGTCGAGATTCGCCATTCGAAGTTGCGCAGTAAGCTCAACTGCCTTAAAAACCAAGATTTGCGAAACATGTCTTCCATAATCACCGCTGAAATTAAGGGGCCTTTGACAATCGCTGAAGCTATTTTATTTATTTATTATTTATTTATTGACAGTTCCCACAACACTTTTTTCGGATGGTATTAGCTGCGCCTGAGAAGCTTGTGTTAGGCGCTAGTTCACTAAGACATGTTTAGAAAAATTATCTGCGCTAGAGACAGACACACCAGAATAGAGGTTCACAAGACGAATTGTTACTCAGCGATCGTCCTTCTATTCTGGTGGATCGTCTTATGCGCAGTTTGTTTTTATAATCAGCTGAGATTCTCTCGCGTTCTTGCTGGTGTTCGTCAGCCTGTAAAATTTCCCAACTAAATGGTCATGTGCTATCATGGAAACACTGCTTATAAATCCAATATACTCGTAGTCGCATTTTTTGTAATACGTAGTTATTAGTAATCTTCCTCGCAATAGAATAATATTGTGATAGTAAATGTAAAACAATGTTAACAGCCATTTCTCGCGAGAGAGATGGCTAAAACATTATACATCTCGCTCGCATACTTTCGCTGGGTTATTACCGAGCACTCGATACTACAGCGATGCCATAAATGGTAGCCTTTGCGAAGCTCAGTAAGGGCATCTTCGATTTTTTAATCCGAAACTTTGGAAAGTTTTTGCTTAAGAGCTGGGATTCCCTCATTTTTCTTCCTTTTTGCGGCAGTTGCACGAGCAAACCTCTTTGAGAGGCTGCGAACGTTTTCTATTCTGGTTTTCACCACTTTTTCAGGCTTTCTGGCTCGCAGTGGTCTCCTTAAGTGGAGGCAGAGGAAACAAGTGGGCTACTTTGTAAACACTGTGCAGTGTTTATCATGAATGGTTACGGTTGTGGGCACATTTTTGACTGGTAATATGCCTCCTCAGGTCGAACATCCACAGATGTTACACCTGCGTGCCCACTTTATACACTTTCTGAATGGGCAGCAGTGAACAGAGTGGGGAACACCTACTTGTGAACTTTGTTGTAGCCGTTAATGGTGCAGCAGCCACCTTGTTCAACAATATGTTTTTCGGTACTAGCCGTTCTCTTGACACAAGATTTCTGCAGTAGAAAACACAGCACATCAACCCTCACATGACGTCAACAATTATTTCTTGGCACCGAGACGGGGAAGGCAACGAGACATTTATCGCTTCATTGAGTGCGAATGGTGTAGCTGAGGTGACGTCCGGAGATGCACCGTCTCAAGAATAACTCGACCGACTCCATGACATCCCTGTTTCATTTTCTGGCATGAGGTCATGCCTGTCAGTTTTTTATTGACCTCCTTGTCGTTGTCGTCACTTGTGGCATCGTGATGGGCTCTAGCAAACCGAGTAAAAATCCAGGTAAAGCCCCTGGCGCTTGAGCCCATATTCCTCGAGGTAGAAGTACTCCATTTCCATTTATATTGCGCTTATATTATTCGACAATATCGTCCACCTAAAAATGTCGCTGACATAAATTGAATTTGTGTGTGAGCCGCCTATCATTGCGGCGCAGCATTCGTTCCCACTTCTAACGTGATAGCGTTAAAAAGCTTGTTTCGCAGAAATTTGGGCGTCTGTGTCGTCTGTTGTGAGCGAAAAATAATCTTGGGCGTTACAGAAAAGTCGAGAAAGATTGCAATAAAAATTTAAAAATCGGGGTCTGAGCGGGAATTGAACTTGAGGCTTTCGCGTGGCAAGCGGGCGCTCTACCACACAGCCGTGCGTGTTTTTTATTACCTACTTATTAAGAAATAAACAAAAACACATGACCATGAAATCTATATTAGTGTACTTGACCATTAAACGCCTAAAACACTTCATTTTCACCAATGGATGACATCTCCGTAGAATCTGGAGGTTTATTTGTCGTTTAATATATCTCGAGCACTTATATTACACATTCAAGAAAATATTTCGTGCCCATTTTGCTTAGGATTTATATGCCTCACGGCCATGCATGTTTCGCAGAGACTGCAAAGGCCCAATAAGAATATCATAGCATGTAGAACACCACCCTCATTTTGTATTGCAAAATAACATATTCCATGAGGTGTTATCGGCAAATCTTCAGGGTTCTTTGAAACACATTGCAAAATATTATTGGATCTCCGCAGTCAATGAATGCGTTTTCGACCGTTTCTGGTTTGTTACCCAATGTGAAGATTGCGTTCATGGTCTAAATATGCTTTTATTTTTAACTCATGTTTTCACAGGCCATTTGTTTGTGTGTAACTTGAAGGAAAACGGTTTCATAAATACCCAACTTCCCGTCTCTTCACTCCTATTAGCACGTCCTCGTGGGGTGCGTTACTGTTTAGTTATCTCTATATGGTTGCGGCCATCATTACAGCAATGGAGTCTTTGTGCAGTCTTTTTCTTAATACAAGGTACACTCTACGTCTGAATACAGTGCAAATAATTTACTCTGCTTGGAAATGCAGCGAAAGTAACTTTCACTGTTTACAAGCACGCAGCCTGCATAGGTGCTTCACAATACAATATAAAATATTGCAGTAATAACGCGTGGTACAAAGGTACTTTGCCATCGGGCTTTCGAACATGGGATTATCATGATGATTTGATGGTTTAAAGACGGCTACCTACTAAAAAAGGCATGCACGTTACTGCATGTAAAGCTCATGCAAAGTGGATGCTTAAGAAGTTCGAAAATTTTGGGACGTTAAACCCCGCATATCAATCTAGAAGTTCGAAAAGATTTATGCAGTGAGTGTTTAAAGCACACTCTAGCTACACGATATTACTTACGGCGATATTATATACCTCATCGTGATCTTGGGGTTGTTCGAAGAAATGGCGATCGATGTCATTTCATTGAGAAACATCCAGCATATAGGCTCTGAGCAACCGCTAGATTGCGCGCCCATGCTCGCTTTTACTCTTCGGTCACGACATATAATAGCCGTCTCCGTAAGTCAATGAAAACCTGAGTATGGCATCAACTTTTTGCAAAAAAAAACTTTATTGATTTGTGCAATTTTTACATCCGCTCTACAACGTGTCCCGCTGGGGACGTTTAATGCTTTACCAGAAAAAATTTGTAAAATCTGACAAGAAAGTGTTTTTGTTTGCATTTACTTTGCACAAAGGATATACATTCATGTAGTTTAGATGTGCTGTAGATGTAGTCCTTTCGTAAAAGCTTAAGTCTGTAGCATTATGGTAAAGCCATTCGCTTTCGGAGTATGAGGGTACGAGTTGAAATCCCGGCCTCGGTAAGAAAGATTTGTTATTTTATGTATGCAAATGACATTATCTGGTTTGACGAGCAACTTGTGGTGCTAAAAGCAGGGAAGTATACCTAGGCTGCATGGTTCTATGGGAGTCTCTGCTCTTTATGTATAATTATTTAGGGTTATTTCTGCACACTCTTAAAAAATGTTAGCAATAAAGGTAGCAACTGCGATCAAATGGGTAGTAACTACAGCGGTTCCCACCTTTCTTCAACCGTTACTACACTTTTGCTACTTGTTTACTACCTACATTAGTAAACAATGACTAGCTGCAACCGTTACCAACTTTGTGACCTGTTTACTGCCTACATTGATAATCAGTTATTAACTGCTGAAATGAAATATGTAGTAACTGCAGCCCTTACTACCATGCCCCATTACTACCTTTTTTCTACCCAGCTGTTGACTATCTGATGCAAAATAGTGTGTGAATCTGATTCAGATAATTTATGAGAGGAATCGTCTCGACGTATTAACATTAAACGAAAAAATGGACACAGAAGATATCCATAGATAAGGAAAATACATTTCGTTTTAAATTACACAACCGAGATATGTAAACGTCATTCTGACAGTGTCAAAACAGAGAATCACAAGTTAACGAATCATAAGCAAGTCCTACAAGCGGTGTAATAGACTATTACAACAACATAATAAATCACACCACATATTAACAAGGCAAATCAAAATAACCAGACGGTCACAAAAAGCCCCGAGGACGGTCACAATTATTTTGCTGTGGTGTGTCTCGAAATATCATCGTTGTTTTGCACACCAAACCCCAGAAAGATTACCTTTTAAACGCTGTTTATTAGACATGTGATGCATTCAAATGCACTGAAAAAGAGTTCCGAACCTTGTTTCGGCAACTGTACTTATTGGCTCTTTTTGTGGACCTTTTATGAAAATTAGGTATGACATATAATTTTTTATAAGTAAGGCTGTTTAGAGGTCTTGTGCTGCGTTCCAAAATACACGTAAATAGGTAGTGTAACATAGTGCTCAGGTTCAGATTTGTTATAGTTCATCCTGAAACACAAGTGCTCCCCTGGGCCAAACATTCCTCTGCAAATTAGCTTCTATATACACCTCACTTTTTTATGTACGTAAAAAATAGTGAACTTCTTAGGTCTGTCTGTTGTTCGAGTTCATGGCAGACCACGCTTCATTACCTGAAATTTTCTAGTAATAAGACATTGATTGACCAACTATAGCAGTGGAGAATATTATGCCTAAATGAATGAACCAGGTATTATCGGTTACTACTTTTTTTTCTTGAAACCTTTAAAAGTTACTAGCCATGGGTGGTAACGCCTAGGTTAGTAACAGTTACTACATGCTGGTAGTAACAGCAAAGTTAGTAACTCTTAGCACCCTCGACGTCACTGACTGCCCTTACTACCAGGGTTGTTACATATGTAACATATGACAAACCATTACTACGCCCCAGCGCGGTGGTCTAGTGGCTAAGGTACTCGGCTGATGACCCACAGGTCGCGGGTTCAAATCCAGGCTGCGGCGGCTGCATTTTTGATAGAGACAGAAATGTTGTAGGCCCGTGTGCTCAGATTTGGGTTCACGTTAAAGAACTCCAGGTGGTCGAAATTTCCGGAGCCCTCCACTATGGCGTCTCTCGTATCCATAAGCTGGTTTTGGGACGTTAATTTCCACATATCAATCAATAAAATCAACCAACCATTACTACCCCAAAGATAGCAAGTACTACCACTTTTTTCTAAAAGTGTAGCCGCATTTATGGCCTGGCGCAACACTCTTTCGTAAGAGACGACAGTTCACTAAACCATGGCCCGAAGGAGCAAGCGAGTGCTGAAAACAGGCTGTTGTGTCTGACCGGCAACACGCAGGTCGCGACGCGTGGCGCGGCATGAGAAGCAAAACTAGGGTGACTTGATGCCCGCGCGCTCCGCTGAGGACAGGCGCGTCGTCTGCTACGACGGCCCCCATTGCGCCTCCCGCCGCAGCTAGACAGCACACGAAAGGCGTATACAAGGTGCTTGCGGTTCGCGGAAACGTCCAGAAATAAGCGCGCGCTGTGAGTTTTTAGATGCGGAGCATCTTATACTCGCGCCTTGTAGTGCGCCGTCCGCACCACTTCTCGAACATTCGACAGCTGACGCGCGCGCATGCACCGTCGCGCCGTCGCCCACTCTTCCACCATCTGTGCATCCCTTCCTCCTCTACACACCGCGCGCGCTTCACTCCTCCACCATCTGTGCACCCTTCCTCCTCTACACACCGCGTTTGACATCTACAATTCTCCTGATTCTCCAGTGGACGCGCATGTGGCGTCGCGCTTCGAGAACATTCAACAGCTGACAGTGCATGCGCCGTCGTGCTGTATAAATACTCAAGGTCGGCGCTCGCTCGCTCAGTTGCCGCTCGTCGGTTGGTTTGTACGGCGCGTCGACGTCCAAGGTCGCGGTGAAATGAATTCCAACGAATCCACAAACACAATGATCGACGGCCCTTCGACCAGCGCCGCCCTTTCGCATACGTGTGTACGTGTTCACTCATTTAACACCCCCTCCTACAACCACGTTAACCAATTTAGCCATCGACCCAAGTAAGTCGCAATTTAACACCCCATTTCACAACCACGTTAACCAATTTAGCCATCGACCCAAGTAAGTCGCACTTTAACACCCCGTTAACCAATTATATGGTCCGCATCCTCCTCAGTGTTCCCCCGAGGGAAGCTGCGGGCAATTTTTTCTTCTTCTTTTCTTTTTGAACCTTGGACAGCTTTTAGTGCTGTTGTTACCTAAATGTATATTAAGGGAACGATGTACTTCATATAAACTGACGGCCTGTGCATGTGTTGTGCACTATAGGCTGACGTATAGACTTGGTTATATTGAACGAATCCTCTTCCTTCGGCCGCAAACGAGAGTTCTGGCAAGTATAAACACTTAGTTATTTGCCTTGTTAACACTGCATTCCAAATACGCAAATAATTGTTTAAAGCAGTCCTATGCGTGCCAGCAGCAGCAGTAGATATATCGCAAAACGCGAATTTCAGTATTGCGAAGCTACCAAAGCGCGGTTATGACGGCTTCTTTTGCTAAGTTTATACTTTGCTCGTTCATAATAAATTGCGTTAAATGTATTGTACACATGATTAAGTGTCGAGGGGCAGTTTTCAGATTCAGATCCTTTATTTTTTTTTTTTTGAATTACACCAAGAAAGGTCCAGAAGCTAAAGGTATAACAATACCTGACAAAAGGCCTCTGTACCCGTTATACATAAATATTTAACAACAAATACACAGCATATTGTTTACAACATACAAAAAAAAAGTTTAAATCTAGGACGTAAAGATGCACAAAAAGCTCGATAAGTTCATAGCTCAGTGAAAATTTGAAAGAATACCTAAGAATATAACTAGAAAAATTTCATTTGCACAGAAGTAACAAAGAATGTGTAACACGAGAGAATACATACTAAGTACACTTTGTTTAACAAGACATTTGTGTCAGAAATAAAGAAATAAAATAAAGAAATAAAATAAGTAACTAAAATAGGTAATAGTAAAGCAAAAACATAAAAGCACAAGTGCTTCTAAACGAATGCACAGCAGGTCATTCTCCACAAGAAAAATGCATATATTCAGCTATAATGAAATTAAAGCTTTCATAACATTATTATGCTTTCTCAAAGAGTTGAAATTACATGACATTTGAGAATTAGTGTACAGGTCATTTATTTGTATGCATAAATGCTATACTGACAGAGGCAATTACGCAAATAAAGCACTCCATGACATATTTTTCTCAGGACTGTCACTGGTTGCTTCACGGTGATTATGCACTAGTAAAAAAAACGGCCCAAGTAATAAGTTAAGACTAGATTGGAAGGCAACCTCGAAACACAAAAACAGTGAAGGATAAAAACAAGTATTTAACAACTGCAAACGTATATATATTGGCATAAGATCAGCACAGAAGGCATACTTTTTAGTTAATTTGGGGCATACAGCTGATCTTAGTGTGTCGATGTCTTACGAGAGATTGACGCAGGCTCAAGTTTTGCTGGGATTCCCATTCAAACTACCGGCTGGCAACTGTCGAAGGTGGATGCGCAGCTTCATTCGTGCGTACCTCTCAGTGAGCATTCTGTATATACCCTCCTTGTGCTCCGTGCATACACACAGGCATCGGTGGTGTGCCTTGATTAGGTATGCGGTAAGAGAACAAAGCGGTGACTTCATCGTCATTATTTTATCCGTGCACCAAGAGTTGATGGCCGTAAAGTGCTCTTCGTAGTCTTTCAGGGCTTTAATCACTCCACTGCTCGGATATATAAGGTTGTCTCCGTCCGAAACATACTCTTTCAGTGATGCAAGTGAAGCATACTCGTCACACGCAGTTCCAATGAAAGCATCTTTGCACACGGACTTCAATATTCTCTTCAAAATGAATCCTCTCAGGTAAAACAGAATACTGCATTCTGTCGCCGACAATTCTTCAGTGAACATAATCTCAGAATCGTCAATCTCTTCAACTTCGTTCTCGACACAGGCCTATTTACCCTGGGATAGCAGGCCTACAAAGTATTCTCGGTTATCAAGTTCGTAACTTCCCGTCCGTGGCGTATGCGAAAATTGGCTTACGCTCACGAGTCTCAGAGCACACTTCATATCATAGGCACTGGAAACCGGCTTCATAAGCCTCACGACAGAAAAATGATTCTCTAAGCAGTCTTGCAGCAGCCTACTTGTAAGAAAGAACTCATATCCTTCGTCACTTAGTAGCACTCCTTGGAGGCGAACAACAACCGTAGTTGATATGAGCAGGCCAGCTTGCGACGCTTCCCAATTTGATGTGTTGCCCATTTTCGTAGTTCTCACTGTTTTTATTGCCATGTGCAATGTATCTAGGGCTTCAGAGTACTTGGCCTTGTTTCTGTGACCTAACGCCATTGCTGGATGCCACGAGGACATCTGTGCATACCACTTTGAAATAAGTTCCATGAACCAAGCTGTTGTTTCCGCTTCCCGTTTTAGTAGGCCTTCCTTTATAAGGAAGCGGATAGCTGGAGGAGCTTCCTGAGAAATCTGCACAGCGACACCAACTTTCATTTTGGTGAAGTGGCCTGTACTGGTGTGAACGTCGGGCAAGTTTGGCGCTACCTTCAGTTCCCTTTCAGAATTGTGTTCAAGTACCGCCTCAACATGATCCACGTCAAACTCTGTAGAAGGTAGGCTATTTTTGGCCACTGTGGCCTCACTCAGCGTGACAACTTTAGAGTTCCAAGAGTTGGCTCCTGAGGTTTTTCAGCACGTGAGCCGGATGAGTCATGAAAAACACTTCCTTGCCATCCATGCACGGATGACGTATGAAACATACTGTCGAAGAATCTCTGTGACTTGAAAAGCCTAATTCCCTCCACATTGCGCGCTTCGCGGAGCCCATGTCAGATTTGACTATGCGAGCATTCAGTGATATTTGACTGCACAGCTGTACTAGCTCCACTACATAGTTTTCAGCAAACAACCATCGACGGTTCTCTCGGTCAATTCCTTAAGCGATAATTTGCTTCCACCTTTGGTGAAGGCCGCCTAGTATATTGTCACGGGGTCGTGACGTGGCCAAGACAGAAAACTTCGTGTCGGGATTTAACTGTTTATTTGGGCGAACCTGTGCCCGGTAAAGGGAAAGTCTAATTACAGCAGCAGTCTTGCACAGATAGCAGTCTCGGACTGATAGTGGCGAACGCAGCGTCGGCCTTCGATCAACAACTGACAAGCGGCGAAGCGCGTCGGCATTTATACCCTTGCCGTCGAATGTTCTAGCGTTATCGCTGGCGGTGGCGTAGGTTCCAGAACAATCTGTACCGTTCGCACAGTGGGCGTGATCTTATCGAAATGATCTACTACAGTCCGGAACCTTCTCGAAACCTGCAGGCGCGGTTTGCGCCGAGAATCGTGTGGTGTTTCGGAACGATAACAAAAACTTGTGAAATGGAACGTGGCATTGCCCCCCTCTGAAAAAAGGCATCGTCCCGATGCTTTAACTAAGGATGAAGGTACAATAATAGTGTAAGAAAGTACAATGAATAAATTACAATACAACAATAATACAAAAAAACACTGTTTCAGTTTGTTAACGTGCTTGAAACGGCTTGAGGCGCGCGACATGGACGACTTCAGGTCGCGATCGGCGTCGTTGAGAGTTCGTGATGCCGTCGGGGACAACCTCGTAATCAAGTGGGCCGAGACGTCGAACCACCTTGTACGGTCCGAAGTACCGTCGCAGAAGCTTTCCACTTAGTCCACGTTGGCGTATCGGCGTCCACACCCAAACACGTTCACCCGGCTGGTATTCCACGAAGCGTCGTCGAAGGTTGTAACGGTGGCTGTCGGTCGTCTGTTGATTCTTGATACGAAGACGCGCAAGTTGTCGGGCTTTTTCGGCGCGTTGAAGGTACTCGCTCACATCGAGGTTTTCTTCGTCAGTGACGTTGGGTAACATGGCATCGAGCGGCGTTGCCGGGCTCCTTCCGTAGACACAATTTGTATGGAGATATCTGCGTCGTCTCCTGCATCGCCGTGTTGTATGCGAAAGTCACATACGGAAGAATGGCGTCCCACGTGTTGTGTTCGACATCGACGTACATTGACAGCATGTCGGCGATCGTTTTGTTAAGCCGCTCGGTGAGGCCGTTGGTCTGTGGGTGGTACGCTGTCTTCCGGTGGTGGTTTGTTTGGCTGTATGCCAAGATCGCTTGAGTTAAGTCGCCAGTGAATGCCGTTCCTCTATCGGTGATAAGGACCTCCGGGGCGCCGTGACGTAGGACGATATTTTCGACGAAGAACTTAGCTACCTCGGATGCACTGCCTTTTGGCAGGGCTTTTGTCTCGGCGTAGCGGGTGAGGTAGTCGGTAGCTACCACGATCCACTTGTTTCCGAAAGCCGACGTCAGGAACGGCTCCAGTAGGTCCATACCAATCTGCTGGAAAGGTCGGCAAGGTGGATCAATTGGCTGCAGAAGTCCCGCTGGCCTTGTCGGCGGTGTCTTGCGTCGCTGACAGTCCCGGCATGTCCTCACATAACGAGTGACGTCGGTGGTAAGACGTGGCCAGTAGTACCTTTCTTGTATCCTCGCGAGCGTGCGGGAAACACCGAGGTGCCCTGCCGTCGGATCGTCGTGCAGGGCCTGCAGGAGTTCTGGTCGCAGAGCTGAAGGCACCACAAGGAGGTACTTAGCTCGAAGCGGTGAAAAGTTTTTCTTTTGAAGAAGACCGTTTCGTAGAAAGAACGACGCAAGTGCGCGCTTGAATACATTCGGGACTTCGGCGGTCCTGCCTTCAAGGTATTCTATTAGGGCTTTAAGTTCCGGGTCGGCCCGCTGTCGTTCAGCGAAGTCGTGGGTAGTTATCGTTCCCAAGAAGTAGTCGTCATCCGAGTCGTCGGGTAGCGGTTCGTCGACAGGCGCACGAGAGAGACAGTCAGCGCCGGAGTGTTTTTTGCCGGACTTGTAAATGACAGTAATGTCATATTCTTGAAGTCTCAGGCTCCATCGTGCGAGGCGACCTGAAGGGTCCTTCAAGGTGGCTAGCCAACACAAGGCGTGGTGGTCGCTCACAACTTTGAAGGGCCTGCCGTAGAGGTAGGGGCGAAATTTCGACGTAGCCCAGATGATGGCGAGGCACTCCTTTTCTGTTGTGGAATAATTTGCTTCTGCTTTGGATAGCGATCGGCTGGCGTAACTAATAACCCTTTCAAGTCCGTCAGCCCTCTGCACAAGAACGGCGCCAAGACCTACGCTGCTTGCGTGAGTATGTATTTCTGTCTCGGCGAATTCGTCGAAATGGGCAAGTAACGGAGGCGTCTGGAGGTGATGTTTAAGCTCCTGGAAAGCGTGTTCCTGCGGCGTTTCCCACTTAAACTCCACGTCGGCCTTGGTAAGGTTAGTGAGAGGATCGGCGATGCGGGCGAAGTTTTTCACGAACCGCCTATAATAGGCACACAGGCCCAGAAATCGGCGCACGGCTTTCTTGTCAGTGGGCGGCGGGAAGTCGGCGATAGCGGCTGTTTTCCGTGGATCGGGACGAACTCCAGACTTGCTGATAACGTGCCCCAGAAACAAGAGCTCCTCATACGCAAATCTGCACTTTTCTGGCTTCAGTGTGAGTCCGGACGTCTTGATGGCTTGAAGTACCGCTTCAAGGCGCCAAAGATGCTCGTCGAAACTCGAGGAAAACACGACGACGTCGTCCAAGTACACAAGGCAAGTGTGCCACTTCAATCCTGCCAGTACTGTATCCATAACGCGTTAAAAAGTTGCAGACGCTGAGCAAAGGCCGAAGGGCATGACCTTAAACTCGAAGAGGCCGTCCGGTGTTATAAACGCCGTCTTCTCTCGGTCTCTTTCGTCGACTTCGATTTGCCAATAGCCAGTCTTGAGGTCCATTGACGAGAAGTACTTGGCGTTATGGAGCCGATCAAGGGCGTCGTCTATTCGTGGGAGAGGATACACGTCCTTTTTGTGATTTTGTTCAGGCGGCGATAATCGACGCAGAAACGTAGGGTCCCATCCTTTTTCTTCACTAATACCACGGGGGATGCCCACGGACTCTTGGACGGCTGGATAATGTCATCTCGCAGCATTTCATCAACTTGTCTCTTCATTGCCTCACGTTCTCGCGTCGAAACCCTGTACGGACTCTGACGGAGTGGTCTGGCATTTTCTTCGGTTATGATTCGATGTTTCGTGATTGGGGTCTGCCGAATTTTCGATGACGACGAAAAGCAATCTTCGTATTGCAGGAGCAGGGCCTTGAGCTGTTCTTGCTTATCGTTCGGAAGTCTGGGATTGACGTCGAAAGCTATGGGAGGGGCTTGGTTCCTCTGAGCAGGTTCCGCAGAATCGGCGAGGGCGAAAGCACTGGTGGCTTCGACAATTTCTTCGATGTATGCGACCGTTGTTCCTTTGTTCACATGTTTGTAATCATTGCTGAAATTCGTGAGCACAACCGTTGCTTTGCCTCCCCGCAGCTCTGCAATTCCTCTTGCGACGCAAATATTTCGGGTGACCAACAGATGCTGACTGCCTTCAACGACGCCTTCCAAGTCAGGTGATTTAGGAGCGCCGACTGAAATAATGACGCTTGAGCGAGGCAGAATGGTGACTTGTTCTTCCAGCACATTCAAGGCATGGTGTCCTGACGGCGTGCGCGGCGGTAGTGCTTCTTCTGTGGATAACGTTATCGACCTTGTTTTTAGGTTGATGACAGCACCATGGAGGCATAAGAAGTCCATGCCAAGGATGACATCTCTCGAGCAACGCTGTAGGACTACGAAGTCTGTCGGATAAATACGGCTGTTAATGGTGACTCTCGCTGTGCAGATTCCTGCAGGCGTTACGAGATGACCTCCGGCTGTGCGGATTTCAGGGCCTTTCCAAGCTGTCCTAACTTTCTTTAACTTCGCGGCGAACGACCCACTGATGACAGAATAGTCGGCTCCAGTATCGACGAGAGCAGTCACACTGTGGCCGTCGATAAGAACGTCGAGGTCGCTAGTTCGCCGTCTCGCATTACAGTTAGGGCGTGGCGTCGGGTCACGGCTGCGTCGGCTTGTTCCGCTGCTTCCATGTTGCGTCGTCCGGCCACCTTCATTAAGTGAGCTTTTGCCTTCAGGGCTTTGCCTGGTTGGGGTTGTGTTCAAAAAGCTCCATCGCGTCGGCATCGTCGTCGGAGGATCTTCGGTAGTTCATCGCACAGCAACCGCACCTCCATCGGTTGCTGCCCTTAGTTTCCCGGATACGGGCTAGGAGACCGGCCCCGCGTTGGGCCAGAGTACTGCCGGGGGTGCGGTGGCATGCGGCGGCTGGGCGACGGCGAACGGGAAGGACTTCGTGGTGTCCATTGAGTTCCTGCCAGGTAGTCGGCGATGTCACGTGGCCGATCTCCTGGCTGCGGACGCGGTGCATTGACGGCGAAGCCACGCAGTCCCATCTGTCGGTACTGGCAACGGCGGTATGTGTGCCCGGCCTCGCCGCAGCGGTAGCAGAGCGGGCGGTTGTCAGGTGCACGCCAAACGTCCGTTTTCCTCGGTGCACTGCGCTGGCCCACTGGGGAACGGTAGGACGTCGGTTGGGGTGGTGGCGGCGGTGGCGTCTGGCGACGGAAGTGTGACGGGGCGGTGTTTTGGCGTGGACGGGGAGGAGCGTTGTGGCGCACTGCAGCGGCGTAGCTCATAGTTTCTGGCTTGGGCGGCGGTGTTTCGGGAATTCGAAGCGATTGCCGGACTTCTTCTCGCACAATGTCGGCGATCGAATCCACTTGAGGCTGCGCCGAAGGCAACAGTTTGCGCAGCTCTTCCCGCACGATCGCTCGGATCGTTTCACGCAGGTCGTCGGAGTCACTGGCTTGAGCAGCAGCGCATTCTGGAGTCAGGCGACGATTATACTGTCTGGTGCGCATGTCCAGCGTTTTTTCGATGATGGTCGCCTCAGATACAAATTCTTGGACGGTGTTCAGTGGATTTTTCATTAGTCTCGCGAAGAGCTCCTGTTTGACCCCTCGCATGAGGAAACGAACTTTCTTTTCCTCAGGCATGTCTGGGTCAGCGTGACAGGATAGGCGGGTCATCTCCTCTGTGAAAATTCCAACCTTTTCATTTGGTAGCTGAACTCGGGTCTCGAGTAGAGCAGCGGCCCTCTCTTTGCGAGCGATGCTTGCGAACGTTTGAAGAAATGCGCCGCAGAAGACATCCCACGTTCGGAGCGTGGACTCCCGATTCTCTAGCCAGGTCCTTGCGGTGTCTTCCAGGTAGAAGTACACACGACGGAGCTTTTCTTCGTTGTCCCAGTGATTGAGGGTGGCCACACGGTCGTATGTTTCTAGCCAGGTTTCCGGGTCTTCAAAGGATGAGCCATGGAACGTTGGTGGTTCCCTGGGTTGATGAATGACGATCGCGGGCTGGGATGATCCGGTTGTCATTGTCGCTGCAGTCGAGATCATGGTCTTGGTCTTCCGTACCTTGTCTTGTAGCAGGCCGTACTCCGGTGGGAGACCCTGCTGTCGGCGGCTCGTTCGCTACTCTTGGTTGGCGTCGGTGTCTTCTCCGCGAGGGGGCTGGGTTCACGGCTTGACGGGGGCGTCGGTATATGAACGAAGCAGCACCTCCACCAGATCTCACGGGGTCGTGACGTGGCCAAAGACAGAAAACTTTGTGTCGGGATTTACCTGTTTATTTGGGCAAACCTGTGCCCGGTATAGGGAAAGTCTAATTACAGCAGCAGTCTTGCACAGATAGCAGTCTCGGACTGATAGCGGCGAACGCAGCGTCGGCCTTTGATCAACAACTGACAAGCGGCGAAGCGCGTCGGCATTTATACCCTTGCCGTCGAATGTTCTAGCGTTATCGCTGGTGGTGGCGTAGGTACCAGAACAATCTGTACCGTTCGCACAGTGGGTGTGATCTTATCGAAATGATCTACTACAGTCCGGAACCTTCTCGAAACCTGCAGGCGCGGTTTGCGCCGAGAATCGTGTGGTGTTTCGGAACGATAACAAAAACTTGTGAAATGGAACGTGGCAATATATACAAGAGCATGGTTCGCAGGCTCTTGAGGCTTCGGGGGAAGCATTACTCCTCCAAAAAGTGTGTCTTTCAGCACGGTCTAGCTCGAACCCCGGCACTATCTCCATTTCGTCCAAAAAAACGACGCAGTCCTTTTCGACATTCTCCATAGTCTCAGCTTTGCATTTCATAACAACGATCACTTCGTGAAGAATGCCTGGGAGGCATGGTGATGGGAATCACTAGAGTTTGCTGACAGTTTCACTGCGGTGTCGCTGAGTTCCATGGCGTCGTGTCCGTAACGCGACATTCCTTCCAGTAAAAACTCATGAAATGCATGGCTTTGTGAGCCTCTCGCGGTATCTCAACTGTAGCTGGAGATTGACGTAGCCTCAGAGCAGACTTGCTGGTCTCTCCACCGGAGGGTGTGGGCACAGTTTTTTCCTTTGGTGGCCTTCGTTCCTTGGGCAGCGGTGAAAGCAGAAACATATGTATTTTTAAATGTTTCCATGTAATGCAAGTTTATGTCAAGCCTGTCGTTAGTTTCATAACGTAACCAATGCTGCTGGTATCTGAATGGTCATTAAACCTAGGAAGGTCATTCTCAAAGCTGGGAAGGTTGTTCCCCCATCCTTTTCCCCTGGTATAGGGAAAAGCTTGTTTCACCCTATTAATATTCATTGAACCGTGGACTTCATTGTACACTTTGCTAACTGACTAATTTTTGCCTAATGCATATTTACGGAGTTTCCACAGTATCATAACCAAATTGTATTAAAAATTTGTCCCTACAGAAAAAAGCCTCTAATTTGAATCCGAGCTCCATGTGCCCCAAGCTAGATGTGGGCCATGAGAGGGCGTTAGTGGAGGGCTTAAAATAAAGTAGGCCACCAGGTATCTTTTCACGTACATTGTGGTCTCGTGTACATGAGTGTTTTTGTTTGAGTAAAATAGTCACTACACGTGAGATTATAACAAGTGCACAGCCTCGTGCCCGATAGCGGAAAGCTGCTGCCAGTGTGGCTGGTCATTGCCTTGAGACCGTGAACTACACTCAGACGTTTACAATGTATGAAGTAATTTGGACACAGCATAAACGTTCCTCTTTGGTTTTAACCGTATTGAAGTTGCAGCTTCATGCACACAATGCCTGTAATCGATACTTCATAATGTAATGCCAGAGTAAACTTAAAAACATACGTCTGAAGGAGAACAAAGCTGGGACTGCATTCGTTTTCAGCTTTTTCCAACCATCCACTCGGTTTTGCTAGTAGTTCTTCGGTTCAAAGTGAGCCTGCAAAGAAAATTAGAATTGGGTGTTGATGGGTGCTTTTATATTTGATATAATACACCAGCCTTCTACCTAGCGCATTTTCTTACAGCGGGGTCGCTACCCCGAATGGCTCGTGTACTGTACAAAGGCCGCGGACAATATGCTGTCCGACGCTTGACTACTTGACGTTGCCTACGCTCTCAACAAAGAAATAATGGTGCGCCAAGTAATGCTGGCTAATCAAATTACCACGCATTCAAAAAGAAATATTTACTTACGCTGCAAATGTGTGATGCATTCATCGGACGCCACTTGTCACGCTTGACTTTTACCGTCCAAAGAAGCCGTCTTTTTGGGTCTCTTGGAAATCGGTACAGCTTCCAGCCGTTCCTAGAATGATTGCTGCACCGCGGCACACAGCACCCGGGCATGGTGACGCAAGCGAGCGCAGAGACACGAGCGAACGCAGAAACACGAGCACCGACCAAAAAACAACACGCACGCCACGCACAAGTGACCGGGTTGGGGATCCAGAATGGCAGCCACGCTGCCGTCAAGGCAGAGGAGGCGGCAGCTGCCCTTTCAAAACTGACTCCACTCAAAGCGGGGGCGCGCGCATCGAGACACTCTAAGCAAAACGGAATGGCAGCGCCACTAGTTCTCGCGTCAGCCACTTGTGTCGGCGTGCGCGCAGCTGTGAAATTTGACCTGGTCCTAGCAGGAAAGAAAAATTAAGTAGAGGGCATGGCGTCATATTGGTGAAGCCACAGCATCGAAAAGCTCCTCGCGGAGAAGCAGATAAACACTTCGTGATTTCCGGCGAGCAGCGCCGCAGCCATCTCAGAGGCCTTGGAAGCAGCGCCGGCGGAGTGGTAGGTGGTCGCTCCCAGCGGCGAGTCAATTCACGAGTGCTGCTTCTTTTGCGCGTTTTTTAGGAAAGCTGTGCGATTCCCAGATGTAGTGTATACTCAGTGCGAATCGCGTGCACAGCCGGATGTACCTAATGGCGCTTTTCACGTATGTTCGCTTCACTGTTCATCAATAATGCCATGGTATTTGCATTCAGAGCTCTCAGCTGTACGGGCCGTGGTACTTACTCAATGTGTCAACTGAGAACACATTCTGACTTTCGTTTTTAGTGCTGTATGCATCGTGGCGCGTTTTTAGAAGTTGTGCCGTTTATACAAAAGGAGAAACTTTTCGTGTTATCGAACTAAGTGTGTATGCATTGTAGAGTGGGCGCTCACTGCGTGTTGTGTGCGCACTGGAATTACACACTTTACGTGTACGATCGCGTCTACAATACAGTGGCGCCTTCTTATAGACATGAAGTACGTCAAGTACTAGGCTGGCGTTGCACGGAATAGCTACGAAGCAAGCTCTCAGAATCGTGCATTGCCACACTCACGTTGCATACGAGCAAAGAACTGCTAATCGGCCCGTAGATCGGAAATCTGGCTAAGAGAGAAAAAAAAGGCATTACGGCGGGCAGAACACGTAAGTCACTGCCGGGTGAGTTCAAATGCGATGATTCAGGGGCTGAATGATTTTGATTACGCCTCGTACCGGTGCTTTCTGCGTTGTTGCACAAAAACACTCCACGAAGTATTTCAGCATGCCGCACTTGGGCCTGCCACGCACGAATAGTCTTGGAAAGGTGTACTCGCAACATTTTACTGCATGCAAACCATACAATACGCGTTATGTTTACGCCGGGACTGTAGGTCCACGCAGAAGCGAACCAGCGCTGAGAGCACGCCGCGGAGCGTCTGCTGTTTTGTTTGCCCCATACCGGTTTGTTTGCCCCTTAACTTTGACGTCACTTTGACGTCGTGACGGCGATGCGCGCTCATCTCCGTACGAGTACATTGCCCCGAGGCGTTGGGGAAAAGCGCTCACACGTGCGAGCGCTTATCTTGCGGTGGGGGAGTGTCGTATGCCTTCGGTTTACTTGGGCTTTCAGCGGAAGAATAACGCCGTAGTTATCGGGCGCATAAAGGTCACTTAGCTGGCTGCTCAGCCCCGTTAGCAAAAAGAGCACGCATTTAACACACAGCGAAGTGACACTTGTTAGTTCGCGTTCATCTGTGCCTGTGAGTACGTTCCGTGCGTTGTTTTTATTTGACCAGCGCTCAAGTGTCGAGCTGTGAAGGTGTTTTCGTGCTTCATATATGCGTTAGCAGCGCTCTGCAAGTTTCAATCTGCTTGCCAACCTTCACGTGAAATTCACATTTGTTGCTATCGAACTTATTGTTCAAGGACGAAACTGTGACTTTTCAGTTATATGAACATCGTATAATCCCCACTCGCTCGCTCTCACCTTCAAGGTTGCCATTTGCTAAGCTGATATCATTGCAGAGCAAAATGAGAGCGAGTGTGACAACAAGTTGAATTGATAGACACCTGATGATGAATGATATGTGGGGTTGAACGTCCCAAAACCACCATATGATTATGAGAGACGCCGTAGTGGAGGGCTCCGGGAATTTCGACCACCTGGGGTTCTTTAACGTGCACCCAAATCTGAGCACACGGGCCTACAACATTTCCGCCTCCATCGGAAATGCAGCCGCCGCAGCCGGGATTCGATCCCGCGACCTGCGGTCAGCAGCCGAGAACCTTAGCTACTAGACCACCGCGGCGGGGCGAATGGATGGACACCTGCAAAAACAAACAAACCGTCCCACGATAACTTAAAAACGCATCAAGATCAGCGCCGCTGTGTAAGCTTAAAAAGCGCTTTGCTAAGCGTTTTACTGGTGTAGCTCATACTGAGCACGTACGTATTGGGCTCGGGGCGTCTTCATTCGTCATACTTTCGCCTTGGCTTCAGACAAGGCCTACTCCCACAGTTATCGTAGATTTTTTTTCTTTGGCATTATCCTCTTAACACTTCTGCACTTTTACAGTGCTAGTTTTGTGAAAATTCCTATTTTATACAGGTCCCTCACTTCGTTTACCTTTTTTCTGAGCGAATAATTTTTTGTCCGAGTCTCCCGTGGTTCTCTCAGTATATATTTCACATTTTTTTGTTCGCTTCATCCTTTTTGTAGTAACATTTCTCAGTGCTGATTTCGTAAACGCTCTAATTTATTCGGGCCCCTTAATTCTTTACCGTTTTCTGAACCAATGAATATTCTCTTTGTTTTTTGCTGTTGTGTAAGCATTTACTTCACAAGTTTATGCTTGGCTTTTTTTTACATTGTGCCGCTTTCCTCCTGTTTTTAGCCCTCCACTTTTCCCCCATTTCTGCTCATTGCTCCTCAAATTATATCTTGCTGTAAGGTTCCTTAGCTGCCCTGGAATGATGTCCATCCAATGACACCTTCCGCCCCCCATCCGCATTCGGTGCAATTCCCTGAGCTCCCAGCCGAGGCTATACATACGCAGTGGCGCTTATTTTCCAACCTTTCCTGTACCACTTATGTCATGCATAATGTTGCTTGATGTGCGGGGTTCAACGTCCCAAAACCACCATATGATTATAACTGACGCCGTAGTGGAAGGCTCCGCAAATTTTGACCACATGGGGTTTTATAACATGCACCCAAATCTTAGCCCACGGGCCTACAACATTGCCGCCTTCATCGCAAATGCAGCCGCCGCAGCCGGAATTCGCTCCCGCGACCTGCGGGTCAGCAGCTGAGTACCTTAGCCACTAGACCACCGCGGCAGTGCATGCATAACGTTTAGTTGCTCTACAGGAGACTAGCAACAATCCTTATTATATAAATTCCTCTCACCACCTGGTGGCTATTAGGTTCTGAGCCCCTTTGCTCTACTTGTCGGCATCTGAGGTCGTCATGGTGTGTCATGTAGTCATGGTTCACCATGAACGGGTGTGTGCCACAAAAATAGAGTGAATCCTACAACTTTACACCGTTTCACTATAAATAAAGGCAATGGTTACTCAACTAATACTGCACTGCGTTATTGGATGCCAAAAACAGCATACACACTGTAACACGGAAAACATGCAGCAAGAAAAGCGTCGGGCTTTCATAAACTGGTCGTCCCTGGAACTCTGTTTTTATGCAATGCACATCGAGTACATAATTAACAAAAGGGGCTCAGTATGTGTTAGTATGCCTCGGTAGCATTATTTCAAAAATAAATTAGTAGCCTAGAGCCCCAATTTGGTCATGCTACTTTATCACGTGGCTTTGTTTTCTGTTTATTATTTTTCTTGTAGTTTTCTAGTCTTGTTGATAGCTACGTGCACACATTTTTTACAAATCGCTTCTGGGTGGTTGTTGCCTTTCGGAGTCCGGTTTTACCTACAGTTATGCCATGGTACTTTTCGCCCTTTTGTGCTCGTGTATTCGATTACATGTTTTAAACGCTTATTCATACTGACGATTATGCCGGCCAGCTGAGGCACATGGCAGCATTTGTGTTTTCGCTTTTTATTTTTTTTTGTTTTTCGCCTGCCTCGATAATCCTTGCCTTTCCACTTAAGAAACTAGTTGATAGTCAGTGCTCACTCCTGTGTGTTCTTCTTCCCTTTTTCTGCGGTGTTCTGCCGGTAAATTCGGGAGCCAACTAGGCCACCTAAGCAGCCCCGCCGCGGTGGTCTAGTGGCTAAGGTACTCGGCTGCTGACCCGCAGGTCGCGGGTTCGAATCTCGGTGGCGGCGGCTGCATTTCCGATTGAGGCGGAAGTGGTGTAGGCCTGTGTGCTCAGGTCGTCGAAATTTCCGGAGCTCTCCAGTACGGTGTCTCTAATCATCATATGGTGGTTTTGGGACGTTAAACCTCACATATCATTATCATCGTACCGATCGACTTCGACTGTTTTACATGGAGTACACTGCAATCTATTATGTTGCAGAATGCTTGCAAGGACTTGCTCTAAAGTACCCAGAGCTTGCAGTGCACTTCACGCTGGAGGGGTTGTCAATACGGTGGGGAGTGTGCGCAAATTTGTCCTATTGGGCATGCGCGCAACACGCGCTTCTGTGCGCGCTATCGTATTAGTTTGTCTTTCTTTTCTTCTCTATTCCTTGCCTCCCACTTACTCCTACCTCGGTGCAGAGTAGCGAAATGGTTGGAGCCTGGTTAACTTCCCTACCTAATCTTTGCCATTCTTTCTCTTCTGAACTTGTGACTGAAGTATTCTCTGAAAACTCGGGACATGCAGGTGTCCTTGAGCTAATCGCTCCACCATCCGCCATTAAACTCCCAGATGTCATGAATGAAAAAAAAATAGCAGATCTCACGCACTTCGGAAATCGATATTTTTTGCGAATCATGCAGATGTGAAAGGCATTATGAAGTGACGCTAAACGTATGTAGAAATCCACGCACGCGCACAGGTAAAACAGCCGCATATGTTTTATATTAGCAGTAGTCTACAGTTACGTAATGATGCCAACAGCAAGGTGAATATTAGCAACACCAGGTGTGGTATACTGATATGAAGCGCTGCTGTTTGCTCTGGTGCGTGCTAACATGGTAGCCCTCAACACTATTACACAAATCGACTTCAGTGGATGGCACCTGACTAGAATTACGTTAACCCGACATAACAGCTGTATCATGGGAGTACATATGTAGTGTTAATAAAATCGCATATTCACTACTGCAACCACGATTGAAGTTACACGAACTATACGGTCAATATGAAAAAAAAAGAGCTAGGCCTGGCGTGGCTCCGTTGTAAAATGCTTAATTGCCACACAAAATGCTTTGGTTCGATTCCTGATGGACAATGACATTTATTGTTTCCACTTGTCCGGTAAACGCTGCTTATGACAGCTTTTTCTTAACGCTCAAGCATTATAGTTGCCTATGTGTGTTCACGCCGTTTCTGGATAGGTATAACATGTCTATCACCTGTGGCACATACCCGCCTTTGGGTACGTGCCACTGTTTTTGGGAAGTGTTTGACGACGTATGCCATGAGATTGTGACATTATTCTTGTCATGACCAGCGAGTCATCTTTGATGAAGCATCTTATTCTCCCGTACTAATTTTTATGTACCCCATTTTAAAGGGGCCCTCCAAAACTTTTCAAGCACCTATTTTTTGTATGTTTTGCGTAGACCGATGGCCGGAGATAATTTTAGCATAGGTCCACACACCGATATCAAATCATTTATAATTTTAATCGTGCAATAAAATCACCTCATTGCTGCCGACCATGTCGGCGCACAGTGACACGTGCTAGAACTACCCGGGCGGAAATGACGACGATGAGTGCAGCCTATCATAGGACGCGTAAAGCCTCGCTGCGAAGCGAAAGGACCTGATCGAGTTCTGACAAGTCGGGGAGGCTCATTTCTTCTAGCTTCACCCAGCTGGTCGAACGCGTAAACAAAACGGTGTGGTCAGGCACCACGTTGACTGTTGCTATAGCAACAGCGTCATAAACACATTTGACTGAACAGGCAACAATGGTGTACGAGCTTCCTCTACGTAAGAGCTTTCAGCCCATGTCATTGGAGGCCCTCTGCAACGTCACAGCAGGGAGTTAAATGTGGTCTGTAACCCCGCGAAATTCGAACAGAGAGTAGGCATTGTTTTTTCTTGTATTTTGAATTTTTTAAATTGAATAACGTCGTACTGCCTGCCGCTATCACGTCAGTCTATGCAGTCCACGAGTAAAAAATGGGTGGTTGAAAAGTGTTGGAAGGCCCCTTTAAGGGAGTGATCATAAGAGCACCCAGATATAGGCGGCTAGATAAATAGGTAGATGGATAGATAGATACGCAGACAGATTCCAAAAGTGCTTGCAGTACGCTACGAAATGCTTCCCATATATTGCCAATGTTGAAAGACAATGTGGATCTGTCTACAAACACTGTTAACTAGGTTCTCCTCACTGTTCTGAGTTCCATTTACTATTCCGGTAAAATAAAATATATGAAACACATTGCTTCTCTAGGGCGCAGATTGTGTGCTGGCAGTGGGCTCCGGTAGATCTTCTGGAATGTCCAGCCGGGAGGATTTGACCCCGGAGACACCAAAAGGTGACGCTCATGTTGTCTGTGAGAAGATGCATACATATACCGGAGGCGATGCTTTGCCATCCGTGGTTGCATTGCGTGCACGAAAGATGGGAATCGACTACCGAGAGCTATCAACCGAAACTGTGCACATTCCTCGGGACATGAAAGTATTTAAAAATGGCTGCAACATCGAGCTGGCGCTTGCCGAAAATCAAGGCGCCATTGCTTTGCCGGGTACCACCGAAGACTCACGTAGGTACTTTCATCTATAAGTATTGTTTTAGACGCATGGCAGATGTTACTCAAAATAACGCCTGCCGTTAATAATGTTTGCACAATTGCATCGAGAACAAGACTGCAGCAGCGTGATACAGCTTCACGGTGGGAAATGCTGCGCATGAACCGACACGCAGGAGCACGACAAGCGCTTGTCTCGAGTTCCTCTTTTGTGTGTCGTCTTGATGCGCTGAAGTTTACACCACAACAGCAAGATGTTTGCGTCCCTGTGGGGAATATTTCTAAGTGCGGAGCATTTCTAAGTGAATTCCTTCAACTTCGTGAGTATCCATCTCTATCTATCTCTATCTATATATCAATCTCTATCTATCTATCTATCTATCTATCTATCTATCTATCTATCTATCTATCTATCTATCTATCTATCTATCTATCTATCTATCTATCTATCTATCTATCTATCTATCTATCTATCTATCTATCTATCTATCTATCTATCTATCTATCTATCTATCTATCTATCTCTGAATTTTTCTTTGCTGTTTGTTTCGTTAATGACATGCATACGAAATCGGTGTAGCAAAACATGGCAATAAAAACATGAGTGAGAGACCGTGACATGAAAATAATAGAAAGCAAGTCTGAAATAAATGATTTAGATGCCACTACCCGTTTGCTGAGATTTGGGTGCGCGTTAAAGGACCCCGGGTGGTCGAAATTTATGGAGCCCTCAACAATGGCGTCTCTCCTAGTAATATGTTTGTTTGGGACGTTTAACCCCACATACAAATCAATTAGATGCCACTATTTTCGTGGTTTTTCAGCTGCTTCGTTAAGTACATATACGCGAATCTGAAGGCATTGTATTATGCATTCATACACAGTCATCTCAGTTATTGCAATACATCATGGGGTAATTCTTATTTGGTGCACATTTGGCCATCAAAGGTATTGCAAAAACAAGCAATTCGACTCATAACTTTTTCTTCAAGTCAAGCGCCATCACATGAGATTTTTCGCCAGCTTGACGTATTATCGATCTCCTAAATGTAGGTTTACAATGTGTGTGTTTTGTTTTTCAAAATTTTCCACCGTACCCTCACTATCGACATCTTTCCTATTACCTTGTTGGATAATTCTAATAATACTAGATTCGCGGTCGCCCATAACCTGTTATATTCTGAAGTTCGCACTAATTATGAAAAAATGAGCATTGATTTTTCATCAATTTCATTATGAAATTCTTTATCACATGATGTGAAAGACTTAATGCACATTCATGTTTTTAAAAGGAAATTGAAAAAGTCTCTATTAAACGTATAACTGCTAGATTTCGTTAAGTTTTATTATCTTGCTTTGTTTGTAGAAAAAAAAGTTGGAAATGTTCCGTGACTTGCTCTTTCGTTATTCATATTTTAGCTTTTTCATTGTAATAACATAGGAGGTCCCGCTTGCGGTTTACTACCTTGGGACCTCCTCCTGCATACTTACTCACAATGTACACTTCTGATGCTAATAAAAAAAACATTGATTGATTGACTATAGAGGATATTGAAATCAGTTGGTGCCCTGGAAACACTTAAGACGAACGTCATGTTCATTTCGGAACGTTTCCGCAGAGATGCGTCACAGAGAGGTAGAACCATTCTCATTGGTGAGCTTACGGAACGAGCAAAGCACGGTTTTCTATTTTGTTATCCAGTGCGAAATGGTCAGAACCTTGCTCTGCTGCCACTAATTTACGAGAACGCAATATTGGGGTTCTGCATGCTTTAGGACTCATCCAGACAGCAGCTGCATGAGGCGTATCGTTTCTCAAAGCCGAACAGCTTTTCCCTAAGAGCATATATGCCTATGATCTGAGGTAGGCGTTCCAGAAAAGTCTTTAATGCAGAAAAAATGCATTTCCTAAGTTTCTCATAGGACCCTGTGGAACCCAACATCTGCATTGTAAATCAGCACTACAAATATAACACCAGGCTTCAGATATCTAAAGTATGTTCTTTACGCGCGACATGTGGAACGCCGTGCTGCATTCCTCGACTCATTTTTTTATCTACAGGCGCCTTTGAACCCTCCGCATAAGCGCGGGTCGTATTTTTTCAAAATAAACATGACATAAACACGTGCAATAACGGGGTGTCGCAAACCAAAAGAAAATATTCATTGAGCGTATCAAATATATGAGGATAAAGCGTCCCGTGTAACGCAGTTTCAATACACACATTTTTCCTGGACGTCATATCTATTCCGTGAATTGAGTGCTGTCGGACTGGTTTTCTTGAACGCTATACGTGTGCGTACATTGACCTATTTTTCTAAAAATACTATGGACCATCTTCCTGAAAAAAACCCTGATGAGATTTGAAGCAGCAGTGGGGTGCACGGAGTTCACTCGGTTAGAATGGGTGCCGATGTTGGTGCTGGAAGAACGGTTTGAAGCGAAACTTGGTGTATATCGTTCTTGCGTTCGGCTTTCTTGGCTCACGTCTCGTCGGTGTTACCCGCACGTCATCTGTATTCTCGAATGCGATCGGCGTTCTAGACTCGCACCTTTTTCGTGTCGCTTCTCGCCCTCTGCTGGCGCTTGTGTTTGGCTTCCCTGGCTCGCGCATCACTGGTGTTGACGTCGCCATTCGCGAACACGACTGGCTTCGCTGACCCCCGCAATGCCGGCGACAGCCAGGAAAGGTACGCGCACACTAGTGGGAAGCATGCCACAATAGCGTCTCGCCCGTCGGCGTAAATGCGTAAGCAGATGGAGAGAGGTGGAACGAGTGAGATGATGGCCACGTGAGGAGTGCATGGGCTGGAGCGTTGTTTGTGGTGGAGAGGGTGAAGTGAGAGAGAGCTGACACGCGGCAGGCATGTGGCAGGCGAGGAAGAGGTACGTCACCACGCGCTGCTAGGAGGGCGTGACGTACCTGGGCCCGCTCCAAAACATGCGGAGAGTGTAGTGGTGCAGAAAGAGCCACAGCGTTACATAGGTTAGTCAAAGAGCTGCTTGGCATCTTAAAGTGATGGACCATCTCCAAAAAGGGAACCTTGATGGAATGAATATGAATGCGAAGAAGCAGTGGTGCGAATGGTGTTGACCAGGTTGAAACGGGGGTCGACTTGGGTGCTGGAAGTACGGTTTGAAGGGAAACTCGGTGTCGCGTTTACTAAAGTAAACGTTTGTTTGAAACGCAAACACAGGGGAGGCGGGCTGAGTTTCCTGAAGTTTCATAGCAGGAAGTTGGTTTGCTTGATGTGCGCTCAAACAATGTGAGCGGTGGAGAGAGTGAAGCGTGCGAAATGACACGTGGTGAGCGGTGACAGGCCAGGGAGAGTGTGACGTCAGCGCGCGCGCGCACGGCGAGGGAAGGCGTGAGCTACTTCGCTCTGCCCAAACACCTGCGGCCATGGGGGAGCCCGGTGTGGTCGGTGGACAGCGTTACAAAGGCTACTCAAAGTGCTGCTTCGCATCTAATATCGTGCTCTTTGCTTTTGCATGCCACGTAAGCGTCATTTATCACGCTCCGCGCGCTATCGCAAACAGAATAAAAACATGAAAGTGTCGGTGATAAGCGGAAAGTTGAGTACAGCGTTCTACTGTACAAATGAGTTCTTTCATAGAATGACCAAAATAAGCTTGTACGGCTCCGTTACTGAGCGCTCTGTGTTCGCAGCACATGCTGACTAAAGAAAGCAGAAGGAAAACTAGCAGTAAAATATGCAAATATAACCGATGAGCGAACCTCCTTAGAAACAGGACGCAAGCTGCTATACATCTGATCACACTGCCGGCTTTCATGCAGGTGGTAGGGTGGGCAGTGGAGTGGAGTGCGTAGGGAGCGTCTGCTGCACTTGGTCCCGAATGAGTGAGCGAGTGACACGGCTGGGTTAGACTGCACCTGCGCGCGCTTTTTTTATGGCCTTCTCACCCGTCATGAATACAATGGGAGAGTTTCTGAATATCTTTCGCCACCCATAGGTGGTAGGAGCGCAGCGACCCTGACCTTGCGTCTTCTGCGCCACGCACAAGGCACAAGGGAGTTTGTCGATTTGAAACCATGGAATGTGGATTCTCAACGAAGGGGGGGAGGGGTAATAATAAATAAACCAGTAATGGAGGAAGGATCGTCTACCTAGAAAACGAATATTACCAGATGGCGTTCCGCTGAATGTAGGTATGGAAGTGGTTGTGGATAATACAAGCCTAAACTGAGTGAAAATGCAGAAGAATCGGCTAATGCGAGGCATAATTCAGGAGGCATAATGCTCTGGCAGTGATCATAGGGATAGATAAAGGATGATGCACCTGTTCTGCTAGCAGAGGGCACCAAATACCTTCGGCCCTTGGTCTCGTTGGGCAAAGCCATCGCAATTAAGAAAAGTAGCTCACATAATGACGAGCGCGCCTTCACTTTGCTGGCTGTTTTCTATTTTCTTTTATTTTTTAAATACAAGTGGAGTGGTTTTCATGGCAAAAAATTGTGGTCTGCCGCCTGACAGCTCTTTGAAACGCGTATTTGTTTTGTATATCTAATAACTAAAAAAATTGCGTATAGGGAGAAACAGAGTAAAAAGAAGAGATGACCCTTGCTGCAGAATAACCTCTTTGTACGGCATGCACAGAAACTGGTTGTGAGCATTGTCAAGGTGTTAACACCACCTGAAAATATTGATTCTGCAGATCCGAAGTCCTTTGCATTACTTTGTATTGCAAGCCACGTCTATGAAAAATGCGAACGAAGAACACAGCTGTTTACGCTTGCAAGGCACTAAAACTTGGTGCAAATCAGTTCAGCGCTATCCGTCGAGTTCTTAAAAAAACATGTTTAAAAATAGAAACTGACAAAAATAAAACTTTTTGCAAGTAGTTCAGCTCTTTTTTTCAAAAACATCTGTATGAATTCTTTTGTCGCTTAGTGATACAAGCAGGTTGTTGTCCATTTTCTTTTACCCCTAGTGTGGCTTGTGACTTGCTTTATTGTAGGATTTGCCCATCACGGCTGCATTTCATTCGGTTATTTGTCAGTGTTCAGTCTACAATGATTTCTCGAGTTTAGAAGGAAATCGTAGAACCTTCAGTACGCGCATTACGCACATGAACCATTATTAGCTGTGTGAAGGTGTATTGCCATGTTCCGTCACGGCCACTCGATCGCCGTGGTTACGTATTGCAAGTCCCGTTTCGAGAAAAAGCCCAGTGTTCCTTCTCACCAATTCCCAAACAATACTGAGCTGTGCGGCAAGTGACAAAACAATATTGCTGTAGACAACCTCATAGTCAACGACAAGTGTGCAAAGACAGTCGTATGCATCAGACACTTGCGCGATGAAGAATATGTGCGTCCGTTACGCATCAGAAAAGTTATTCCAGACTCCGCGCCTACTCTTTCCGAGCACTATTCTTCCTACGTAATTTAAAGTGCATAGAAGCGTGGCGAAAATACTGCTTGACGAGCTTCGCTTCTGCGTCAAACATCAAGCAAGCGAAAAGCTGACCAACAATAAACAGCGACGCTCATCGCACGGGTCGATACAAGACTACGATAGGACGATTGCGTTGCCAACTGTCACACTATCCTTCAATATTCGAGAAGTTGCAGCAGTTGCTGAATGAAGAGAAAAAGGCGTCCCAATATTATCACGAAAGCAAGCACTACGCACGTGTTAAGATCACAACAGATGCACAGAAAGGAGAAAAAAAGGCCGTGTTTCTTTTGCATCAAATAGAATATGACGGGAGAAAGTATTTAGCGTACCCAGACGAACTTGTAAGGGGTGTGTGAATGCGCTTTCTGTCACAAAAGGCTACGATTATACGCGCACTTCGGGGCTTGTGGCACTGCCAGCAAAGTGAACATTTCAGAGGTATATAGGTCCAAGAGCAGCAACATCAGGTATGAGCAATGCCATAAACCATTTGTGCACCTTCAACATATAAGCAACTTGTTTTTTTACTAAATATTTATTATTGATATGATAAATATACTTAAAGTTTTCTGTACTTGAAATATTACCATTATTTTATTTTTTCCCTGCTGTGCAAGGATATCTCTATAGGTAATCTTTTATCAGACCTTCAACTAACCTTTAGCTATAGGTCGGACAAGTGTTTGTTACCTGTAAATAGATTATGTAATAAACAACATTTATTCACTCCTTCATTCATTCATTCAATTTTCAATGCGCGGTGAGTGGAGAACGCGGCTGAACTCATGTGTCAGGGTTGCGTGTGCTGCATGGAGCGGTGGAAGATGCATGGATAGATGGATATGGCTGTACCCTTTAGATCGGGCGGAGGCTAGCGACACCAAGCCGTAATACGTAATTAAAAAACTAACATATTTTTTCCCTTTATATAGTGAGGTTGAGTGTTCGTACTTTGCAGTGAAGGTCTTAATTTTCACTCGTGCCTTGACTTTAACCACCAATCAGATAACCTCCTTCTAGTTAATTCTACCCGCTTAATGTCTATTTTGCCCTCCCTGTCCCTAAACCCCAGTGCTTTGCGCCATCAACTCTGCGCCATCATCCTGAACTATAGGGTGAAGCCCTTTACAGAACATTATCAAGTGTTCGGCACTTTCTTCTTCCTTTCCACACACACTGCATACCGCGTCTACTCCTTCGTATTTGGCCCGATATGTCTCGGTTCGCGATACTCCCGTTCTGGCCTCAAACAGTAGAGAACTACCCCGAGTATTATCACAGATCCTTTCCATGACAATTTCGTGCTTAAATGTTCGATAGATCTCTAGTGCGGACTTCTTAATCATGTCGATTCTCCACATATCGGTCTCAGCTTCCTTCACATTCTTCCTAACCGATAATTCTTTTTGGTTTGGCCCCCTGCTCTTTTCTATGTATTTACCAATCAATTTTCTGGTTCGCTTCTTCCATTTTGTATCGACATTCTTCATGTACAAGTAGCCGAATACCTTCATAGCCCAACGCTTCTCCCCCATTTCTCTCAATCCCTTCTCACAATTTATATTGCTGCTAGCTTCCCTGCCCTCAAATGATGTCCATCCCATATCACCTTGTAGTTCATGATTTGGTGTATTCCCGTCAGCTCCTGAGGCAAGCCTACCTATTCCACGTTGCTTAATTTCTAATCTTGCTTGAGCTTCTGATCTCATGCACAAGACCGCATTGCCGATCGTAAGACTAGGAACCATGACCCATTTCCATATTCCTCTCACAACATCATACTTATTGTAACTCCACCGTGCCCTGTTTTTCATTACCGCTGCATTCCTAATACCTTTCGTCATCACGTATATTTCGTGTTTCCTTAGGTACTCGGCCCCATTGCTTATCCATACGCCCAGATATTTGTATTTATCTGTTATCTCTAGCGCGACCTCCTGTACTCTAAGCTCACTACCTTCGTTGTCATTGAAAATCATGACTGCTGATTTTTCCTTACTGAACCTAAAATCAAACCTATCTCCCTCATTACCACAGATGTCCACCAATCTCAGCAAATCTTCCTTGTTGTTGGCCATTAGCACTATATCATCTCCATACATCAATGCTGGTGGTGTCTGTTCAATGAGTTTTCCTTGTTTGACGAAAGAGAGGTTGAAGCCCAGTTCGCTTCCCTCTAATTTGGCCTCTAATCCTTGTAGGTACATCATGAATAAAAAGGGTTCCAGGCAAGACCCCTTCCTTAGCCCCCGTTTTACCTCTGCAGGCTTGGATACCTGTTTTTTCCCACTTTATAACTACCTTGTTACCTTTATAAATATCATTTAAAAGATTAGTGACTACATCTTTCACGCCTGGTGTGTCGAGCATTTCCCACAATTCCTCTTGAACCACGCTATCGCACGCTCTCTTGATACCCAAAAATGCTAGCCACAGGGGCCAGTCTTCCTTTTCTGCTATTTCGATGCACCGCGTCCGTGAAAACACATTGTCTTCCTACCTCATGTGTTTCCGAAACCCATTCTGCAGTTCCCCCAGCACTTCCTCATCCTCTATCCATGCCTGCAGTCTTTCCTTTATAATCTGCATCGCCAGCCTGTAAACCACCAATGTCACTGTTATAGGACGGTAGTTGTTTATGTCAGCTTTGTCCCCCTTTCCTTTATAGATCATGCTCATTCTGCTAAGTTTCCGTCGATCGGGAACTTCACCATCGATTATTATTTTGCTCACTGCCTTTCTCAAAGCGTGCAAAGACTTCGAACCTAATGTCTTTATCAGCATAATTGGAATGCCACCTGGAACAGTTGATGTACTACTAGGAACCCTTTTCTCAGCCCTTTCCCACTCTCGTTGGGAGTCATTGCGCCACTTTATTCATCTTTGTATATTGTGTTGCATAAAGCACTTCTTTGTTGAAATTTTTTTGTCACCGTTGTTCTTATACATTCAATAGCTTCGTCCCCTTCTAGCCTAGGACCTTGAGCTGTATTTATAAACCTCTGATCTAGGCTCGTCTCATTGCTTAGGTAATTTAGATGGTTCCAAATTTTCGCAGCTGCCTTTGTATCTTTTTTATATAATTCTGCCAGCCACTGAGCTCCCTTTCTTCCAATATATTCATTGATCAGAAGGGATGTATCTCTTCTACAGCTTAGAAAGATTTCCCATTTTCTTTCAACATCATCTGTCGGTTCACCCCACTGCTTAGCATGTCTGTGTTCCCTTGAGGCTTCCTGACGTTTTGCTATGGCTTTCTTAACTTCCTCATCCCACCAACTTTTGGGTTTGTCTTATTTTTCGCGGTGACTTGTCCCGTGTCTTAGCAAGCTCTAGCTCAAACAGTCTAGCTCAAGAAGGTGAGGGTTGCAGCGCCCCTCTCAAAACAGCAGGGACAGGCACGTACTACACCCAACGTGAACGCCGTAAAGACCGAGCGAACAGGTGCAGTCTAGCCCGGTCTTGCGAGTGAGTGTGCGGCGCGCGTGGCACAGCTATCTGCCATTTCGCATGCGCTCCCACTGCACCGGTAGCGCGCGCCTGTTTTAGTCGGCGAGCTCTGCCGGCGCCCCGGTGCAGAGAGCTTCGATGGGGGCAAGGGGTATGGCAGAGGGCAGGCTTCAGGAGAACTGCTCCTAAAGAAGACTAGCACTTGTTCCGTGTCCGAACACAAGCGATGAGTGGAAATCGTTGGAAATGAGATGCTAATCTCTATGCGCCTGATCCTAAGGAAGTAGGGATGGCAAAGCATCTGCTGCGCTTCGTGGTAGCAATGACTGAGTGAGTCAGTGAGCGGTGCAGTGGCGCAGTACGTACCTTCTGCGCACCAGCTGCGCCGGCAGCGCCCACCTGTTGTTTTGGTAGGCGCGTTTCACCAGTGCTGGAAGCTTCGAGAGCGACGGCGGAGTGCGGACCTCAGGCGCTTCGCTCCTAAAAAATATTAATGTGGAAGGTGTAAGGCAAAGAGCAGATGTGGTGTGTTGACTATTCATTTCGGTGCACGGAAAGTGAATGCACACTGCCTTGCGAAGCTTGTGGAGAAGTGGTTGTGTGATTTTTGCGATCTCGTCTCGTGTGGCGGCTCCGATTTACAGCGGACGCTAGCGGCAGCGACTATTAAACTGCTTATGCACGTGTAAATAGGTCCTTGCTTCCGCCGATCAGCAACACCGATAAGCTATGTTGATTAACCATGTTGTTCGCGTGGGTGCAATGTCGGCTGTGTGTTTTAAAATGAATATGTTGTAATATATAGGTGTATCCGAGTAATTAAATTGCACAGAGAAATAAGAAATAGGGTTGTAGAGTGCTTTAGCGCGTGCTGGTCTCTTCCGAAGGTGCCGAGGTTGTTGACAATATAAGTGCGCGTTGGTATGTTTTCCGTTGTTTATGTTGCTCCTAATTACTAAAAAGATTATTCCTACCCTTTTCCCGGTGTTTTCGAGGCTTTCTCGTTGCCTAAACAGTGTAAGAAGGGATGCGAAGTCATTGGTGAACGAAGATTAAGCAAGTTGCACCGCAAGTACTGGTATATGCGACTGGTTTCGTTTTCCTTACTAACAGGACATGACGGATCGAACTTACGGGATCATTGACAGATGGCGCTGTACATTTTTAACATTTTCTATTACTATGGCAAAACAAGTGAACATTGAAAGTAAGTCAAAAGTTGTTACGCCAAACTCATGACACGCGTGTCATGTGCAGCTTGATTTACAAGACATGGTTCCGGTGCGCTCATGACCTTTTACCTAAATGAGGTACCGAAACTGGTAGCACAAGATATTCCTATATGGCTTACTTCCATTCCCGACAATATATGGCTTCGACACACCTTCATGTACATTTGGTCACTTCCTTATCACAGGTGTAGTTCTATTCTTATGTAAGAGTGTGGTCGCGTTTCGGACATGCCGGACGCAATCACTTTGACTGTAGCCCTTAAAATTTGAATATGGGTATCTATAACTGCATGTAAATTACGTGAAAAACCTATCGCCTCAAAATTAAGTTTAGTTGTAGCCCTTGATTATCTACTCTTTCAAATATTGCCCGAAGTCATCAGACCACTTGAATCGCAGGTGCAAAGAACTGACACATATATTCCCCAACTAGCTTTCAAATATTCAGTAAGCTGCTTCAGCTCACAAGTTTCCTGAATTGTATTGCCTGAAGCTCCATGGTACCCGAATCAGCCAGCACAACGGGTGCAGTTCTCTATCCTAATGATGCCTAACATTCACGGCCGGAGAGCTTTTTTGTCAATCTGAAGCTTCCCAATGGCTTGCTCAACCAACTTCAGTAGAGGGACGTTGGTTATGTGTTGCAGTGTAAGACATTTTTTCTTTGAAGAATGTACAATGGCTACGAAGGTCACGTTTAAATGAGGGCGAGAGGCTACACGCCCATGTACTGTGGGATGTCGGTGAACTTTAAAGGGTGCCAGATGGTCAGAAGTTGTAGAACCTTCACTATGGCGTGCTTCATGATCACATAACACATTCGGCTTGTCAAACTCTGGAAATATTTGAGGCAGCACCTCTTAAATTTTTTCTCAACAGAAACAACAAACTTTCTCGTTAAGATTGCTGATTGCTCATCTCAGAATATCCGCCTCAGAACAATCTTTTATTGTCAAACTTTCTTGAAAATAGAGGATGCTAAACCATCGTCGGAACGTACCGCGTTCTTGTTGATCCATTTGAATTAATCGCCTGACCCATCATGTTTCAGCTGCCAATGTGGTGGGACGGACGCTTGTGACTATTGTTTCCTTATTTGCCATTCTCAATCGAAAAGCGTGATTACATGCCACACGCCGGAGGCCATCTTTTCGATTGTTGTGCCCCCTATGTTACGGTGACCAATATTTATAATGCTGCACAGGTCAAGCCAGAGTGATGGACTAGTGCGCAACACTGCATTACATCGCGGACCGCTTCGTTAGACGAGTGCTGTGAACTAGAAGGTGACCTGTCATTGCGTAAAATTACCAAAAACCCGTGTGAAGTGATGTCGTTGATAACAGTGACTGGGCGGGTCCTCTTTTCACCGTGCATAATGTTCACACAAGTGTTCACGTCTGTCGGCGAATACTCAATATGCACTGAAGCAAACTCTTCGCAAGCCAGCACTGCTGAATTCGGTTCGGCAGCAATTATTTCTTGTTGTTTTTACCGATGTTTCACAACGTTGCCTTTAAGCAGCTGGAAGCAAAAGTGCCTGTTTGCGACCTTTACTTGCAGGGTTCCTAAACTGGCACGTGCTGTCTAAAAAAATAGGGATACCAGACTAGTGTAAATGTTGCACACTGTCATTGCTGAAGTCCAAGCCGGCCTTCCCTGCCACGGGTGCACAGTTAAAGGAGCCCAGCAACAGTTTTTGTGCATGGACGGAAAACACGACTGATAAGTAGTTGAAGCTCCCGAGAACATATTATAGCGCACCACACGGCCTCAAATTTCAAATAAATTTACAGTCAACTAAAGTTTCCTTTTCCTCTCATGACAAATTATGTTACACACCCAGAAATTATTGCGTCATAGACTCGAGTTCTACGTCAATGCTAATTTGAGCATGCTGCGCTTGGTAGTCTCTGCAGCCGCCTCGGGAGGCTGTCACGGGCCCGTGCGTGCTATAGAGTGCCTAGGCGAATGAGCACATCAAGGCACTCTAGTGCGCACGTGCGCGTCATTGCACTGAAAAAACGTGTATTTGAGAAAAAAGTTCTTGAGGTCATGAGGTACGTGCGACTTGCCTTCACCTGCGCCTTGCTTCTCTGCCTACCTTACAATGCTATCGTAGGGACGAGAGAGGAGAAAGAATTTACAGCATACCACGCATCAGTGTTAACTCCGCTCGTACTTGATGGATTCTAAAAAATGCTGTGGTTAATTCATCAGGCATTAGTTTCCTTCAGTGAAACCAATAAATTGTTACTGGAAAAGCGTTGCAGGGCTCCTCACGAGGTGACATAACGAGTTCTGTTTAGGCACGGCAATTTGCTGTGCTCCCCATAAAAAACGTTATGCCAGAAGAATATTTTCTATATGATCCATTAGAAGATGCGGCAAGAAATGCTTTGAAACTGCGCGACACAATGATTCCAGGAGGCGTGCTGGGAGCCGTTGCCGTTTGCCCCATGTAGCCTGCGCAAGCCAAATTCATTCCCTACGCGTTTCGGCATGCCAGCGACATGATCACATGCCGCACACGCATAAGTGTGTCATGCCACACAAAGTCAGCGTTACATGATGCGCCTGAAGCGGCACGAGCCCCCGATATGTTAGCGGTGGTGTGTCGGCGTTCTCGGTCCTTCATCGGTGCCAGTTATTTCGAATGGGCCCCGGCCGAGCTTTTTCTTCAATTTGATTCCGAGCATGAAAGCAGCGACATTAGTACGGACTCGATACTATAACGGTATCATCAATCAGTGCCACATGAATATTTAGTTAGACGCTGGTGCATAATTGGGCTGAATGAGCTCTAAAAGGTGGCAATAAATTGCTTTCACTGTAAGGAGCGTTGTCTGCACGATGAGCGAATTGCGAGAGTAGGAACGCTTGCGAAACGCACGAAAATGTGTTGCAAGTGGCTGCGCGTTGCGAAAAAAAATTAAATTAAAGCAGGCAGACGTTGCGCTTCTTTAATTATTGCTCTGAACATTTATTCGTTTGTTCAAGCAATAAGAACACCTAACCAACATTGTAATGGTAACGATGGGGGATGTCAATGATGTAAGTGTGAAAAAAAAAGAAGTGGATGAAAAGATGACTTGCCGGGGGCAGAGACCAAACCTGCAATCTTTGAATAACGCGTCCGATGCTCTACTAAGTGACCTATCACGGCGGTTACCCACCCGGCCACTTTATGGGGTATGTACGTGCATTTGAACGTGGGAGCGTAAGTCAGCGTGAGTGGTTTTCATGACGGTTATTGTGAAATACATTTTATGCCTTTGGACTGTGCGTATTTCATTTCATTTCTTTTTATTACCTTAAAAGCCCAACATGGGCATTACATAAGGGGTGGGTTTGCATATGTTCATTATACAATAGTCGGAAGGAACATGTGTATAAGCATTATTAAACACGGCATGAGTAATATGGGTACATGACTCTGCAATGTATACAACGATCGGAATGATGAAAACGACATCCAGTAGTTTTTATTCTGCAAATTAGTCGGATATTTTTTGTGTGAATGTGGGTGCGCTGGTTAGGGCGGCAATTTCGTGGGGCAGGCTGTTCCAATCTGTGGCTGTGCGGAAAAAGAAAGAAGCTGAAAAAGGTGCAGTACAAGTACGGGGGCGGCCCACTTGGTTCATGTGCGGAGTTCGATGTGACGTTCGGCCAGCGGGAATAATGTATGGTGGTTGATTAAGCAAACAATGATATAACTTATGAAAAAGATAGGGGTGATACACGGCGACGATTAGCAAGTGTCGGTAGTCCTAATTCATTTCGCAAAGACGACACGCTGACATGATATGAATACAGAATGTATGAACCTTGCAGCACGGCTTTGTACAGATTCGAGAGCGTTGATTAAATATGTTTGGTGGGCGCTCCATTCTGCGCATGCGTATTTGAGCTTAGGGAGGATTATGGTTTGGTAGGCTAGTTATTTTACATGATTAGGAGCTTGCTTTAGGTGGCGTTTAAAGAAACCGAGTGTCTTATTAGAAGATGAGATGACGTTAGTAATATGTGCGTTCCAAGGCAAATCACTAGTTATGGTAACATAAAGGTATTTGTAAGAGGACGCAGCTTCTAATGGCATGTTATTGATTGCGTATAAATAAGCCAGAGGGTTACGTCAGCGGAAGAAGGTCACAACTTTGCATTTATTTGGGTTTAGTGTCATTACCCAGCTATCACACCATTAATATTTTCCTGAAGAGAATTTTGGTGAGATGTATTAATAATTCTTTTGTATATGACACAATCATCCGAAAACATGCGAATATAACAGGTTACATGAGCAGGCAGATCGTTAATATATATTAAGAAGAGAAGAGGCCAGAGAACAGATCCTTGTGGAACTCCGGAAGTTACTTGCAGGGATTCAGATGAGCGGTTGTTAATAAAGACAAACTGTGAGCGGTTATGAAAGAATGCTTCGATCCATCTTAAGATGTTGGGGTGTACATTAGCCAAAGAGAGTTTTAGTAGCAATTGTTGATGTGGTACCTCATCGAATGCTTTCGCCAAGTCTAAAAGTATACCATGGGCTTGCTGAGCATGCCAATGCTTGTGCAATACTGCAAGCCCGAGATGTGGAAACTTGCAAAAGGGCCATCAAGTCGTTCATGCAAGAAGCCCTGCTGTAAGCTTTCAAACAATGACCCGTGAACCCCGAAGCGTTCAAGAATTTATCGCCTAATTGCAAGTACTTATTTATTACTGAGAGTTGAGCCTTTAAAGTTTTTGGTAAGACGTGGGGTCTGGAGAAAACTTCCTGCATGCGCCGTCGCTTATCCCACAATGTTGCTGATCAGCGCCGTCCTTCGACGGAGCCCGCGCTTCTACCAGATGTACTATAACCAGTAGAACATTAGTTCACCAGCTGTGGTTGTGGTGCTGAAATTTGGACATTCTTGCATAGTCTTTGACAGGCTGGGGCTCACAATTTTTCTACGCCAACAAAAGACTTATTAAAGCCAAAAGGTCATGTTAAAGGCCAACGCAGGTACTTTTTCGACCAAGACATGGTGATGATGCTTGTTCCTTAGACACTTTTGATACAAGCTCGATAGCTGACATGCGCAGCAAATTCTAAATTTTTTTTAGTCTGCAAGAAAACACAATAGTGAAACACAACCGAGAATACTGCCTGCGTAAGACAAACTATTCGTGATTCCAGAAAACGCTGCGTGTGCTGGAAACACTGATCGAAAAAACAAAAATGGCTGCGCTGAACGGGGTCCAGGCGGCATTTTCATTTGGTGTTGTTAGTTGATTTTGGCGTCGGATCACGTTGCTTCGTCGAAGGCGAACGGATGCTGGCCGCAGACCACCTCGTTTTCATCAGCATAAAGAATTTCACTTGGTGAAACAGCGGAAATAGTGGCGCTGTGCGCCTAAACATCAAGTTTTCTGGGCAAACCACATTAATTTTTTAAAAGTTGAAGAACCTTTCTAGTGAGCTCGCGGTTGAAGAAGGCAAATGCTCATGTGTAGCAGACCTCCTTGAAAGGTAACACGTTGGCCCTGCATTGCTGCACTGCTACAGGGAACGTCTTGACAGTTTTCGAGGTAACTATGTGCTGTAATTCGAACTGTCGATTGTTGTATGTCATTGAGTTCCGTTGTCCTGACAAAAGCTGAATACGCAGGTCATTCCCTTCAACACAGAACGGTTCTATATCTGGGCCAGCGTATCTTGAGATAGGACAAATTGTAGTTTCAATTGTACTAGGCGGGCTCCTTTCTGTTATTTCGCTGATCCATATATGTTAATAAATTTCTAATGAATAAGTTCATGTGCTTCCGAACATCCTTGTTCGTGTTGGCAACAGTTGATATTCAGAGCAGACGTATGCACACACACTATGCACCCTAAGAATGCACGGAAGTGATTATACAGGCATGAACATACATGTACTCACGCGTGTTGGTGTCTAAATGTGCCCTTTTGTGTGCGTCAATTGATTGATTGATATGTGGGGATTAACGTTCCAAAATGACCATATCATTATGAGAGACGCCGTAGTAGAGAGCTCAAGAAATTTTGACCGCCTGGGCTTCTTACACATGCACCCGAATCTCTTCGTGTAAGTGTTCACATGCGAAACAAAAAAATACATGCTTGGGGGTGGGAGGAATCTACCGCAGCCTGATTTGAGAACGCATTCGACTTGCACAGGAAGCGAGAATATGCGATAAATACTCGCACACGTAACGCAACAACTTTTCCTATGCGCTGGTTTATATAAACGAAACTATACTCCACGCTTTGAGACGCCCGAATATTGATAATAAAGCCCATAGGCGTAATTATGGTGTACTCACTGAAGATAGTGAAGCCGTCGCATGCGAATTAGAACAAAATACCTTAGTGTCAGTCACACTTTTTCGAATGCGTTAGTTTCTGATTTGGGCCGTTCACCGTCGCGCGTCTTTTGCATCAGTCGGAAGGTGATTGAATGATACGGCGCCATCATTCCACCACAATGCCACGCACTGCGATGGTGTTTGGAAATCACGTGCTCTTTTTTTCGGGATCGCGCGTGTGACCTAAAAAAAGAAACTAAGTGGCCGCTTCTCAGCACGCACGACCTGGTAACATATCTCTTTTCAAAGTTGAGCCAGTCAGCACTTGTTTCAGGCACGGCCGCTAGGTGGCGAGCGCTCAGCTGGAGTCGCACATTTGGTGGAAACCGGAAGTCGTGTTTTTGTAACCCCGGTGTGGTGTATGAAAACTGTATAAGCTGGGACGATGGGGAACTCGGGGCAGACGCGAGCGCACCGAGCGGAGCCGGTCAAACACCACAGACAAAGGAAAAAAGCTTTTCCGTGCCCAACACCACCGCCTTCGCGTTGTGCTCAGAGCAGGAAGCGCTGCAGCGGCCAAAGTCGGCGATGCCATCGGCTGCGTCACTTACGTTGATATGCCAAACGTGACGTCACAGACAGTGTTGTCAATAATTCTGGCATGCCAGGTGAACGTTTTGAGCCAAACTTTAAAATTTATTTGCAAACAATCAGTGCATCTCTCAGGATGTATTTTGACAAAAATGACGGAAATGTGCAAAGGACCGCACCCCGCGAACTTATTTGAGAATCATTGATCTAAAAAATTGCCGAAGCTCGCCTTTAGGCACCTCGATCAATAAGACATTTTCAATTGTTTCCTTAGCTTTCTTTGGTATTTGTGACTGCATACAGCAAAGTGACACAGAGGCAAGGTTAAGTGCTCCTGAATCAGACAACTTTTTCTAATGCAAAAATCTAAGGGTATTCAATTGTCATTAAGCCAAAGCTGTCTTCCAGAGTTTGCGAGAGCATGAAATATACACGTGAATGTAGAAAAAAATCACTGTGCTTGGGATAAATACCGATGCTTCACTGTTGCTTGCAGATCATCTCAAGGAATGGGAGACTTTCACGAGGGCGCTTCTGATCTTTCATTCTTGCATTTCTGACCTGACTCTTTGCATATCGGCGGTCAGACGGTCACCTGGGCTCTTCTACCAGAGCATCACTTTGCGAAGTGGGAAAGCACGGATCGATGTTGAAGTGTCCGCATATACAGCACCGTACAGAGATTTTATGCTTCCCTTCGTGTGTCACCTGTTTAGGTTGAGGAATCCCGATGAGACGGAAATACAGACTTATAATCTCCCTGATTACGATGATATGGACCTTCGTGAGCACATTTGCCCAGAACATCTCATACAGAATGATTCACCACGACTCAACGATAGCAGGTACCTCCTCTTTTGTTCTTTCTTTGTGACCAAGTGGAAAAGAGCATGATTATATATTTAAACAACGAGTTTAGTGAGGAATTTCAAGTATAGACGCGTGTTTCCATCAGTGAATAATGTAACTATCATCCGCTGAAAACGCGGCACTTTAGTGGATGAAGCTCTGCCTGGAAAATGAAATTCTAGCAATGGTGATAGTGTGGAGACCGCTAGTCACTTAACCATAACCAGACGTGTGGGCAAAACGGCTGGAACATGTACACGCGTCAACTAATCTATCGGTATTATGCCTGCTCCTCACATTAGTCAAATCCTAAACTCAACCACAGACACTCTGCGAACTACCTGATCACAACGTTCCAATACACTCACGATTGTTCCATCTGGTTCAGGCGTGTATTTTTTGGTGACGCGTGCAAGAACTTCAGCCACGGAAACTTTTTCACGACAAAGAGCGTGTGACATTAGGAATTTGTCTTGTGGATACAAGTGCTTAGCTCTGCTCATGCGAATCATAGTTTACGAAGTTTGGTTCCATTCATGTTTCTTTTTCATAGGTCAAGTATCACGTTATTTCACCGTGGTACAAGAACCACGTTATTTTGACATGCACATTTGTTGCCCTGCCTATGAATTATTTACACTATTCAAATGATTTCAGGGAATTAATTTACAAATTTGTGTATTACAAGACAGGAATCAGTGTTTCTATAACTCTGGAAATTTTTTTGTTCCAGGATCGTAAAAATAATTGAAGTGGCCATGAGTATACCCTCTCTAGTTGAGTTCCGAGTAGAAGTCGACAACACCATTAGTGTACCTGATGACTTACCCGATATTGGAGCTTTTGTGACTTCTAGTGGTTCCAGCGAACTTCGGAGGCTGAGATACGACGTGGACGTGGGCTGCGCACCTTTGCTACAATGCGCACATCTGCAAGACACTACTTGTGGTCAACATCTTGACACATCCTTGTTGCCTAAGTTATGCGCTCGTCGTGAAATAACTGGTTCTAAGCGTGACTTGGTGCCATTTTCAGTTGAACTTGGAAATTCAAATTACATTAGTAGTTCATTATACATTTCCCTCAGGCGAGATGGCGATCCCAGTGACTGACGTGGCCCAAAAAAGATGAATATCAGCAATATGCATTGCAGTATAGTACATCATCTCTATATAATACTTCATATTCCCAGACCGGTACGACACAAAGCTACAAAAGTTCCAAAATATGTGATTTTTTTGGGCACGTATGTTTTTAGGGTGCGTTCTTTAGTCTTTCAAGGGACGTTTTACGAATATAATCAAGCCGACGTTCACGTTTGGTTTTCATTAACATATGTATTTGAAGATTCTGTTTTTTGTAGACAACCTTTGTATTCTTTAATTACATATGTTGTCAATGAAAAACAAACGTAAGTGCCGGGATGATTGTGTTCCTAAAATGTGCCTCCAAAGAAAAGAACGCGCCCTAAAAAGAGACGTGCCAAGAAAAGTCACATATTTTGCAACTTTTGCAGCTTTGTGTCGCATCAGTCTCGGAATATGAAGTATTTTATGGAGATGAGGAACTATATATACTGCAATGCATATTACTGTTATTCATAAAAGTGCTGTCGTTACTGTTCGTGTTGAAAGTGCGTACTCTAAAAACTACACTTGAATCGCAAAGATTAGGGCTGAATTTATCGCTTCATAGCTTTGGGTGCCGTATACTGTTACCAAACACGATACTCGCCTGCCATTCTGTGTCCTGTTTGCGTGTTTTCCCCTAAAACTACTGAACACTTTCAAGGCATCTAGTCATTTTTTTTGTTAATGTTGGTTATCTAATGTTATTCATTGTCAGTTATAAAGACACTTTACACGTTATAACGTCTGTTGTAGTAAATATGCTCTGCTTACGTTTTAGGTAAAATAATCTTCAGTTTACTAGCCAAAACACAAATCACAGTGGAGGGACTTCTTATTGCAGCAAGCATAACCACTGGACAGATGCTGTTGTCAGTCCAGCCATAGTTTGGTGCACTTATCTCCTCTTTGCATAGCTTCTTGGATGGTTGCTGCTCATAAGGATGTCTACAAACTCACCCAGATCACATCTTCACTGTAGTTTATCCGAGTTGTCACAGCGATGATTCATAATAAACATTTGGCTTTGCCACGAGATCTATGCTGTTTTTTTGACTGCTCTTTTTCTGCCCGATATTTTTTGGTAATTGTATGACGTGTTGTTCAATAGACTGGTGCATAGTTTTCATACGCAATTCTCTTTCTTGCATGCTTATTGTTTGATTGACTCGCCCCTACAATGGAGCAGTACAACGCTCCAGGTCGCGTGTCCAATCCCAGCCGCGGCGGTACCATTTTGATGGCTCCAAAAAACTGGATACCTGTTTACTTTGTGATTTCGCTGCACTAAAAAAAACATCGGATGGTCCAAATTTCAGCAGGCCTTTACTACACAGCGTCTCTCACAATCATATTGCCAAACGTATTAGTTTCATTTTTACGTATTGTGACTGCACGCACAAAAAAAACTTATAAAGGCTCAGCACACATTGCGTCACAACGCTGGGAAAACTTCGTGGTTTGAGATTATTTTGTTAATACTACTCGTAGAACGCGAAAAGTGAAGTGTATACCGGAGCTCGCGTGAGCCTCAGTGATAGCATGGTCGATTTTTAATTATGTAACAAGTACAAAATACGGTGCGTTCGAGCGATGATTAGATTATCGACGGCCGAAGCTCTGTTCAACAATATAAGTGAACAGCAAGCCTTGCTTGCTGTTGCTTATGTTTTTTACTTCCAGCCATGATTTCAGCCAAACAGAGCTTTTCTCACAATTCGCAACCCCGTGACAAATAGTGTAGGCTTACCGTAAGATAAAAGGTTAAGAGATGACTTTTCCATAGATCCCTGCGGCTGATTTGGGTTCGCTGCGCACCAAACGGCTGTGGGGAAACATTCCAGCTTCAGAGATGGCAGACCACAAAAAAAGGCTGTCTCGAAGGCCATTCTGAAGTGACCAGAAATATTATACAGCCTCCGACATCACATTTACGTGCGTGCTCGACTCTGAGGTCATACTTCATTTTTTAACGCGTCGTTTGCATGCATCGATGAGCTTGGTGTAAGCTGCACCGCTAGAGCGACAAGCATACGATGCGAGTGTGCGTCTATGCACACATTTCAATTAAAACACAAGAATCATTGAATGTGCATAAACTTTATTTGAAAGTGATAATCTTGATGAGCAGATACCCACTTTGTAATGTTCAATAAATGTAGGCACAAAGGGGTCCACTGCAGTGTGCGACGCGAAAATACCACTGTCATATCACGAATATAAGTTACACACAAGAAATAAAGATATAGGCAACAATATAGGAAACACAGCAGAGTAACATTGCAATAAACACACTCACACAACTACACTTACACAGCACAACGCGACACGGCAGTAGCTGCCTCAGCACTTGACTCCGGATTAACCGTAAAAAAAAAGAGATGTTGGCTGCATTTTCTTTCTTATCTTCGCACTTAATTTCTCCTGCACACTTTACATCGCTCTTTCGCGAAAAACAGTCACAAGCAGTAGCCGCAGCAAAAGAAAATAATTATTGGGTGTCACGCCAGCTGTTAACAAGGTAGTGTTTACTCATTGTGTACGTCCTAGCTTAAACTAGCAAACATTTTTCTAGATTTACCACTTCTTTGTTATTGCGCTCGTTAGAGCTTCAACAATTTGACAACGGCACAGAAGACAATACTGAGCATGCTTGCACTTTTCACAGAATGTCACTCATCCAGTGAATTCGAATACAAGTAGCGGCACAAAGAAAAGCTGACAACCCGCCGGTCACGGCATTGATTCCCGGCTGCGGTGGCTGCATTTCCAATGGAGGTGGAAATGTTGTAGGTTCGTGTGCTAAAATTTGGGTGCAGGTTAAAAAACCCCAAATGGTTGAAATTTCCGCAACCCTCCACTACGGCGTCTCCCATATTCATATGGTGGTTTTCGGATGATAAACCCTACATGCCTATCTATCTGGGAAACCTGACAACGCGATAGGCGACTCAATTTCTTGAGCCAAGAAAGAATTTTCACGCAAACGTTCTGCGGAACATTCCAGATATATAGATATGTGGGGTTCCCAAAACAAGAAAGATCTCTGCCGAAAAGCGCAATGCCACAAATGGTAGGTTAGGAATTCAATGACAAATGCAACACGCACTTAAAGTATTGATGGCGTTCGTACCTAGAAGCAGCCAAGTTGAGAGTCAAACGGAACAAGGGAAACCCACGACGCACGCCGGGCGCGTTATCGTACATCTCTTATGGCATCTCCCTGCTGCTGGCTGTACTTTTTAATTGTCGCAAATGCCCATGAACACGGAGCATGAAAACGTTGCCGTCGACGCCATGGGCACTTCTCTCGTATCCGATTCAGGCCTTATCCCTGTCCGACATTATCGCATCGTACACTCACAGATGATAAAGAAAAATTCAGACCGTTATCAGATACGCAAAAACACGTAGACGTATAATGCACTAGAAAAGGTACTGTAGTAAGTAACTTGCACACGTATTTCCTTCAAGAAAAAGCAATGCGTTGTTGTCTTACGCCTGGGGTGAAGCTGCGTAGCTCAGTCGCTTTTTGGCCCGAGTGACCACTCTTGTCATTATTATGTTACTCAGTGGGGAAGGTGCTGTTCGTTCATGATCCCGACGCTCCCGTAAAGCTGTGATTCTTGCAAAATTCACGATTAAGCATCGGACACCATCAAGGACATTCGAGCTAGCCGCAGAAAACAAGAACTGCCACAATTCGGACTCATGCCTGACAAAGTAAGCGCGTCGACGATGAAGACGACAGGCACCATGTTGGTCTCTGTGTCACCTCAATGAGTCGTCATGCATCAACCCAAGGAGCCACTGACTTTCCGCTGAGCACCTTGCGAAGACCGCGGGAGCTGGTCGAAAAATTGCCATTGCCGTATACTTCGCCCTTGAAGATGACGCTAGGACGCGAACAGAGGCCACCACAATGACATGAGGCATGTTGCGCACCACATTTTTTAGAACCCACATGAGTGTCGCGCTTAAGGGCAAAAGCTACGCCGAAAAGTCGTGTTCAGCTCCCAAAGGAGAACGTCGAGACGTACATAAAAGAAATGACATACTTTTTCTGTCACGCCATGTATGAGAAGCACCGATGCCTAATGCGAAGAGTCGAACAAGACCTGTAGGCCAGCGCCACATGTCGAGGAAAACCGGCATTTGCGCACACTCGATCACCACTCACTCGGGTACCCTTGCGAAGAAGCTGTGCATACCTACCACCGATGCCAGTATCAATTGATGGGGCTTCATGGTTTCCTTATCTAGAGTAACTGTTTATGCAACAATGGTTTACGATAAAGACACTAGAGGGAATTCGGATTCGCGTGGTCTAGAGCTGCTTTGTCTTCAAACAACAATCTGCAAATCTTCAGGTGTTGCACTTCGTCCCCGGAACCTTTTAGGCTCACCAATTTAAATCAGGTCACAAACTTCCCAACAATCCGTTTTTTTTTAATAAAAACAAAACCAAAAGACAGTAAACATATCCACAAGTGTGCTTGAAGCCAGCAAGCATGAAAACTACACTGTGACAAAAGAGTCAAAAGAGGATTCTGACAGGCCATTTCTCTTTGGGTGCTCAGTTGACCCCCTTTTAGGATGTACAAGCAAAATAGGAGAGTTGACATTTAGAACGGCTTGGGTTGTAAAAACAGCGCAAAAATTATACACAAGGAGAGAGGAAGAGACGACACCGTGCTGAACTCGCTACTAAAGTTTATTGGAAGACACACGCACATATATCATGCAGTCTACCCGGTCACGTGGCAAACAAAAAGCGTCTGCGCAGCATATCAAACAAGGTAGGAAACATACCTAATCTTAGTGAGCAGCAACACGTGTGTATTGCACCTTCATACTTGCCAAAAAACATACGCAACAGTCTATAACATGGCAGCGAATAACCCAGGTTCCAAACCTCCTTTTCACCAAGGGACACAGACGACTTACACACCTTTCCCCCTCCCTTTCAATGAAAAAAGCCTCCATCACTTACCTAGTGCACTTGTCCTGGTGGCCAAACAAGCATGTGGCTTTATCTGCCATTGGTTGGCAACCACAATCCCTACAATGAGCTGGCAAGTGTAACCTGCCCGCAGCCGTTAAAAAGGTTAAATGTTCCTTTAGTCTCTCGTTTAGGCACCACCCAGTTTTTCCTGTATATCTCACCCCTCGCCCCCGCATGACAATGGCCACATATATACAACACACGATTTACACTGAACATATCTATTTTTTTTTCTTCTTCGGACAGAACGCTCAGGTATTTCGTAAACCCGAACTTCTTTTATGCATCGGGACAAGTGCTCTATAGGTAAGTGATGGAGGCTTCTTTCATTGAAAAGGAGGGGGAAAGGCGTGTGAGTAAGCCGTCTTTGGCCCTCGGTGAAAAGGACGTTTGGTACCTGGGTTATTCGCTTTTTTGGCAAGTATGAAGGTGTATTTGAGTTCATAAGCTCGAGTAATGTTGCCAAATAGTGTAATAAAATACAAAAACTGCAGATTACTATATATAAGGAACATGCGTCAGCTTAACTCATAGTAATATAGGTTTGACAAAACGTGTGACTAGCGATTCATTTCATACTAAGTGAGTACTAATGAATGCTTAGCATTAGGGTAAAAACCAACATATCGATTTTGATAAAAAATTATTCAAACGCAACTCTTTCAGACAGCTCAATCGCTTGCCATCCTTTGTTCTACAGCTGGGACTAACCGCTTCCCTAGTAATATTGATGCACATCTTAGCCCGCAGAAGTGTTCCAGCACAGGTTTTTGTCGTGTGGCGCATATTGCACAATAATTGCACAATAATTGCACAAGAGCCATCACACCAGCAATGACATCCAGGACCTTTACTGACAAGTCTTCAAACTCTGCAGTGATCTCCGGTGCATTTTGGGGCTTTTTGCCTTTCAGGTCCATTGAGGGGTAGGCATTTGTAATAAAATGCAAATAAAATCAAAAGCTCAATCGTTTGCCATGCCTTGTTCTATAGCTGCGACTAACCGCTTCACTTGTTATCATGTTGACGCACATCTTAGCCCACCGAAGTGTTCCAGCACAGCAAATGTGTTTTTGTTGTGCGGTGCATATTGAACATTAATCGCATAATATATCTGCACAAGCGCTGTCACACCAGCAATGACACCCAAGACCTCCACTCCACTGACAAGTCTTCAAACTCTGTGGCAATCTCCACTGCATTGCTGGGCTTTCTGCCTTTCAGGTCCACTGAGGGGTAGGCATTTTGTATTAAAAAGCAAATAAGCAAATGATGAACATCAAAAAAATAAATATTAAATTCTGCTAAACTTCCTGTTTGCTCTTAAATACAAAATAAATTCGGTGATTTTATGATTATAAAGCGCACCATTGTGGACTCTCGAGCTTAATTTTGACCAATGTTTATCAACATGCAACTAAATCTAAGTAGACAGCTGCTCTTGTGTTTCCCCCACATCAAGAGACTGCTGCTGTGCCATTGAATTCACCTGGTGTTTGCCTTTTCGTGCCTCCTTTGTCGTCAACCTGCCTATTTTATATTTACCTAAATGATTGGACTCTTTGCAAAATACTTTCTTTCTTGATCTTCTTTGACTTGACAATAAAAAATAAATGTGAGGTGATAAAATGTGCGAGGCACAGGTCTACGCCTTTGCTGCACTGTTTGAATCAGTTTAGAAGGCAGACAAAATAGTTTTCTGTTCAGAAGAAAGATACAGGAAGAAATAAGTGGAACACACTGCTCGACAACATACTGAATATGTGATCGAGGACTGCCAAGCATACTGTGAAGGAAATTTGGCGTGGATAAATGGTTATGTTGGTTTTATTCGTATTCCACAAATACATTTTCCAAAAAGAAACACTTTGTTGGCATCACCGTAATGCATGAATGAGATAATGCAAAATTTCCCCAACATGATTTTATACAGGACATCTGTAGACAGTTGTTTAGCTCACAATATTACCATGCAGAAAAAAATGACTGGGAAAGAAATTGAATTTTAGGCACAGTACAAGTCAACTTGGGGAGATTAGATAAGAATCTGTTATTAAACTACAAACTTTCAAGTAGTTTTAATGTATAACGAAACTGCAGCTGATTAAAATTGAACGTAATGCAAATGAAACTGCCTTAGACTCGTTCATTTCAATAAAACACAATATGAACAGGCTCACGCACCCTAGGCATGATCAACGCCTAAAGCTAACAAACACCCCAGAAATATTAAACAAAAATAGTAGTCACTAGCGCGCAGGGCCCACCTCCCCCGCCACAGCTCACAAAAAATAGTGCTGCAAAACTCCGCTCAAATATGCCACCGAATTACCGCTGTGCGTTCATGCGCTCCCTGCTTCACACTCCACACACAAGAAAAAAAACCTCGTCCGTGCTTGGTTTTGCCTTTACCATGATGAAATGTTAGAGACAAATGAGCTTGCCACATAGAAAAGCTCACTTATTCTGCACATGGTACAAAAAACGTGGTGAACGTAGTGATAACAAAGCGCCGACAGCTTCAATGTTGTACATACCTGGCGAGTGCTCCCCAGTACGAAGGTACACGTCCTCACTTCACTGTAGTGCATCTTCGTGTTCAGCGGAACTGGCAGAACAAAAACACGAACCCAGTGCGAAATGCGCTTAAAACACAAGATAAATCGACTCCAACCCGACACCTTGAGACACGGTTAAAAACACCTGGTTGAGCGGCGGGTAGCACGTCCAATAGAGCTTCCTAGAGTTAAATAGAAGAGACTCTGTGCTGCCATTGCTCCACGGCCATGGGACTGATGCGGGAATGATGGGTAGTACATGCATTTGCCTTGTCTTTGTGCTTGCGAGTACCGAACTGTACTTGTTGCTTCGTTTGTTTTTGTGTTTCAGTTTTGTTTCCAAAAAAATGATAAACCATATTGAGCTTCATGACCCGATTTGAAAAGGTAAGCATAAAATAATGAGGTGGTGAAGCACAACCGTTGAACAATTGTAGGTATTTGTTTCGTGAGAAAACAGCTCCAAGCCACACGAACCCACACGTGTACTACCCATCATTCCCATGCTCGCTGAAGCGCCATGTTGTGCAGCTCCCACGGACACTAGCGCCAGAGTTCCTTCTAGTAAGTATTGTAGAAAACTCGAAGGCACATTCAAACAAGTAAAATGGTTCCTGCCACGCAGACGCACACCGCATTTCGCATTTTAATTTGTTAAAACCGAAGTTCGCTGTCAACCGAGAAGGGTCTGCACTCGAGCTTCTTTCATTGGTGCTCTCTGTTGCTGGCGGCGCTTTACCAGAGGATTCAGACATATGCAGCTCAGAAGGCGTCGATGTGCTCCTACGGTGTAAGCCTCCCAGCACCATCTTTCTACTGCTGAAGACAGCCAAGTTTCTGAGGGACAATGAACTTTGTGCCGTGCCATCAAATATGGAGGATGGTTTCGCTGTTGTTCCTAAATATTTGTACCTAGAAAAGGTGGTCACAGCTATTAGCCCTGTTTTCAAACGTTGCACTCACATTCCTCTAGATAAAGTAAAAACGCAAGCCAAGAAAATTTGTCGTAAACTAGAGTTGAAACAGAACACAGCACATTAGTAATTGCGACAAAAATGGGCTCAGCGTGGTTTTTTCTGTCGATACATATAAAGTTGACATGCCCTTCTGAGTCATTGTGACAGAAAGAGGAACGTTGCAAAAGCAACTGGGCTTGTTTATTCAGACCTATCCGAAGTGTCTAACGATCGATGACCTATTTTCGATCAAAAACTCGCAGGCACTGATGGAAGTTTTCAAACAGTCGAATCCAACTAATGTGTTCTGTTTTTCCATTGACATAAATGACCATTACTACTCACTGCCTCAAGATGAGGTATTAGAAAGTATAAGAGATAACATAGATGCCTACGGGCGATTGAACTTCCAAACAAAAACTTGCATCAGTGCGTGAGAGTTACTTGATATTGTTTTGCTGTACCTTACCTCTACGTTTGTTCAAAGGAATGATTTCATTTATATGCACAAAAAAAGTGTTTCAATCGGCTCATCCGAGTGGGCGTGGAGGCAGCACAGCTGTGGCAATGGCTTACGAGCTTCGATTTCACGTTATACAGGTCGTCGTGGTCTGGCTGCCGCTTGTGGTTCACTCCGGAAGGCCGGTTGACACCCCTGCCAAACAGCTGCAGTTTCCAGAAGACTGCGGCTTTTCTACGAATCCGAGTGCCTGCGCTGACACAAGTGAGCTTTCCAGGCCATTCGGGACATCGTCATCGTCAGAGACATTGTTCTAATCAAGCAACAAAAGCGGCAACAGTGAACGTCAGTGGTTTAGTGGGCGTGGAGGCAGCACAACTGTGGAAATAGCTTACGAGCTTCGCTTTCACGTTATACAGGTCGTCTTGGCCTGGCTGCCGCTTGTGGTTCACTCCGGAAGGCCCGTTGACACCCCTGCCAAACAGCTGCAGTTTCCAGAAGACTGCGGCTTTCTACGGATCCGAGTGCCTGCGCTGACACACCTGAGCTTTTCAGGCCATTCGGGACATCGTCATCGTCAGAGACAATGTTCTTATCAAGCAACAAAAGCGGCAACAGCGAACGTCAGTGGTTTAGTGGGCATGGAGGCAGCGGAACTGTGGCAATGGCTTTCGAGCTTCGCTTTCACGTTATACAGGTAGGTGAAACCGGTTAATTATGTGCTAAGAAGACAAGTAACCGTTGTTTACTGCTGCTTGCACGCCCACAGGTGTTATACGTCTTGTCGCGAGAGTGTACTAACGCCCTTTGCTCGCTACTCTTGTGTTGCGGTGACGTTGAAGCAAATCCAGGGCCTCCAAAAAAGACCCCTGGGCCACTAGATGATGTCGAGAACAACACAACTTCTTCTGATGCGCGTCATAAAGAAGTTATGGCAATGCTTTCTAAGATAAGTGTCCGCTGTGACTCATCTGCCGTTGAGCAGTCCAATTTGGCAACGGCGATCGACGAGGTGAAAGCCAACCAGCAACTTGTGGCGAGCAAATTATGCAAGATCGAAAGGCGGCTTTCGACGGTGGAACTGTGAACTAACTCGGTTGCGGACATTGAGAAGGAATTGCAGGTCACGAATGAAGCTATCGGCAGCATCACTCAAACAAATGAAGCATTGGTGTCCCGTCTAAACGACCTCGAGGACAGAGCCCGAAGGTGCAACTTAGTTTTTTTCGGTATGCCCGATAAGAATGAGACCTGGCAAGCTACTGAAGAGGCACTTACTAACTTGCTCTCTAGTAGCCTAGGCGCCGAGTTCGACCCGAATGCAGTAGAAAAGGCCCATCGTTTAGGTGGTCCATATTGTTACGGAGAAGATTTATTCACCGAGAGCTGGTCTTGCTAACGGCTTAGACAGCGCACAGTCAAGCAGGCCAACGGGCGAAGCTCGAGAGTCCAACCCACTACAACCGCGTTGTCGTCTTCTTCATTTGGGTGCCAATTCAGCTGTGTCGGGGCGACAGTTCCATACACGTATCATCACCCCGGCCCGTAAGGCACCGTCTCGGTGCCTGTTAAATGAGCGAGTCGGCGTTGTAGGGCTTGAGACGAGAAACGTGGACTACTTCCGTTCTGGGTGGAGACGCTGATGAGTTTGTGGTAGCGGCAATCTTGTAGGTCACATGTGTGACCTGACGAATGACTCGGTAGGGCCCAGCGTATCGCGGTAGTAGTTTCTCGCAGAGGCCAACACGTCGAGATGGGAGCCACAGGAGAACAAGAGAACCCGCAGAAAAAACGGCATCTCTATGTCGACGGTCATAAAAAGACTTCTGTGCTGTCTGCGACGACGATAACCGAGCACGCGCTACCGCACGTGCCGTGAGGGCACGGGTGATTGCATCCTGAGCGTACGAGGTGGAGGATGGGTGGTCTGATGAAAGCAGTGTGTCGAAGGGCAGTAAGGGATGACGTCCGAAGAGTAGATAAAAAGGGGAGTAGCCCGCTGTTTCATGACGCGACGAGTTATAGGCGAAGGTTACGAACGGAAGAGCTATGTCCCAATCAGTGTGGTCGGTAGATACGTACATGGAAAGCATGTCCGTCAATGTGCGGTTTAGTCGCTCCGTAAGGCCGTTAGTCTGAGGGTGGTAAGATGTGGTGAAGTTGTGACGGGTAGCACAAGATCGGAGTAGATCATCAACCACACGAGATAGAAAGTAGCGACCACGGTCTGTGAGCAGGTGAGTCGGAGTGCCATGCTGAAGAATAATGTCGTACAGCAGAAAGTCGGCAACGTCGGTTGCGTAGCTGGTTGGTAGCGCTCGAGCGATTGCATACCGAGTGACATAGTCTGTGACCACTGAAATCCATTTATTTGCAGTTGTAAAAGTAGGAAAGGGGCCTAGCAAGTCCAACCCCACTCGATAAAATGGCTCGGCTGGAACTTCAATAGGTTGAAGTAGACCGGCAGGGGGAGTCGTAGGCTTCTTTCGGCGTTGGCAGGGGTCACAAGATGTGACGTAACGGCGAACAGAGCGGTACAGACCCTTCCAGAATACTCGTCGTCGAATGCGGTCGTAAGTTCTGGAGACTCCTAGATGTCCAGAAGTTGGAGCGTCGTGGAATTGTCGCAGAACATCCTTTCGCAGGTGTCACAAACGACTTCAATTTTCGGATCGTCCGTGGGCCCCATCTTCCAAGGAAGGGCGCTTTTGTGTTGGGGGACAACATCCGGCGACTATAACGACCCAGCGTGGCGCCGGCTCGTCTTCCCTGCACGGGTACTGGAAGGGGCACCGGCGATCTAAACAAGGAAAATTGCTCCCAGATGAGACGGGAACACGTGTACGCCCCTGAGGTGGTTTGAACTGCATCGGAAGAGCAGTTGACGTACAGCCAGCAACAAGTGCGGTCGTCGGTGTCGTGAGTCTCGCGTAGGCGGCGAGCACGGAGTGACCCGCGCAACGTATTGAGACTGCGGCAATTCCGGGCACCCTCGTCGTCTACCAAGCCGGCGAGACCATCAGCGGCACCCGTCAACTCCCCTACGTGCACCAAGAGCTGGCGTGGTCCGTATGGAACTTTTTATTGTGACTTTTTTTAAGCTGTTAAATTATTTTAACCAGCCTTTTTTTAAATATTTGTAGTGTGCGCTGCGTCGCACGTTTAAATTCAAAAGCGCCACCATGATCATTGTGTAATTATTCCCTTGCATCGCTCTTTTCTGATTTCCATTTTGTCGTTATTTTATTAACATTCCGCATATTTGTCATTAGCCTGTATCTGTTGTAGTGTTTTTAGCACATTATGTTATATCGCTGTTGTTTCTATCGCGCGTATCAGTTTTCCTCCTTTGTTATTTTTGTAATCTCCTGCCTTTGCCCTGTTTTAATTAAATGCTTGTTTATGTGTAATCAAACTCCGTGTCTGCTCTATGAGTGCGTCGGTCAGGCCCACACATTACCACACGTGCAACCCCGCACGAGTCGACCAACCCGCAAATAAATTTGAAATGTGCCACTTCGAGGCCTTTCAGGCGTCGCAGGCCGAAGCGTAAAGTGGAAGCCTGCGAGTCTGCCACACTTCGATGTTGGATCGGCGGGGACTCACCCGAAGTGTATGACATTATCTGGCGTCCGCGAGACAGGACTGGCCGACCACGTGGTGGTGCCTGAGAGACTGACGTAACTCTGAGCGTGATATGTAGACGTCCTTTTATTGTTTTGTTGGTGGACAACTGTCTTAACAATGGACGGCACGGAGTTTGATGAGCTGATTGAACAGGGCAGAAGTTTTGGCTTTGAGGGCAGAGAATTGTACGATTTCGTGGAAAGAGAGCGCACTAAGCGTAAAGAGGAGCGTGATGCGGAACGCGCATATTTCAGACAACTCGCGGAATTCGAGATGGAGCAAGAAAGGGAAAAATCCCGGCTCCGAATTCAGAAGGAGAAAGAGCGCCTGGGACTGTGTGCGACGGAATCGGGTCTCAGCTTAGCCGCTAGAACGCCCAGCAGCGTGATCGCGACCGTGTCCCGAACAAGCAGTCTTACCAAGATCATGTGCAGCTACTGCGCCAGAAAATCGAAAGTAGGCGACGCATGCTTGAGACCTGGGATGCAAGGCACGAAAGGGGAAAAGAGACCGTAGGTGGCAGACCGCTGAGAGCCGGGCAAAAATTTTGTACTGTTGAGGCGGACATCAGGTTCGCGAGTGAACCTACTGAGTTAGCTGCTGAAAGTCCCGTTGTGGCCACAAAGGCCACTGAAGGCCGCAGTGATGTCGACGAGGCGCTGTGCCTGGAAAGTCTTGTCGATACAGAAATGCCATCTGTGATGGACTTGGCACAGCCACCCTGTATGCGCGTCGCCATGGCAGCTAACTGTTATGTTCACAGTACAACCGGCCCGGCAGACGAGGATCCCTCTACAGACGGCGGGACAGAGGCGTGTGCTGACGCACACTGTGAGCTGGGCAATGTTGGGGCAAGTAGTTCTTCCAGGTGCGAGCGGTGCAACCCCAAGGAAGACGCTTGCATTGCTCAGCCTTCATCCAAGTTCCCCGTAAGTCAGGGTGTCCGTAAGTTAGAGAAACACCCCGGTTGTATAGACAGCACAGCACATGAGACAGACGAGAGAAGTTCTGCTTTGCAAATGATCCAAGCAGACTTCTCGAAAGTGATCACGGGGCAATGGGCAAAGAGAAAAAGACGCCGCGAAAGCAAAAGGAAAACAAAGGGGGCAAAGCTACCCAAGAAGAATAGAATTGCTGAAGTTCAAACAAAGCAACGAAAGATTCGTTTGCGCGTTGTGACATTCGCGAGGCGAGCACGTCCCCATGCCCCAAACCACCCGGCAGACAGAGGGGTGAGGCAGGCATTTGTTCGTGGAGCTCGGAAGAGCCAACCCCCTTCGCTCCATTGTCCTGCTCGAAGCGCGGGGCGCCTAGCGAGGCAGCGCCTTGCCGACGGACACAACGTGGTTCGGAGACCCGTTTCCGTAGAACGCAGCGTCAATAAAGGCATGCCTCTGAGGTGTAGACTAACGGGAAACAGGCGCCCGTGTCTCAGCCGTACACGCTTTTGTCTGCCCTGGTTGTTTCGAACGGCTCCCCCAAGAGCGCGACCACCTCGAGCGCGGATAAAAGTTATGTATATGTACATAGAAACGTAAGCGTAACCTTCCAGGCTAATGAGATGTTGTCTGAAATAATGTTCATCGTTGTCATTCGATTGTGAAGCACATAAAGGGTTCAGAAAATGTAGGGGCAGGTTACATGAGCCGAGTCGGCGATGAAGAGGCCTGCGTGTACTTGGGTTCAATGAAACGCGGATGATCGCGTTGCGCATAAAGGCCTATAACATTCACTTTATTTGGTTTCTGTTTTATTTATGCCATAAGGCCACATTTCTAAAATTTTTTTTGCATACATGGATGCTTCGTACCTTCTTGATTTTGTCTGAAACCTTTCCGATCACTTTGACTTCGAATTGCTCGGTAATTGTTTTTCTTCTTGTGCATTTGGAAGAATTATGTGTAGTGATTATCTTGTGATCCGTGTCATGATCGCCAGAAGGGGTGCTTCGAATACAGCTCCCTCGATTCTAGCAGTGTGTGTTATTTCGTATTTCATGTCTGTGTCCGTGTCGTGGTGCGCGGGTTATGACATTCATTGTATGATGACCGTGAAGTGTAATGTGTCGGGTGTTCTCTGCGATGTCGTCCACGTCAGTGAAATGGTGCGCGAAAAAGAAAACGCATTGGTGGACAACCGGAACCCTGCAAGCTCTCGAACAATGCGCGTTTGTGATTTTCTTGAACATTACGCAGTAATATTCTTAAGAAGGGGGCTATGTCACAAACGACTTCAATTTTCGGATCGTCCGTGGGCCCCATCTTCCAAGGAAGGGCGCTTTTGTGTTGGGGGACAACATCCGGCGACTATAACGACCCAGCGTGGCGCCGGCTCGTCTTCCCTGCACGGGTACCGGAAGGGGCACCGGCAATCTAAACAAGAAAAATTGCTCCCAGATGAGACGGGAACACGTGTACGGGGCGCCCCTGAGGTGGTTTGAACTGCATCGGAAGAGCAGTTGACGTACAGCCAGCAACAAGTGCGGTCGTCGGTGTCGCGAGTCTCGCGTAGGCGGCGAGCACGGAGTGACCTGCGCAACGTATTGAGACGGCTGCAATTCCGGGCAACCTCGTCGTCTACCAAGCCGGCGAGACCATCAGCGGCACCCGTCAACTCCCCTACGTGCACCAAGAGCTGGCGTGGTCCGTATGGAACTTTTTATTGTGACTTTTTTTAAACTGTTAAATTATTTTAACCAGCCTTTTTTTTTAAATATTTGTAGTGTGTGCTGCGTCGCACGTTTAAATTCAAAAGTGCCACCATGATCATTGTGTAATTATTCCCTTGTATCACTCTTTTCTGATTTCCATTTTGTCGTTAATTTATTAACATTCCGCATATTTGTCTTTAGCCTGTATCTGTTGTAGTGTTTTTTAGCACATTTTGTTATATCGCTGTTGATTCTATCGCGCGTATCAGTTTTCCTCCTTTGTTATTTTTGTAATATCCTGCCTTTGCCCTTGTTTTAATTAAATGCTTGTTTATGTGTAATCAAACTCCGTGTCTGCTCTATGAGTGCGTCGGTCAAGCCCACACATTACCACACGTGCAACCCCGCACGGGTCGACCAACCCGCAAATAAATTTGAAATGTGCCACTTCGAGGCCTTTCAGGCGTCGCAGGCCGAAGCGTAAAGTGGAAGCCTGCGAGTCTGCCACACGTCGATGTTGGATCGGCGGGGCCTCACCCGAAGTGTATGACAGCAGGTGATGCGGTATGACGAGTAAAAGTTCCGCGCCGTCGGGGTGTAAGTTGCGGCGGTACAAAACGTTGTCTTGAAGCAGGTATCTGCTAAGAGAAGGGTCAGCATAACGCGATTGAAGGCGGTCAATGATGGTGAGCAGCGATGGGTCTCGGCGCTGTTCGTCAGCCACGTTCAGAAAGTCAGTGATGGCTAAAACGCAGGCATCGGATTCCAAATCAGTGGAGCTAGGTGGATCAACAGGGTGCCGGGATAAGCAGTCAGAATCGCTGTGCAGCTTTCCAGATTTGTAAACAACCGAGAACGTGTACTCCTGTAATCGAAGTGCCCATCGGCCGAGTCTTCCTGTAGGGTCCTTAAGCGTCGACAGCCAGCAAAGCGCATGATGGTTCGTGATGACTGTGAACGGACATCCGTATAAGTACGGACGGAATTTTGCAATAGCCCCAACGAGGACTAAGCCTTCCCGCTCAGTGATGGAATAATTTTGTTCCGCTTGCGACAAAAGGCGGCTAGCGTAGGCTATCACATGGTTGGTGCCATTCTGTATCTGAGCGAGTATAGCACCAATGCCATGGCCGCTTGCATCGGTGCGAAGCTCTGTTCGAGCCGCTGTATCAAAATGAGCCAACACAGGTGGTGATGTGAGGGCGGTAATTAGCGACGCGAAGGAATGTTCTTGGTCCCTTCCCCAAGAAAAGGCCACATTCTTTTTGAGGAGATCCGTGAGGGGCCTAGCAATATCCGAGAAATTGAAGACAAAGCGGCGGAAGTATGAGCAGAGCCCAATAAAACTGCGAACTTCTTGTGTGGAACGCGGAACCGGGAATTCTCGGACTGCATGGACTTTGTCAGGGTCGGGTTGAACACCAGTGGCGTCAACAAGGTGGCCGAGTAGTTTAATCTGCCGACGTCCAAATGAGCATTTCGACGAATTCAGTTGGAGACTAGCGCAACGAAAAACGTCAAGAATTGCCGAGAGACGAGACAGGTGGCTTTCGAAGGAGGGCGAGAAAACTATTACATCATCCAGATAGCAGAGGCAGGTCGACCATTTGAAACCGCGAAGAAGAGAGTCCATCATACGTTCAAAAGTAGCCGGGGCATTGCACAACCCAAAAGGCATGACCTTGAATCGGTAAAGGCCGTCGGGTGTGATGAATGCTGTCTTCTCGCGGTCGTGGTCGTCGACCGAAATTTGCCAGTATCCGGATCGAAGGTCAATGGACGAGAAATAGTTGGCGCCGTGGAGGCAGTCGAGTGCATCATCGATTCGAGGTAATGGATAAACGTCCTTTTTGGTGATCCGATTCAGGTGGCGATAATCGACGCAAAAACGCAAGGTGTTGTCCTTCTTTTTAACTAAGACCACAGGGGAGGCCCAAGGACTCGATGAAGGCTCAATGACGTCTTTACTCAGCATTTTCTCGACCTCCGTCAGTATTACTTGGCGCTCAGCATGCGACACGCGATAAGGGCGTTTGTGGAGTGGACTGGCGTCGCCGGTGTCGATGCGGTGGGTTACGGCACTTGTGCGGCCCAGGGGACGGTCGTCGACGTCAAAGATATCCAGGTAAGAAAATAGAACACCCCGGAGCGCCGCAACTTGGGAAGGTAAGAGGTCGCTGGATATCATTTTGTCGAGGAACGCCTTATTTTGCGACGTGATGACAGGTTTCGTCATGGTCTTAGTGTCAGGTGTAAAAGAACAAATCGAACATTCACCAAGGGTGGAAAGATCTGCTAAAGTGATGCCTTGGGGAAGCACTTGGGTCGACGTAGAGAAGTTCAGAACTGGAAGTAGCACCGTGTTGTTAGCAACAACCACTATAGTATGTGGTAGTGCGATGTGATGCGTAAGGGTCAAATCAATGAGGGGAGCTACTAGATAGTCTCCATCAGGAACGGACGGGAAGGGCGATAGAGGAATGTACATATCAGCCTGGGGCGGTAGCCATAGAGACTCCACGGATCGTAGCCGAGTGCGACTTGGAGGAGTGAAATCGGAGCACAAAGGCAATTCGAGCCGTAAGATACCGGTAGAACAATCGATGAGGGCGGAGTGGGCGGTTAAGAAGTCAATTCCAAGGATGACGTCGTGTGGGCAAACATCGAGGACTGCGAAGAGAACGGAAGTGTGGTGGCCAGCAACAGTAACGCGGGCAGTGCACATACCAAGCACCGATGTTCGACTTCCGTTGGCAACTCGAACAGTAGAGAACATAGCTGGTGTGAGAACCTTTTTCAGGCGAGATCGAAGTGTAGAACTCATAACAGATACTTGGGCACCAGTTTCAATTAGAGCAGTAACGGCGTGGCCATCAACGAACACCCGAAGTAAATTGCGTCTTGAATTTGTAGCCGGTTGAGGGTTTTCGTTCCGAGTCGTCAACGCAGCGCCACCTCCAGGAGCTGCACTCGTCAGTTTCTCGGGGAATGGGCAGAATAAGCTGGTGACGGAGAGCGGCGGCGTTGAGGGGAGCGTGACGGCCGACCCTGAGGTGACGGCGAGCGGCTAGACCAGTTTCTCTGGGCGACGACGTGAGCGTAGGACGGTTCGGAGCGTGGAAATGAACGGCGAGCTGAAGGGTCCAGAATTTGGTCATCGGGAAAACCGGGTTGCGAATAGTGTCCGCGGTCCTGACGGTGATCTACATTACGAAAACTTGGCCGCAAATACCACCTGTTGCGGCAATGGCGGGAGATGTGCCAAACTCGAGAGCAAGAAAAGCAGATGGGTCGATCATCGTGCGTACGCCACTCAGATGGATTTCGATAGCGTGGTGGAAGCCGAGGAGTCGAAGCTGCCGCAGCGACAAGTGGAGCAGAGTAGTGGTCAGCGTTGTGGACGGGAGTGCTCATGGGCTGCGGCATAAGTCTGGCGGGCTGGGGAACCTGGACGCCCAGGTTAGCAAACTTCTGACGTACGACGGCTTGAATAAGCGGGACTGTTGCCCAGTTGTCTTGCGCAGGGGGCTCATAGGAAACGGGTGCCATGGCTTCCAGCTCCTGGCGAACAATCCTTGCGATATTGGTAGGAGGCGCAAGTGAACGGGGCGCTGCAGAATCCTCGCAAGACGAAGTCGCAGCAGTGTTTGGTAGTCTCGCGATGTGGTGGGTGATTCGCCTGCTTTCAGCTTGCTCAAGTCGCCGGCATTCAGATATGATGGAGTCGACAGTGGTGCAGTTCTTGCACATTAGTATGTTGAAAGCATCATCAGCAATGCCTTTCAACACGTGTCTGATCTTGTCCGCCTCGGACATGTTTTTGTCAGTCTTCCAGCACAGTGCCAGTACGTCTTGGATGTACGTGACGTACGACTCCGTCGATGATTGAACACGCGACGCGAGTTCCTGCCTGGCTGCCATCTGACGAGCAACTGACCGACCGAACAAATCGCGAAGCTTTTGCTTGCATGTGTCCCAGCTGGTTAATTCTTCTTCATGCGTCTCATACCAGGCGCGTGCCGTACCCCGTAGGTAGAATATAATATTTGCCAGCATAAGCGTTTCGTCCCACCTGTAGTGCTTGCTGACGCGCTCGAATAATGCGAGCCATTCTTCGACGTCCGTGCTGTCCGTCCCGGAAAACGTGCCAGGGTCGAGAAGATGGGGGGGATTCACAGGTGATGGAGCCAGCGCGGATGGCGAGGCCTGAGTGCCAGTTTCAGGCATCGCGGCTGGACAAAGCTGGCGTCCACTGTGGAGTTTCAGAGCCGGGTTGTGTGAAGACCCAGCACCTTCCACCAAAAGATGTTACGGGGAAAATTTATTCACCGAGAGCTAGTCTTGCTAACGGCTTAGACAGCGCACAGTCAAGCAGGCCAACGGGCGAAGCTCGAGAGTCCAACCCACTACAACCACGTTGTCGTCTTCTTCATTTGGGTGCCAATTCAGCTGTGTCGGGGCGACAGTTCCATACACGTATCAATATATACGCGAGAAAACTCGACCAGTGATAGTAAAATTTGCAAGCCTTAAAGCAAAAGAACTTGTGCTGGCCCGTCGATCTAAGTTGAGAAGTCATGACGTCTCTGTATCTGAGGGCTACTGTCAGGCTACAAGAACAGCGCGCAAGATGCTGCACAATTATGCAAAATCATTGCCTGGCCGACCCGCTTTTCAGCTTCGTTACGGCAAGCTTGTTGTTAACCACAGAAACTATTGTTATGATGCTTCCGCGGGCATTGTTCACGAGACTACTGCGCATTCTCGCAGTAATGGCAGTGAATCCCGCATCGAAAATGAGGCGCACTCAACTTCTGATCACAACCATGACCTTCACGCACGTTTATTGCCTGATGCCGCACTTTTGTCACGTGAGCGGACATCTAATGCCTCCTCATAACAATCAGCAAGGGGAAGTGGCAGTATCGTATCACGTCCAATTTCGGTGCTCTACACGAACATCTGTAGTATAATGGGAAAGCGGGACGCTTTTGACGCTATTATCGATTCTTGTGAAGCCGACGTGATTGCCGTGATCGAGACTTGGTTGAATGCTCATGTTTGCGATAACAAAATTTTTACTACTTCCAAATCGTTGAACATTTACCGCCGCGATAGAGATGGAAGACAAGGTGGTGGTAATTTGCTTGCCCTTTCGAAGCGTTTCAAGTCCTTTCTTATAAACGTGACGTCTACATTGGAAGTGATATGGTGCGGGTTGGTTGCGAATAATAAAACGCTTGTTCTTGGCGTCTGTTACCGCCCTCCAAATACAGACATCAGCTTTGTTCAGGAGTTTCACGATAACAATTATGAAATTACAATGCGGTACCCATCTTCTTCGATAACTATTCTGGGCGACTTCAACTATCCTACCATAATGTGGGCGTCATCGTTACCAGACGTCGAACCATTTTCTTCAAATGGCCAATGTTTTCTCGATACTTGCAACCTGTTTAATTTTACGCAGATGGTGAATAACCCAACTCGCGTCACCAATTCTTCATCGCACATTCTTGACTTTAATCTTACAACAATGCCCGACAACATTCATGCACTAAACTCACTTCCTGGTCTCAGCGATCACTCTCTGCTACATTTTTACATACGCAACAGCATGCCAACTGCTACTAAGAAACGCAAGGTTATCTATACCTACAATGCTGCAAACTTTGAGGCAATAAACAACGAAATCTCGCTATTTTACGACAGTTATCTACATGACTTTGATAATAGAACCGTGCAGGAAAACTGGGATCTGTTTGTTAACAAAATCTACGAACTTGCTCGTGCCTTTGTTCCCTTAAAGTATATAACTGCGAGCTCTTGCTCACCCTGGGACAATACATACCTAAAGCGACTTTCTAACAAAAAGAAACGGTTGTTTCGTGCTGCGAAACTCCAGAGTACGGAGAAACGCTGGCGCTCCTACGAGAGTGCTCCGCGAGTTTTTTCGTCAGCAGTTTCGGATGCTAAGGCTAACTTTCTAACACTCTGCCATCAATGCTTGTCAGCAACCCTAGAAAGTTTTGGAAAAATATTACAAATACCAACGACAGTTAAATTGTACTTGTTGACTCGGACGGCCTTCCCGTATCTTCCGAGATGCGTGCAGCACGTCTGAACGAAAATTTTGTCCGGAACTTTTCAGTGTCGTCCACTTCTGCTACCGTCTCTTTACCGGCGGGCAACTATCAATCAACGTCTGTTGTAGTGACTGAGGCCCATGGAATCGTAAAACTAATTGAATCACTCAGAATATCCTCTGCTTGTGGTGTTGACAACATAAACGCAAGAATCCTTAAAGTAACTAAGCATGCCTCATCTATGTTCCTGTGTAAAATATTCCAACAGTCTTTGAATGAAGGTGTGGTGCCACGCGTTTGGAAAGAGGCAAAGGTGGTTCCGCTACACAAATCAGGAAATGAGCATTCTGTTACTAGTTACCGGCCTATTTCGCTTACTTCTATACCCTGCAAACTTTTGGAGCACATAATCTTCTCTAACTTGGTCACCTTTCTAGAATCAAAATCGTTCTTTATCACGTCACAGCATGGATTTAGGAAGTCATTCTCATGTGAAACACAGTTGCTTTGTTTTACCCATTCGTTACATATCATTCTAGATCGGAGTTCACTGGTCGACTGCATTTTTTTTTAGACTTTTCGAAGGCTTTTGACAAGATTATTCATCACCAACTACTATATAAGCTTAGGACCCTTAATATTGATGGCGGCATTCTTGCTTGGATCGAGTTTTTCTTAATTATTCGCTCGCAATTCGTTGTTGCTAACAACTACAGCTCACCCTCTTCTCCCGTTACTTCTGGTGTGCCCCGGGGTTCTGTGTTGGGCCCTTTACTATTACATATTTATATTAACGGTTTACCCGATGTTGTAACTTCTTCGATTCACCCTTTCGCCGACGACTGCGTTGTTTACCGAGAAATTTTATCTAACTCTGACGCTAGTTCTTTGCAAAGTGACATTATTAATATTGCCAGCTGGTGTAGAACTTGGCACATGGACCTCAACACTAACAAATGTAAAGTTTTATGTATCTCACGAACTACCGGACCCTCTGCTAACTACATCTTAAATGACGTTGATCTAGAGTCTATAACTTCGTATAAATACTTGGGGATTCATATAACATCTGACTTGAACTGGAAACATCATATTACCTATGTTATTAACAATAGCTACCATATGCTAGGGTACCTACGACGCAACTTTAGCCGTGCCCTCAAGCCGTGAAACTAACCATGTATAAAACACTAGTTCGTCCAAAACTCGAATATGCATGCTCCATTTGGGATCCTTTTCAACTGAACTTGACTCACTCGCTTGAAATGGTACAGAATAACGCAGCACGCTTCATTCTATCTAACTACCATCGCACTAGCAGTGTTACGTCAATGAAACACAGCCTTTCACTACAGTTACTCGAATCACGTCGCAAAGCATCTCGTCTCATACTTTTTCACAAGATATTCAATCATCCACTTTTGAAAGCTCAGTTCATTACCACTCCTGCCTATTACTCAGCTTGTTTAGATCATCAACATAAGGTACACGTCACTAGCTGCCGCACTAACACTTTTCATCATTCCTTCGTCCCACGCACATCCAACTACTGGAACCACCTTCCCTCGGACATGGTTTCCATGTCAAATGTCAAATCATGACTTGTTTTCTTCCACAATACAGGAGCACTTACGTGATGACGCGTGAAGTGTATATTATACATTTATATTATTGTATTTTGTTTCCCCCATGTTTTTGATGGTACTTACACATACATCCAGTGTATTGCCTAACATCAAACTTACATGTCTTGTAATCTTTATCATTTTGGTGCCACTATGTTTCTCTTGTTCTTAGTCTATTATTTTCTTGTACCCCACTCCCCTCTGTAAAGCTATGTGCGATTGAGGGTAAAATAAATGAAATGAAATCCATAGCACCTCTACTTATACATCTAGTGTTGGCAAAAACGGACAATAAACTGCAGAAAATGTTGGAATGCACGCATGTGGTCAAAGTTTTCAGATGCGTGGATAATTTCTTGAATGTTAATAAGTTGTAACCCTTCAATGTTCCACTCAATTGCGGCTCAAGCGATAGGCGTGTTTGAAGATTGTTTAAAGCCTCTTGTGTTGACACATGAAATGCTCGAGAATGGCAGGTTACGCTTTTTGGATTAAAGACTGTTTCTTAGCACACAACATATTTGTTGGAGTTTCGAGCCACGTGCGCAGAAACTTTCACTTCTTTTTTCTTTCGTTCACTGCTAGCTAGTAAAGTGAGGCATACCACAGACCTGCCTTGAGAATGCCTTGAACAGGTCGTGTTTTCACAACATATCTGCGAGATTCAAAGCTCTAGTGTCTCGGCTTATGGCTTCGGGTTTTGCTGAGGCGTTTATCGCATCTGTCACCGAGTTTATCCTGCGGACCAATAGGACAGAGCAGAGGCAGAGACAGGATCCAACCAACACGGATACAGAGCGGGAAAGGATAGCTGTTCTTCGGTACAAACGCCAGGTATCACACAGGCTCGAGAAAATCAGAAAACGGGTGGGAGTTCGTGTGCTGTTTTGTGCATCGTTCAAATTAATCTTTCTCGCCAAATCTGCAAGCCCCCTGAAAAAGTAGCAGAACTGAATGTAAAGATAAGCATACGATTAAGTATGTCGCTTGTTCCTGGGGAGCTGTCTATAGGACCCCCTTTCCTCTGGGGCTTTGTATGTCGCAATGACCGGAAGCTGCCTGAATGATCAACTGAGAAAACAGGCTAGCGATTTTAGAAACGGGAAAAATGGTTATCTTGGTCAGCACTGCACAGAGTGCAACTGTGTGCCCCTTTTCGAGGACATAGTGACGCCGTATAAGCACGAGGATGAGCGCACTCGAGTTATCATCGAGGCCATGCAGATGGCACGCAAACAGGTGTCATGCATTAGCAAGCACTCCGTGTCTCTGTCCGAGAAGGAACTAAGGTTTCTCGAAGGTATTGGTGCGCGCATGTAGTTATAGTACTTTTACTTTTACTTTTCTGATTCATTTTCTTATAGTTTTTCATTAGCCTTTTCTTTTCTTTGGTTTTTTTATACACTTGCAATGCTCTTTGTGTCACATGGTTTTTGTCTCATGATTTTTGTCACATGGTTTACACTCTTATTTATATGTTTTCGTGCTCTGTGAAATAAACTCAGAAGTTAGCGCTCGTCTCCTTCTCGTCCTTTTGTCGTCATTCTCTTCTCGCGCTATAACTATCACCTTGTCATACCAACTAATCAAAATCGTCACAGTTCTAAGCCGCCATGAAGTTTCAAAAGGGCTTAACGTAGCGGCGAACACTTGCGATCAATGAAAATGGCTTACGGCGTGAACAGGGCGGTTTGCAACTTACGGCGTGGACAGGTCTTGCAACTCGTAAAGCGAGTTGCAAGACACCATGACAAAGGCAAAAGAGTGCGGTGGTGTGGTAACGTTTTTGGCGATAAAAGTTTGTACCCTGTTTCAGCAGCGTCAAATAATGGAGCATCGCCAAGGACTTCCAATGCCACCTCAGCGCGAGAACTGTCGATGATGGCCCGTTTAGCTGAGAGAAAATCCTAACCCAAAATCATGTCATGAGAGCAGGAATCCAACACTAGCAAGCCGGCGACGTAGATGATGCCATTAATCGCAATGCGAGCAGTGCAAGCACTAGCCGGCGTGACGTGTTCTACGCTGGCTGCATGAAGCGATATATTTGCTAGTGGCATCGTAACTTTTTTATCAAGTGGGAGATCTGACACTGACCACTGAAACTACGGCACCAGTGCCAACAGAGCGAGTGCAGCGATGCCGTCTACAAAGACCTCAAGAAAGATTGTCGGTGAAGCCTTCCTGCCTTTAGAACTGTGGCACTTAGTTTTGTTTGTGTGGCGATGACGGATGACGACGCATCGACGAAGGCACGCGGCGTTGAAACGATGGCGAGTAGCGGTTAACAGGAGGGTGGTTGACGGCGTATGATGACATCTGGTTGGGATGTTGAGGGACTGCTAACGAACGGCGCGGGCACACATAAGGGGCAAGTTAGAAGCTCTGGTGGTTGCTCTGGTGGCAGACAGGTACGCGCCGGCGGCAGTACCACGCTACATGGCCAAGCAGGCCACATGAAAAACATATTGGCTGAGTGTCGAGAGTACGCCCTTGTCCACTAGTCTGAAGGTACCTTGATTGATCGAACCGAGGAATGGGTCTCTGTGCCCGGCTGATGGTAGCGACGCAAAAGAGGAGGTGATCGTGGGGCAGATTCAGCATAGCTCATAAGTGCACCGCAGGCGTGGTCTCGTGGTAAAGTGCCCGCTTCGGCTGCGGGAGGTTGTGGGTTTGAATCCCGTTACCACCGGGTACTAACCAGTATCAGCAAACTGGGCAAAAGTGCTCGCCCGGTCTTGCACTTTGGCTATTCAGGGGTGACGCCACTTGTGAAAGGAGCCTGCTCCTTGAAAGCCCGTGGAAACACTCGTGAGCACAAATCGTTGGACCCACTTGAGGGCGGGATCGAGTGGCTGTGAATCAGTCTGGCTGGGTTTGGGGGCCATGTCGACGAAGATGCTGTGGCGTCGTGGTAGACGACAAACGTGAGGGTGTAGCTGTTTGCGGGAGCAGCTCCCACACAGTACATGGTACACGACGTATACTGTGCGTATTTCACCGAGAGCAGCGTGTCAATGGGGCTGCAGCAGTGGGCATTCCGCTTTACTACAAATAAATCCAGCGGTCTTCACGCAAATCACATTCGCAGCGGCCATTTGTAGCAGATAGCGAGAGTCATTCATAAACGTAGAATACTTCAGTTAGAGCATAACGATGTTTGCTCTACTGTTTGCAACTCTTTGGCAGCTCTTCTATATTGAGAGAAACACAAACAACAATATTGAAGGGGCACTGAAACAAAATTTATCGGAGGAGATAGCCGGTGGAATCCATTACCAGGAACATTCGTATATCGTCTGCTAAATATCAACAGCGAATATAGCTGAGAAGGTACTTTAAAGGAATTTTGAAGTTTGCGTGAACCCCCAACTCTATCGTGCCATTGACACTATGGAAGGGGACCCCTTGAGGACCCCGTACTTCCCTCACGTCACCACGCTGGAGTCAAAAAACAAGTTATGTTGACTTCATAACCGCCATTTTTCTTTTGCCGCGTTTGATCCCGCAGTATATATTTCTCGGCGGCTGGTTGCGTGGCTATGGAGCACTCTTAGAAAGTTCTGTGTTTTGCAACATTACAGTCCAGCTTTCTATGTGAAAGTAATTCTTGATCCGGACCATGCGGAAGTGTGTCATAGTTCTGTGTGCTGACGAGGTGAATAGCTGCACACGCTGGGTGGCGACAGTTGCACCCAGTTTTTGGAGCTCTCTCAAACCGAAACTGAAACTAAGCGGCAACGAGCGGCCTGTAATTATTTATCTGTTGCGTGCTGCAGCAAATGATGTGTCATGTCATGACTAACAAGCCCCATGCAACACAATGCAGCAGAAAAATTGAGGCCAATGTTTTTGGGTCAGTACCCTTCTAACAGACAAAGGCCTTTGCAAGCGGGCAAGAATTCTATGTCAAGAAAACCGGGTAACCTGATCATATAACCCGTCTGGTTGATCAGGTTGCGGTAAAAGCTCGAAATGTGGGCAAATCAATGTGCGTAAGAAAATCTTCATATTTATCTCTCTGTTACAAATTGCCGCCATTACTGTCTGCAACCTCATGACAAGCACAGTGAAACAGGAGGCTAATCCGGAAACCTTTTATAATTGTCCTAATTTTACCAATCTGCCAAAACCAACACTTCTGCCCTTTCATCTACTCACAGCACCTTGGATATGATGCAGAGGTAATGCTATTCGTTTTTGAAGGCGTAAGTTGAACTTCCTGTGACGAGAACAGTGGTTGATCGGTTCATAATTTGATTACTGGTACTCGCCCGTATTGGTGTCTCCGATTATGTTAATTTCATGTCAGACAGAGCGACAGGAAATCATGAGAGTGCTCTATAGCATTAGAGCCTCTGCTCAGCAGTACCCTGCTATTCAGTGTTTGAGCGCGAGTGCGAAAGTGTCGCAGATGCAACCCGCTGATTGGGCAACCTATAGTGCGTAGACACGGAGGACAATTTTCATAGCAGTGTTTTAGGGTAAACAATAATGTCACAGTTCGTCGTTTCTTAGTTAAAAACTGCGCCTGAGTTTTTCGTGTCTGCAGTGTGTAGTAGATGAAAATCACTGTCGACATTGAAGTGGAGGGTGGGCCTTTATTTCCTTAACTTTTTCTGATTGGAAGCAGAGGACTTGAACCCCCTCCCCTTCGTAGGTACACCTATGAAAGCGCTTCATATTGCCGCGTGCATAGCTGTCGTGACCTCGTGACCGCCTGCATGACCCTGTCGTGACCTCAGCCTCTGGTGGGAGGCTGTGGTCGCGATAGTGTTATTGCACATCCTCTTGTGAGCACCGCCTTAGCACAGCCTCTGATAAGAGGCTGTGCTAAGCGCTTCGTTATAGCACCTCAACTCTGCATGCATCTTTCGGGGAGATTAATGGACTTCATACCAGACATGTATGAAATCCTTGTGCAAAAGACGTGATAAAAAGCACACTTTAATCGTTCTAGCTTATAGTTCGACAAAGATGTCGATGTCGGTCAATGCCTGTTTGTATTTGCAGAAGAATGTAAGATCACGCCTTGTGGATGAAAGCGGTCAGTGGGTGAAATAAAATCAACGTCCCAAAGTAATACGGGCTGTGGAGAAACGTTGTAGTCAAGGAAGCGTGATATACGAAAAAAGATAGAGAGAAAGATAGATCTAAAGAAATCCACCTAAGGAAAATATAAATATATAGAAAAAGAAATAGAGAAGAAAAATGCTTTGCTTTACAAATACACGCAACTGTTCAAGATTTCAAAAACGTATTGAAATGTAAAGAAAAAGTCCCAGTTCGCTGATTACCACTTAATTTATTCACTAGACTGAAATCATCTTGACAGGCGCATAGTTTATAAATGATGGTACAGTATTCACTTTACCAGTTTTGTCCATATACCACCACAAAGACAAAAGCTAGAGTGCTTCGAAATACTAGATGTCCTAAAAATTCCCCCACCTCCGTCGCAACAGGCATTTTAAAGCTCCTAGTGGCACACTTGAAAGCCCTGCGCTGCACATCCAGACGCAAGGGATTGTAAAACCGGTGAACGATTTATCGACTAACCTATGAAAAGCGAGCAGCAAAATAAACCGTCGTCATGGATGTCTATGTATTAGTTAATCGAATAAATAACTTGCGGCCTCCCCTGCCTCTTAAACACCACCATAAGGCTGGTCCAGGGCGTGATTTCAAGTGAAGTGATGGCGTCAAAGAATGGCGCTTTCTGCTTTTTTATCACATCGTATGCTTTACAATAGCTGCAGCAGTAGAAAAAACTGGAGTCAGTCCTATAAAGGTAAAAATACATTTGCGCTCCTACATCCGCACAACTGTAAGGCTACCACGCAAACGCCCTTTTCCACTCTTTTTATATTTGTGGAGATTAATCGTTCGCAGTTTACAGAACTAGTTTGCGTGCTATACAGCGTTGTTGTTGCATTGTATAGTGCATGTGAAATTATTCTGTTCATGCCATATATCCACGCTACATTCCTACCCCCCCCCCCCCAAAAAGCCCCATGTGGAACTTTTAGGAGCCAAGCTTCAATAGTCTAACCTTGTAACTAGTCACGCGTTACCGAGAGAAGAGACAAGAAAGAGAAATGTACTACTATTTCTCGTCTCGTTATCTATACGACGTTACTCTGCCGCTACTTTCCATTTGGCTGCAGCACGGGTTTTGCCTACTGCGCGATCGTCGCTGTTACCCACGCGTCGTCTGCATAGTTCGGGAACTAGCGCCTCTCTCAGTCTCCTAAAAAGTCACAGTACGCGGGTGTTTGTTGGTGGGAAATGGACCAAGCAAAGCAGCGGGCGCTTTGAAGATGCTTGCCGTCTGCATAGTGCGCGAAGGAGTGCTTCTTTCAGTCTCTTGGATAGGCACCGTACATGGTGGATCATTGGTGGGGCATGGACGATACAGAGCAGCGAATGCGTTGAACGCGCATGCGCTCTGCTTTTTTTTTTGCTTGCGTCTCGTCAGGGTTACCAGCGAACCGTCTTCATTCTCGAACACGATCGGACGCATAGATGTATGCACGGACAGAGAGACACACGGACGCCTGGGCGGACTGAGGCTTCGCCCCAACTTATAATAATTTACTCATTGAATATGCTCTGATTTTTGGGCATATGCTGCGATATTAATTGTTGTCGTGTATCATGGATGTGGTAAGCAGTATTTAAAGGTTGTGGTAAAGCCTTTTCCGCATTCACAATTTATTAGGGGCTATGAATTCATCCTCCGAAAAAATGACAGCTTATTCACGGGGTGAATGATCATGGGTGGGCGAAGCTCCAGAAGGAATCATTGATAAACCGTGAATCTTCCGTGTAACTCGCCGAGTCTGTCTACATTTAGAGACGTGAGAATTGCTGTGTGTGTATGCGGTGTCGCTGTGGCCTGCCGCTCTCGTACGGCAGGATCTTGGCAGTGGCGTGGCGCAGCTTCACGGCGCGTTTCTGCTTCGGCCTTGAGCGCTCAACGCTCTGTAGCCTTGTTCATTCGGCGAGTTCGAGCACGCGCCGACATCGAAGGAAATTGATTGCAACACTCCTCCTAGCGTACGTCACTGCACTAAATCAAACAATTGCCTTCTACCAATGACACGTGCCATATGTGACATGATTCCTATTTGAACAACTTGCATCTTTCATCACCAACTACAGGTATGGCCATGTAGTTTGATAACATCTCGCATCTTTTCATCAACTACAAGTACCGCTATCTAGTGAACACTTAAAGTACCACCATCTAGTTTTATCTAGACTCACGCTTTGAGGAGCTTCGCCCCTAAAAGACGGTCATTCGCCCCTAAAAGACGATTCGCCCTAAAAGACCTTGAAGACCCCATTCTTGCCAAAGGATCGTATTCGCCTGCTTAAATGAGCTATCCATATCTCGCTATTCAACCAACAACCTTTGAGTAAATTATCTCTAAAATAAAGTCAATCCCCAAGATGATCGCCTGCTTTGATGAGTTATCCGTATCTCGCTATTTAACCAACAACCCTTGAGTAAATTATCTCTAAAATAAAGTCAATCCCCAAGGCATTCTATTGTTTCTTGTAATTACATGCCTTTATTTACATTATCAATGCTCAGAAATATTTTCTTATGATATCTACAGAAGAGAAAACTCGCAGAGTCCCCAGTATATTGGCCCGGGTGTTGGAAGAATCGCAGTCTTAAATCAGACTAATCAACAGCTTCGGCAAGCTGTCAATTGCTTTTTTAATTAGGAGCTACAGTTGCTACAAGCAGCGGGCATAGCCAATGAGCCTAACATTCTTCCTCGCTCATAAGGTGTACAAAATTTTATTATTTCTTTTATAAGTTTAATTTTTTCTGCCACAATCGTGTATATGTGATATGCAAAATATAAACCCTCAATTGATATTCTGCACGTGTTCCTGTTCGCTTGTCATTCATGTTTTCCACCGCATGGTCGTGCATGTAAAAGCTACCCTAATTTTAGATTTCGGACAATAAATCCACTAAATAATGGCCGTAGCCTTCCGCTCTAGTGGCTCACATAGCCAGCTTGTAACAGTAACAAGTTACAATATGCGGAAATGAGAGAATAGATAAAAAGAGGATGTTAGATGGTCTAACAATCATGATATAAAAATGAAAGTACACAATAGCGTAGCAAAGGGTTGGAGAAAAAAGTGAACGTGATGATGAGGGATATGAGGGCTTTGTGGAAGGAACAGAGGAGGGCAGTGTGAAAAGAAAAAAAAGGTAAAAAAGAAATCAATAAAGTTAGACAGACAGACAGACAGACAGACAGACAGACAGACAGACAGACAGACAGACAGACAGACAGACAGACAGACAGAATGAAAGGGTGAGTAAAGCACTCATTCTGCGCTTGCTATATGCGGTGGCCCTTGTTCGGCAGCCCCACTTTTTATGGGCGTAGATGTGCCATATCATATGGTAGCTCCCCATAAGGCGCTGAAGATTGCCTACGTGAATGTACTTGCGTTGAATTGGCAGATGATCCGACTAGCCAGATGCCGACGAGACAATTCAGCGTGTACTGCAGCAAAACCAGTCACACCAATCACAAGGTATACTTGGAACGTGACGCAGATTGAACGCTGGTTTCATTAGAGTGCATTGTGATTCCTGCAACTTCATTGGCATGTGCGCGTCTTTTCTCTTATGCAGATTGTGGGGCGACACAAAGATGGTGTCGATTGTCACCCGGACACCTCGTTTGACTGCCATTGCTTAGCTGGTGGAAAAAAAAACGTACTGATCAGGTCAGTGACATTATGAAACAGAACAAAAGGTTATCACAAAAAAAGAAAGCAGCACAGTATGCACGAACTCTCAAAAATAGTTTTTTTTTCAAACTTCAAATGTGTCAGTGCAACATTTTTTTGCCTATTTTGATTGTGCTAATTTTGGCGCCCCTTCATCGCGTGATCCCACCAAGTAACATCTCCTTACCTAGGATAAACTGGTGGTTTTTATCGCCTTCATAGCCTATTTCGTCTTAGACTTTCCTCAACTGTTAACATTTACTTTAACTTGTGTTTTTATAGCGTCCTGGGGTGCTATTCAGGATTGGCCGAGTTTCACGAAACTCAGGAACCTTCCCAGCTCATGTGATGCTTCTTTATGAACGAGCCAGCAGTCAAATCTACCCCTTAGCGTTTCGTATCATTGGTTACGATGCAACCAGTCGTCGCGTCAAGGGTGGTGTACCATGTTGGGCGGTGTTTTCAAACAATAGGCATTTTGTTTTAATTTTTTGTCGTTCCACTGCGTGCAGAGGTGCACCTATTCAATTGTCTGAAACGTTTCGTAATGACATTTTTAGTCGAACGGGGTGTTTATATTTATTTTGAAGCTTCTAATGCTTGCACCGAGTTTGTTTAGAATAATCAGTACGGTGGCCTCTGAGATTAGTACCGATCGAGCGTCTTGGTCAGTCTACATACTCTATCTAGCGCGCTGCTCGGCCGGTTCAGGTCGTCTTTTTGTCATCGTCCGCCAGCACCCGAGCACGTGCGGCCAGGTAATTAGCTACTTGGCTGGATGGTATATTGGCTAGTTTTTCCAGCACGTGCTATGAACAAGCTAAATACGATGAGTCATGATAAGGCTCAGGCAAGGGCGCAACCAGGCGGTTGGTGTACCTGGCGCCCCCCCCCCTCTCTATTCCATTTTATTTCGTCATGGCATAGAGAGCAAAGAAAATTACCAATTAAAGGAAGTGGCTTTCCCGAAATAAAAAATAGGCCTCCCCCCATCCCCCCCGCCCCCCGAAAAGAATTTCTGTCTATGCGTGTGGGCCTATGTAATTACACTACAACTTAGATGAACATGCTAGTGACGCCATGTAAAGCTATGACCGGGCCAACTAAAGCATGAGAGTTGATGAGCTAGCTAAACAGTGCTAATTAACGCGACGTTAATTATGAGCACTCTAAATAAAACCTTGCTAATTGGCCGTTAATATTATGAAAATTAGTATCGTGTTAATGAGCATTACGTCTAATAGCTCCATACTCATCATGGCCTTGCTGATTGAGCCCCACATAATTGCCCTTTATTGAAACCTTATCAATGAAGACAATACGTACTGCTCCGTGTGATGGCTGGTAGACTTCAGTCAATCAGTACAATCAAAATTTGGTCAGAGCTGATACTCATTTCGAAGCCGACCAAGCACCTGAGTAGACGACCAAACTAAGAAGCTGCAAGAACTAAGCCAAGTTATACTGAGGTCGTCTCTCTCCAGCCTCGCACAAGTGTTGCAATCTCACCAAGGTATTTTACATGCACAGAAGCACCCACTTAGCGTTCACGGCATCAAACGCTTGACAGTCACACCGGTACCATGACAGTCACGAGTTCTGCTGAGGCCATCTCAGAATCAACGAGGTTGTATCCGAGTTCAGGCGTCAATCAGTTTAATTGACAGACACCCGCGGGAAAGATAAGGTACGCCCACCACGTTTGCTCTCGCCGAGAAGCAGTACTCACGTAGAGTGGCACGATTAATCTATAGGCTTTATTGCGCAGACTACGCACACGCGCACGCAGAAGTGAAACATGCATGATATCACCACGCGGCTACGATGTCTGGCATTCAATTTCACCGTGCTCGACTTATACAATCACACCTGCGTTGCCGCCATGATGCGATCATGCCTAGAGACAACCTGTTTCTATATTTATCTGCAATATTTGATAGAATTGAAAGGAGCACCACGAGAGTGCTGCGTGTGCACACTTGCCGCCTCCGAGGATGGAACTTTCGATGCTGCAGGTGGAACGAAAGAACCTGTGCGAAGAGGACATACGCCCAAAAATGCCTGTAGGAGGCGCGTGTTGAGTTGGCAAAAAGATTGCACTAGAATCACGCTGACGTCGCTACACCATAGAGTAACATAAAAAGTATAAGTAGTCATTCGGGCAAAAAAGCAGCTTAGCTATGCAGCTTCATCCCAACCGTGAGATGGCAACACATCACTCATTGCTTCAAGGAAACACACGTGCTGGTTATTTACTACAGAACATTTTCTGGACCATTAAACGTGTACGTGCTTAGAGTATGTGATAGCGGCATCATTCCATCTATCGTCTGCGATTGTGCGGTGCAATAACGTCGGACTGGAATCAGGCATGAATCGAAGGCGAGAGAAGCGCACATGGCATCAACGCGATGGCGACGTTGTCACGCTTCTTGTTCATGAGCATTTACGGCAATGAAAAAGCAGCAGCAGAGAGATGCCATAAAATGAGTGTGATAACGTACCGGGCGCGCGGCATTGCTTTCGCTTGTTTTGTCTTCCTCTTAGCTTGCCTGCTGCTAAAAAGAACGCCATCAATACTATGTTATGTGCGTATTGCATTTGTCATTGAAGTCTTAAGCTAACGTTTCTGGCATTGTGCTGTTCGGCGCAGAGAACTTTTTTTGTGCTCTTCACTTCGCGTGGTATGTTCACACGAAATAAAACTGTTTGAAGTGCTGCGCAGCACGTTTGCGCGAAAATTCCTTCTTGGCTGAAGAAATTCAGTTGCCACTCGCGTTGTTAGGTTTTATTTGTACCGCTAAATGGATTTGAGTTTTCTACATCAGTGAGACTTTTTGAAAAGTGCAGCTATGCTGAATATCGTTATCTGTGCCATTCGCAAAGTGCTTGAAGCCCCAACGAGCGCATTAAGAGACAAGTGGTGAATCTAGACAGATGTTTGCATGCTAAAGCTAGGACGGAATCTTTTGGTAAACACGTCTGCCTCATTCACGGCTTGCATGACACATGAAATTGTCTTGTTTTACAGCAAGATCTGTCATAGTGACTATAAGTCATAGTGAGTTTAAATATGCTTAGTAATGCACAGCACAATGTTAGAACAAGAGACTATGATCAATGTGGGATGAATACAGTCAGTCATCTGAAACATGTATTGTGCAAATTGTTGCCTAAATAAGAGATCTACTCTTGTTGGCAAACACTGTGACGTTGGCAAACACCGTGATGTTTGTAACAACATGATTAAGAAACTTATATTTGAAGAGAACCACTCGGCGCGTCGTGATGAGAGTAGAAAAGGTAGAAGGATAGCAGTGATTCCTTACATTCATAAGACATTGCATGAACTTAAGCAACTCACTAATAGATATAAAGTCGATGTGCTTTTCTCAGCCAAAAGCAAACTTCAGTCTATTTGTTCACGCATGCGCAGAGAGTTTCCGCAATGTCGCATGAAACACAGCAAAAAGTTCGTGCACTGCGCAATGGGCGTGTTTTACATGACTCCTTTTAGCTGTGGTAAAGTGTACATTGGTCAGTCGGGCAGGTGTGTAAATCTTCGTCTCAGAGAGCACAATTCTTTTTTGAAATCCTTGGGTGCATCGCGTCTCGCGGCTCATTGCAAAAAGTCCGGTTGTTATCCTCTTTTACACGATACTGAAGTAGTTTTTCGATCTAACAATCAATTAACTCGTGAGTTGACAGAAGCTTTTCATATAAAAAAAAGGGGAACAATGCGTCAGCCAGCCTTCAGTTTTGCTGCATAATAAAGAGTTTGCTTTTCTAGAATATGTTCCGAGATAATCTTATACCCTGTGTTCTCGATGTGCCACGGGTGTACGTTTTTGCCTGCACACGCATGCGTTGTTTTTTGATTGCCTGTTCATATATTCTTCCCTTTCTAATAAACAGTTTCGTTGCGAGAAAGCGCTTGTCTTCTTTTCCTTTCTGTTTATTTGTGCGCTAGAACTGACTGGTATACCATGCATATCCAACTAGCCCAACTTTCGATTCTAGTTCTGTGAAGTCACTTCGAGCACCGCTCCCACCTTTCCCTATCTCGATGCAGGGGCTGGTTGGCAAGAACGTTCCGCCGGCAAGAACTTTCTGCATAGCAGGGCTGCGTGTATCTGCATTCCTTTTCGGTGAATTTTCGGTGAAATTTCGGTGAATTGTTCTTTTTTTAAAGCCACTAAAAGGAAGGGTGTCTGCCTATAATGCAGGATTCTGTTATGTTAAGAGGCGGTAATTCGCTCGTCGTAGGTGACGGCCATTACAAACAAACAAAAAAAAATGTTCCACCTCGAAAGCGAACGTTCTTTATGTTGACGGTGGCAGATGGTTTGAGAAATATTGGCATGGTATGGATTTAAACGTACTCAATTTTCATGGCGAAATGTGCACTGTTTTTTGAATGAGGCACAGCATTCGCTGCAACAAGGTTTCAATGCTGCTGTGCGATAGGTTACGGACAAGATTACTACTCACATCGCAAAATTCTAAACGTAGATGAATGAGAAAAAGAAAAAAACAAGAAAACACTTTTTGTCAAGCGTTAGGCTGAAGTCAACAATTTCCTGTGAAAATCCAAACGAAGTTGTCGGTGACGTTTCCTATAGCGCACTGAAATTTATGCGATTTTAAACTCTGTAACTTACTTATATGCATGATCGTTTGCGCAGCGACATTGATGCATCTAACACCTACAACGTATTTGCATTTTTACATTGCTTTCTAAGACCTAACACACAAACTTGTAGGGTGCATCGTCACTTCAGGAATATCGAGCGGTAAAGGCACTAAGTATATGTAAAACAATAACCTCTGCTTATTATATGAAGACATATGATGCTTCCGACAAAACGAGTTTACCTTTATTGGGTTTACGTACTCGTCAGGGCGAGACATGCATGCAGCTTCAGCAATGGTGTCTTTCAACCTGGTGATCGTGCAATTTTTTTCTGCACACAGCGCGAACACTGACATGTACCCACTTGCACTTGATCGCATCAAGTATATATATACCTTGACTAAAATGTCGAATCAAGTTTTTTTGACAACCGGTCGCTGCCCCGAGTGCTAATGTCTTCGCAAACAAGACACATTGTTATTCACACTGCACACATCACGCAAAATATTCTCAGTTGGTGAACCAATAATCTCGATGCCTTTCAATGCACACTGCATGCCGCAATCAAAAGTGCAAAATTTTTAAGACAATGCCGGTGTTCCTCGGACAGGCCGTCACGTGTGTTCACTTCTTCAAGATAGACAGCCAGCGTGGCAAATAGTTTATCATCACACTGCTGGATCTTTCCTGAAATACTACAGTTAATATCTCCATGACAACGGGAAGTGTAAGCTTTGAAAAAGAAAAAAAAAACTTGCCCCAAACACAGCATGACAACCGCGCTGAGCCACCAGTGGGAGAGCTTTGCCAACCACGCCTTTTACGTGCGCCAGTGACACCACGCTGTGATGTACTCCGGTAGAGGCCTATCACTGCATACCTCACGTGAATGATGGTCCAGTTAGAAAAAGCAGGCATTGTTATTAACATTCCTTGTTCATTTCTAACTAGACCTACATTTGCATGAGCTATCTGCCTGATATTTCTCAGGCGAACTTTTGTGCAAATAATTATACAGTTGGCAGTCTGTCCTTATCCCACCTTGTTCTTATTGATGTCTTTAGTTGTTACTTTGCACTGTTCACTACTGCTCCTCCATAAAAACTAGCCCAGCTTGCCGCTGTTTTAAACAAAATGCAGTTGGCAAGTGCAATAGTGTTCATAATACCAAATGCTTTCTCTTTCAAATTCGGTTAGTTGCCTTCATATCAGTTCATTACAAGTAATCATTGAATAAACATGAATCCGTGTTATTTCACCTAATTCTCACAACTCAAAGTAGATTCCGCTTTTTTAGAATCTTCACAGTATTTGGTGGTCAAAAGAAGTATCAATGCCATATCCTTCCTTTGTCGGCCTACTCATCACTCTATTATTGAGAACTAACGGACGACATTAACCAGGAAAATATAAGGGATGTTAAAAGAAGTAATTTTAGCACAATTGTCAAAAAAGTGGACAACATAATAACTTGTTGCCAGCTGGGACTTGCCGGCGGCAAGTTATCTTTTCGTTTGCTTTTTTTGACAATTACATTAAAACTACTTTTGATAACCTCTCCTGTAGTTAGATTGGCATCATTGCCCGTTAGTTCTCATTAAAATGTGTTCAGCAAAGACAACGAGCCTGTAAACTTAGACTTATTCTCTTTTGCGTGTGTGTTCGAGGACGTGTGTCTAGGTGGAAAGGCACACCATTTACACCTCATGTTACCTGCAGATTTTCTGAGAACTAACAGACAATGCTGCCAAGAAAGTATAGGGGATAATATTAGAAATTATTATAATGTAATTGTCAAGAAAAAAAAAGTCGAAGAAAAGATAACTTGCCGTGGGCAGGGAAAGAACCTGCGAGCAACGAATAAAGCATCCGGTGCTCTACCAACTGAGCTACCATGTCAGCTATTCCTCCTTCTACTTTGTACATTATACAGTGTGTTTAAGCTAAAAAGCAACAAGCATCAAAAAATTAAAAATGCGTGCTACGCATCTCCCGCTAGCGCTATGTTGTTCTTAGCTGTATGTAGCATGACAGAATATTTTTTGACCCGCCAAGCAAGGTAAATAACAAACATTGCCTATTGAACATTTTTAAATACTGACTCTAGAGAAAAAATTCAATACAAGACTTGTCACACTTATTCAGTAATAACAAAGTTTTCACGTTACAGTAAGATAACACTGCCGGTTATTTTTCTTCCGGGTTTGTTTAAAGTGAAAGAAATTAAAAAAGATATCACGTGATTGTCGCCTAACACATGGCGCTTCGAGAGCCCTTAGGTGTAAGTTTAACAAATTAGTGAAGGCTTCTCATGCACAAAGTTCACTTGAATAGGCTATCGGTGACTACGATGGACATTAATCAATGGTTGGATGGTACCAATAAAAATGGAGGGGGGAGTTGAAAGAAAAAAAATGAAGACAATAAACTTTAACGAAAAAGCGGCTGCCGCGTGCATTGCGATACGAGAACGGAAGGAGCATTCGGCACCGTCCAGTCGTTTTTTTTTTTCGGGCTAATGATAAACATGTTGGTGAAGAATAAGGCCCGATAAGAAATCATTGTCGACCCAGCGGCAAGATAGCAACCGCCTACCCTTCAAGGCAATTGCATGAGAGGCTGAATGTAATTGCCTTGAAGAGGGTGGAGGTGCTATCCTGCCCCAGTTCCATATCACCAACGACTGGTTGTTTTGGTCACCACTAGAGGACGAGAATAGAGGCTGTCGTTGCTATCACTCCCACTTAATCGTGCTACAAGCAGCCGCCAAAGCGCTCGGGACATGCGTTCGCGTGTCCCCTTTCAAGATAATTGCGCGCAATGGGAAAACCCAGCAAGCGCAGTCCGTCTGAGTGACCGGTGTTTTACTCTGTACTAGGGCGGCCAACGGCGCTGCGCAAACTTGAGCCTGATTGATATGTGGGAGTTTAACGTCCCAAAACCACACTATGATTATGAGAGACGCCGTAGTGGAGGGCTCCGGAAATTTCGACCACCTGGGGTTCTTTAACGTGCACCCAAATCTGAGCACACGGGCCTAGAACATTTCCGCCTCCATCGGAAATACAGCCGCCGCGGCCGGGATTTGAACCCGCGACCTGCGGGTCAACAGCCGAGTACCTTAGCCACTAGACCACCGCGGCGGGGCGCAAACTTGAGCCTGTCTTCCTTATAGTCTCAACGCCCACACCAGGGTTGCTGATCTCGGTAATCAAAGTTTTCTTTTACAGCCTTTGTGGGTTTTTCCTTTTGTGTGCACTGGAAAATGTTACCTCTTGTATACAAGAATTATGTTGTATAGTATAAACATTATGGGGGTGGCGACCGCGAGCGTGCCGGTCAGAGAAAGAAGAGGAGGACGAGGATCGTGGGTGCGCTCATGGCACGTGGCAGCCGCTGGCAGCGAGCAGTAGCGGCCCGGGATCCGATCAGTAAGCATGGTTTCTGTCGGTCTCCGCCTCTTCCATGAGGGGTTCTTGGGCTAAACTCAGCCTCTAACCCCTACAATTTAAAAACATTGTGGCACTATTCCTTTAAATATATTGTTACAGTGGAATCGACGGACTTAAATTGCAGCACGTGATACTTGCTTTGCCTGCACGGGTCAGCTTAGCAGCTTTTCGCAACGTTGTTTGGCAAGGAGTGTTACATACCATGTTCTGTTTCACCGTGTATTGTTTGTGATTAAGGCGTTCTCCGCCCCAGCACTTATTGATACCTCACTCAGGCACACGCGTATGAAAATGCGGCTCTTTGTTCTCTCGGTGGCACACTTGGGTGGCCCCTCGCATTCTTCATGGCCAACTTGTTCTCATCGGTATCGCCGTCAGAGAACGATGCCTAAATGAGTGTATAGGCATCTACCATATTCGGAAAGAATGAAAGACACACTGATGTCTCAAATGACGTGCGGAAAATAGGCTTGGATTAATGCTGAATGTTCAGGAAATTGCTGCATTTAGTATACATATAATACTCTTTTTATAACTTTGATAATCCTAATTACAGGCTGCTCTACTGAGAGAAATAAAAAATTCGCACCACATGTATACGTACACAAGGACCAAGTTTGCGTACACGGAGGCAGCAAGGAAGTAATATTTCATCTGAAGGAACTGTACAGTGAGCATGCCGTCGCCTTATGCTTTCTCATATACTACCATGTACTGTCTGCTTTTTCGCAGACCCTGAATATGGTTCAACAAGTTTTGATACCTTAAGAATCTAACCAACGTGGGCTTATTTCAAATAGATTGAAGTGGCCATTAACGCTTTGAAGAAAAAAAAAGTTGGATCACTACATATCAAATTGGTTAGCCAAACTTTGTTGACAGAGATTATTTGGGCAAATGTTTGGAAGTTCTCATATAAATCTTTTTCCAGAAAAAGCCTTTCAGTTACGTATAGCTGAATTACTGTACAATAATCAATTTGAACAAAGTACTTGATGCTTTTTATTTCTCTGACAAGTTCTTTTATTTTGCTTTGCATCCGGGTGAATTTCAGAACCTATGCTCCAGCATGAATTGTTCAGATTTGTGTATGCCGAACAATTTCACATATTTCTCACAGAAATATCATGCACACGCAGGCTTTATGAACATTTATTGATTTGAAAGTTTGTTTACCACTGAGCTAAAAAGCATGGCTAGCCGATGCAGTTGTCTTTCTTTCATTGCACTTTGGTTTTCCAGGTGAATGAAAGGAAAATGCAGTTAGCTAAATGGAAGAGGTGGGAACCCACAACTTCTGCGTGTCCCATGTGATATACTTTTTATAAAGGAATAGTTTTGTACGAGGCATGCAGACGTTTTTTGAGGTTAATTTCATGCAGTGGTCTGTAATATGTGTCATAAAAGGTAAATTTAAAGTGTAGAGTATAACTTTTAAGTTTAGAAGTTTTTTTAATACTATACGGAAAAAACACGTTGTCCTTTTAATAAAAGTTATAATTGCTAGATACCTTTGCACTGAAGGTTTCTCTGTGATTTAAAAATACCGAGATTTATATGGTGGCGTATCACTGCATTATAAGGCAATGCATAGCCTTCAACATAGACTGATACGAATCCTAAAAACGTATACCTCTACTAAAGGTTACGCGGTTAAGAATGCACTTCGCTTTCAAAGGTAGAACGTGAAAGCGCTCTACTTTAGAGGGCAGAAGAGGTTTGAACTGCCGCCAACTATAAGGCGTTCCTCATAATCACATGGTGTTTTTCGAACATAACACATGAACTGCTTGTATAATAGAATATAATTCTTTTTAGAGACGAGTTTGTCGCTGTGGAAGTCTAATCTATTGACGCACGTAAATAGTCAATTACGACTCTCTTTCGGTCTCCAAGAATTTTTTTATTTCACTGTTGGTGACTGCTTACCCCAAGTGATGCGCTTTTCAAGACACGCGCTTTGGCAGGCCTCCATGGAGTCGTACTGATTGTTTCCGACAAGGCAGCGACGGTCAAACAGAGTTACGCTCGAGGCATTCACGCACCTAGCCTCCCCTTGCGCCTGCATATCCGCGAAAAATGGATACAGCAGCAGTGCCAGGCTGCACTTTCCCAACAGCGGAACTTTACACTGAGCTGAGGTGGACGTGCTGTTATGCTCCACACAATGGCGTGAGCACTGATCGAACGTCTCGTAGACTCCGTGCTCGCCAGCTGGACAGTGCCCGTTGTGGTAGCTCCACCTTGTGCACGAAGTGCCGTTGAAGTACCATTGCGCATCCAAGAAGTCTTGCCTGCGACAGCGAAAGTTGCGACAGTGCGCGACTAGTGTCGTCTCTCCGCGCATATGCCCACGCGCGTCCGGCCGTGTCTCAACGATTTGCCCATGCTTAGGTATGCTCATTTCTATAGCCGGGCTCTACTGCACGCGCGCGCTCGCTTCTTACGGCGTTCTCATTCATCGCGGAAGCAATGAGAGTGTTTCTAAATATGTTTCGCCACCCGTCGGTGGTAGGGGCGCTGCGACCCGGACCTTGCATCTCTTGCGCCACGCACACGGCATGAGAATGTTGCTTGATGTGACATCGCGGAAGGGGGGGTTCTCGACGGCAAGGGAGGAGAAAGATTGTTCAAGACGGGCGTAGAGGAAGGATCGTCTCCTTAAAAAAGTAAAGTTATCTGATGGCTCGCCGCATAATGTAGGTATGCATGTGCTCAAGGATAATACAAACTAAAGCTCAGAACACATTAGGCAGAATCTGCTGATGAGGCGTAATGCAAGAATAATAAAGCACTGGCCACAATCGGAGACAGAGAGATAAAAAATGCTGTTCCTGTTCTGCAAGCAGAGACAACTGAATACTTTTCGCCCTTAATTTCATTTTACAACGAGACTGCAATTAATAAAGTTCGCTTACAGAAGAGACGAGCATGCCTTCTTTTTGCTAGCTATTTTCTATTTGTTTGTTTTTCCGAATACAATAGAAATAGTTTCAGGGCTAAAAGCTGCGGTCTGCAGCTTGACAGCTCTTTGAAATACGTACTTATGTTGTGTCTTTATAGTGAAAAAATGGCTGCGTGTAAAAAAAAATAAAAAGAAGAGATGATACTTGCTGTTGAATAACACCTTGAGACGGCACGTTCTGGGAGTGGTATTGTGCATTCTCAAGGTGCTAATACTGCCTGGAAACATTTCCGGGGACCCCAAGTTCTATTGAATTCCTTTTCACTGCAAGCCACTTTCATGAAGAATGCGAAGAACGCAGCGGCTCGCAAGCCACTTGGCCTGGTACTAAAACTGTCAGTGCAAATAACTTCTGCGCTATTCTTCGAGTTCGTCGCAGAACATGTTTACACAGAGAATCGAACAAAACTCAAACTTTTCGGCAAGTAAGCAGCGTTTTTCTTAAAAACAAATGTACGAATTTTGTTGTGGCTTAGTGCTACAATCAGGTTACTTTCAATTTTTCTTTCTCTCTAGTGTCGCTTCCGTTATTCTAGGATTTATTCACTGCGGCTGTATTGAGTGCGATGCTTTCCCAATGTTCAGTCTGTAGTGGTTTGTCGACTCGAGAAAGCGGCCGTACAATATGGAGTACGCGCTGTACACGCAGTACGTATATATATATATATATATATATATATATATATATATATATATATATATATATATATATATATATATATATATATATATATATATATATATATATATATATATATATATATATATATATATATATATAGTGCGAGTAATAATTCAATGGGCCAGTTAGTCTTCGTGAAGGTACGGGATATGGCACAACGGGAGCGTTGTCAACAAGGATAAATATATTTATTTCCCAACAGTTTCGGGAGGGGTCCTCCCTTCATCAGGGGATGAGTTATATATAACTCATCCCCTGATGAAGGGAGGACCCCTCCCGAAACTGTTGGGAAATAAATATATTTATCCTTGTTGACAGCGCTCCCTTTGTGCCATATATATATATATATATATATATATATATATATATATATATATATATATATATATATATATATATTATATATATATATATTTATGTATATGGAAGTGTCGTTCGCGGAAAACACACGGGGTTTTTTCACCACTTCCCGAGGAATATCTAGCTATGCGCTAAATGGCAAAGTAGTATTGCGAGAGACAACCTCATCAGCAGTGACAAGCCCGCATCGGCAATTGTAAGCAGCAGACACTTCCGTGATCAAGACTATGCGCCTGCATGCCGCATCAGAAAACTTCTTCCTGACTCCGTGCCTACTTTTTTGAAGGACTATCCTTCCTAAATGATTCCAAGTGCATTTGAAGTCTCGCAACAATCTTGCTTCACGAGCTTCACCTCTACGTCAAACGTGGAGTAAGCAAAAAGTGGAGACCAACAAACCAGATCTTAAAGTTGCGACTTCACAAGATGCTTTCACTAAACAGGAAGCAGTAAGTGTTTGCACGCAAACAATGAATAGTGACGCTCATTGCGGGTCGATACCCGACTATAAGAAGATTGCACTCGCAAGTGTCATACCATTGCTCAAAATTTGAGAAGGTGCTGTAATTATTGAAAGACGAGAAAAAAAGGCGTCCGAATATTGTCGCGAAAGCAAGCAGCACGCATATGTTGAGATAACCGCAACAGATGCACAGAAAAGAGTTGAAAAGTTCGTGTTTTTTTTTTTCAATCACATGGAATGTGACGCAAAAAATTCAGATCCGACATACAGTGGAAATCGATGATATATGAAGGACGAATGAGGAGGGTTAATATGTCAAATTAAAATCAGCGCAACGGTACGAGGCAGACCAACACTATGCCGTGCATGACTTCCATGGGTGATTATCATGTTTGTACTTTCGTCGTCTACCCACGTCACGCGATGCCATATTTGGTATATGTGGAGCTAGCAAAACGGCTGCAAGCTCTCTTTGAGTGTAGCATGTAGTCATGTTTCCCATAAAACGCATTTCACGATTATCATGTTTGAACGCTTCATTTACCTTCGTCGTCCATTAGCCTCATGTAATACCTCATTTGGTATTTGCGAAGCTAGCGAAACGGCTGCGAACGCATCATGAGCATGGCATGTAGCCATGTTTTCACATGACACGCATTTCATGGTTATCATGTTTGCACCAGTCATAAACCTTCGTTATTCATTCACGTCCCGTAATACCCGATTTGGTATATATGAAGCTAGCGAAACTGCCGAGAGCGCATCATGAGCATGGCGTGTAGTCATGACTTGTATAATATGCATGTCATAATTTCCACGTTAGCGTCTGTCACTTATGATCACCATGGAGTTATGTCGTACCATACCATTTTGTTATATGCAATGTGAACAAACTACCACAAGAGCAGCAAGAACAAGAAATGTAAATCTTGAAATTCATGACGTGTTTGTCTCAATTTTCATGTTGTGACTAGTCAGTTATGCTCGTCATACAGTCAAGTTATGCTATGCGATGATTGGTATCGACACCATTATCGAAACGGCCGGGAGAGCTAAAAGTCGTTGGAGCGGCTCGATAGATAGATAGATAGATCGATCGATCAATAGATAGATAGATAGATAGATAGATAGATAGATAGATAGATAGATAGATAGATAGATAGATAGATAGATAGATAGATAGATAGATAGATAGATAGATAGATAGATAGATAGATAGATAGATAGATAGATAGATAGATAAAAGCATTGAGCGTACCCAGACGAAGTTGTTATAGCAAGTGTGTTATATAGCGCTTTCTGTCCCCAAGAGGCTACGATCATGCTCGCATTTCGGGGCTTCTGACACTGACAGCAAATTTCACTCTTCAGGGGTATATATGTCCAAGCCCAACATCATCAGGTATGAGCAATTAGATGAACAGTTCTTGTGTCTTCAACAATTAGGCGATTTGTTTTTCACCGTGCAGTGAGTGATGAAGCGCGCCCTAAACTCATGTGCCGGCGTTGGGGGTGCTGCATGGAGCAGCGGAGGAGGGTCAGGAGGGTCCGACTCGGAGCACCCGCCTTAAAGCAGCGGCGAGAGGCCTCATGCGAAGGCCGTAAGAAGCGAGCGCGCACGTGCAGTCTAGCCCGACGTAGATGCTATGTCCTTTTGCGACGAAGGCTTCTTAGGCACCATCACTAACCCCCTTAAGCTGTTGTAAATGTTCATGATCCACCCACCCTCCTCCCCAAAAGAAGCGCTGCCATGGCAGTGTCGTCATATTTTGTACTATCCTGCAACATCACATAAAGTATGGTCTCCCTATCGCTTATGGAAAGATCCTAGAATACACGTAGTCATCCAATGCGCCCAGCGCTACAGCTCTATCGGACGGTGCTCAGGGTCCCGTTAGAAATGGCGGGACCCGTGTTGGTCATGAATATATACATTAAGTCCAAACTGTAAAATATGTACGACCGATTACCGACATGAGCGGTGATCATATGCGTTTTCACAAGCATTATTTCTTAAAAAACTTTGAAAGGCTCCAGTCATTTTGGCACACAAACATCACGTCGGAGTGAAAATACTTCGCCGCAGCTGAACAGACACTGTTGCTACTAATTGAAGAAAAGACGGTTTGTTAAAGGTTTTATTTCTTAACCTGAGAAGAGACGTTTTTATTAGAAAGTTGTAGAGCTTGACAGTCTAAGGCATACCCATTTATTCAGACCCGCAGGTCGTGGGATCGATTCTCGGCCATGGTGCCCGCATTTTCGATGGATACGAAAGAGTTTGAGGCCCGCATGCTTAGATTGAGGTGCACGTGAAAAACCTCAGGTGATCGAAATTGCTGGAGCCCTCCAAAACGGCGTCTCTCACATTCATATGGTGGTTTCGGTACATTAAATTCAAGCTAATATTATTAAAACTTCTTAATAAATCAGAAAAGTTGAGCATAAGTCGATAGATCCATCATAGAACTTCCAGGGCAACATTGATATATATCGTATACACAGCGCGCGCGAAACGTTACCCTCTTATTTCAGAGTGGAACTGCCCATGGCAAGGAAATGGTGATATTTGAAAGAAGGCACGTCATTGTTGTGTCTGTTCATGAAAAGTGGTAAGTCACTTGCAGTGGGCCAGAAAGACAGCCATGGTATCAACCTTTCAATTCTCTGTGCTGCAGAAAACTTGGGGACCACCAGTGTGGCGCTTTTTTCGGCAAAACAAAATAGCCTCTCGCTCCTGGTTATCTCACACAAAGAACAAGATGTATACTTATGTATTCGAGAACGCTTGCCAATTTTTGCGACCAGGTCCTTATTTGGTGTGCCTTGATTCAAATTTCCTCAGTTCGTTTTAGCATGTAGTTCTAAACTTATGCGTCAGGTAGATGACGTTTAGAGCGCGCCGGGTGACGTAAGCTCCAATATTTGCTTATGAATATCTCGAATCATCTGGAACTTTATGATTAAAAAAAAATCCTATTATACCTCAAACTGAAAGCGCAACAGATTACTAATGTAAGGGCTGCCCTCCTGTGAATAATTAAAAATTTACCGAACGAGCTTTAATGAAGTAGTCGCACCGGTGTCGTCTTAGTCGCAGCAAAGTATTTTCACATTCCATAGAGTTCTTATGCGCAAAAAAAACCGGTGCCTCCTTCTCATGGCTTTTCATTTTACAGAGCAGCTTTTTCTAAAGAGCCAGTACGATGAATCATTTGGGCGAGCTCCTCTTGTAACTACGATAAGCTATAGAGGTACTTTCTGGCCAGTTATGCGCATTGCGGAAATTGAAGCCGGGCCCTTGTATCACGCCGCAACGTTTGTATAACAAATTAAAATTCTGAAGAACCTCTTCCAGCTCTTCCTTTGCGAGCATTCTTGCCGTCGATGGCGGAGACAACCTTTAGCCGCCTCACACGTCTCGCTCGCAGCGCACAAGCGGTCAGCAGAAAGTTGCAAAGAATGTTTCCCGTTAAACTTAGGGTCCATTGAAGGTGTTATTGAAAGCGCTTTGCCCCAAAAAATTGTGCGGGCAAAACTTTTGACAACTAAAATTTATAGAGTGCAGGAAATGAAGATATAACTGCCGTAGTTTTTATATACAAAACATTTTCAAGTGCATCATGGCATTTTGACCATTTGTATCTATCTATCTATCTATCTATCTATCTATCTATCTATCTATCTATCTATCTATCTATCTATCTATCTATCTATCTATCTATCTATCTATCTATCTATCTATCTATCTATATATCTATCAATCTATCTATCGATCTATCTATCTATCTATCTATCTATCTATCTATCTATCTATCTATCTATCTATCTATCTATCTATCTATCTATCTATCTATCTATCTATCTATCTGTCTGTCTGTCTGTCTGTCTGTCTGTCTGTCTGTCTGTCTGTCTGTCTGTCTGTCTGTCTTTCTATTTAGCTATACACCTATCTAAACTTTCGTTCACTCACTTGGAACATGGTATGAAGAGTGTATTCTGAAAGCAAACTTCGGTGGCATGGTCAGGCAGAAGACAGTTTTCTCGGCACTGCTCCCAGCTTCTGAACCGATTGGGGCCGTGGTTGCAGAGCTGAGTGTCCCTTCTAGAGTTGGGGAAGCATTCCATCTCATTTGGATCGTAGTGGAACACGTTTGCCGTCGGTTTCGCGCAGTACGTGTAGTAGTACTGGTCACAGCGGCCCGGGCTTACCTGCAAGGTAAAGAGAAGGCGAGGTTAGTTCTTGCTTTCAAAACGGCCGCTGATGTGGTGTTTGTGTCCCGTAAACTACCCCTTCTGCTCTTGCAAGGCGCCCTTCGGCTGCCCACCATGGAGCCACAAGAAACATTGTACGAGGAAGAATAGAAATATTTTGCATCTGATTGACGTTTTCGAAAGCTATATTATGTCTGATAAACTCTGCTGTAAATAACCCTAACCAAAAATTACTCTGCAATCAGGCTGCAGAAAAAGAGCAGAATACTCTGATACTTACACTGAAATTTCGCGATTCATATCTGCTTTCTACATCACCCGAATTTCGCGTCATTTGCTTTTGGCAGCGTTGTCATAGTGAGCTTGAAAAAGTTTTAAGCTAGCACTATCAGTTACGTTTTTGAATTCAGCCTTGACGCAATCAAAACATTCACTCGTGGACAAAAAATTTTATTCGTAAAGCTTTACAGTCGTATATTTACGATGCGATCTACCCAGGTGCATTTATAGTTAAAAGGTATATAGCACTTGGAGCTTATACCACACTGTGACATACCTATTATTTTATTTTCTGCACGAGCGAAAACGCGAATAGATATTTTAATTGCACCGAAAGTAGACCTAAAGGCACTGATAAAAGTTTAATTAGTACATTTTTATTGTAAGAAGCAATTGAGAATATAAGAAGCAAGAAAAAAGAAAAACGTGAGGTGGAAAGAGTTTAATGAAGTTTCTCCACTAGCCTCCTGTGAGGAAGCAAGATTTCAACATTGTTTGGAAATTAATCACAGTTTCTCGATAGACTGCGTTCTGTACTAGCATATAGATTGCAAAAACGACAGAGACTGTAACGCAGTGAAGAAAGATTGAACCTAGCCAGCTTTACCTTTTTTTCAGCAAAAGGGTGTAATCGTCCTCAGAAGCGTTTTATCGGCCACATCGTAAATACCAACATAACTAAGCACTTCAAACTAAAAACAAAAAGGGGCTCCCCATTTACGAAAAACGCAATGCACGAACGTCCACGCCCGCATTCTTTCGCAGAAATATGTGCAAGATAGCCTCAACTACTAGGAAATGTAGTTTCTAGCAACGTTTTTCCCTTCTGTTCTCTAGCAAGCTATAACGTGAACATGCCAAACATTTTTTTTTATTTTGCTTGGACCACAGCTACGGCCTAAAAATAGGCGCCACAGCAAAGCACGCGCACTTACGCGTCCTTCGGCTCCCATTGTGCCGGCCTCAAGAGTGAGGGGCGCGAAGTCGAAATCGGCAGTGACCTTCGTGTCTACCGAGTTTCCTGGTTTTGCGAAGGAACCGAAGACGTCGACGCCCAGGTCAACAGGAGCATTCTGCCAGTCGGTGATGACCACCACTCCGCTACCGTTGGCCAGCTGGGGAGGATCATGGCTGAGCATCCGTGACCGCCTTTCCGGGTGCAGCAGGTCCTCCTCTGACCGAAACGGGGTCGTGCGTTTTGCTATTGGCGCATAGACCACCACTAGTGCCGCGGCGGCGCACAGGCCCGCAAAGAGGAGGCCGATCATACAGTACTGCATGGGGTTTACGGTGCCGTCCTGAAGTGGTACAGTGTAAGCGTCAGTCATGAGAAGCGGCTGCCGATCTCGAGTCGCCTCCAAGGCCGCAGCCGCTTCGAGCGCAATCCGGTTGGCGGGAAGCCGCCTTTTGGCCGCTCGCGGAGCATAGTATTCTGGAGGAGTGGACGGCGAAGCCACAATCACATTTGGGTACCGCTCGACGAAACTGGTCGGCAACACTTGGTGTCCTGATGGCTCGCTCATCGGAAGACGGCCCGAGCGTACGATCGCAATCGGGGTCGATGGCGCGGGTCGGCAGTCGCCGGCGGCCGATGGGGGTGGCGTCGTGCTCCTCTGAGGCACCGTGGCGGGCCTGAGTTCGTCATTGGAGTCGGTGGCCATAGCTGGTGGGGTCTGCCTACCACTCTCTGTCGTCGTCGCGAGAACTGTCGGCCGTTGGCGCTCTCGGATGGCACAAACCTGAATGATGAATGGGCGTTCACAAGCGCGTGACTACAAGGATAAGAGAAATGTAAAAGAAGTTCATTTAAAATATTATAAAACTGGTATAAAAAACACTTAATGATGGGAATGAGTGACAATACAGCGAAAGCAGTAGACGCATATAGCAATAAATAAGGTTGACGTGTGTCGGTAAAAACACGCTGAAGGCATGTTTAGGGATGTAACGTAGTGCAAGGACAATGCCACCTAAACGACATATAAGCAGATGTCCTCGGAGGTCAGTTGTCGAAAATTAACTTGGAGTTTATGTAATCTTTAGGATAAGAATATATTAGTGTGAACTAAAAAGTATATTGAAAAACTTGTTGTTTCTGAATATCAATATTAACTGATGAACCAAATGTACGAAAATGAAGCAGCCATATTTGGCTGCCACCAGTTTAACTCTTGTTTAATTTTGTTCTGTGGTTAATAGGCAACAGCCTTTGTGAGTTTTGGTGGATCTGTGCCATGGAGCGAAATTTTAAACATATCTGGTGGAAAGAGAATGTGAAGGAGTCCTCCTTTCAGGATGCCTTAGACCTGCCTCCTTGTACAGTCCTCAGCACCAGGTGGCGCTGATCATTGGGGCAAGATGAGAGCAAATACGTGCAAAAAAAGGTGAAGTACCTGAGTATTAGGCAACAAAATATAGAGAATATACTTAAATGAAAAATTCACACAACGGTCGAGGCAAAAAAGATGGCGAAAGTGAACACTGGGTAAGAAGGAGTCACGAAGAAAATAGGCTCTTTCCCTGAGGTATTTTGAAGCTCAGTTCATTTCTGGTCCGGCGATATCTCTGGTTTTTTGTATTGTTGAAAGCCTGAAAGCATTGGTCAATTTTTTTACTTACTTAAAATGTTTGACAAGCCACAGGAAAATACATCTATAAATTTTATTTTAAAAATTGGGAATTTCTCTTGATACTGAAAACATTATTTTCTTTGCGCCTTATTCTATGGGCATAAATAATAGTGCTGTACTTAATTTATACGTGACGGGCATTATAATGTTCCTCTAATTTCCCTAGGTATTTCAATATTTCATTTTCTTTCATGAAATATGAAGTTTTCTAATCAGCATTTCCCACCAATTCGAAGGCCTACTCCCGTAGTGGGTACGAGCAAAACATAGGCACAAACCAGCAAGCAATTAAGCAAACCTAGTCTGTGTTCCAATACTCACCGTAGACGGCTAAATGGACAGCTAAATGGACGGCGGCCATCTTAAATCCTATTCCAATTCTCACGTAGTCAGCAAAATAGACAGCTCCAAGAAGACCGCATTGTACACAAATACGATGCAGTCTACTTTGCTGTCTAAATGAGATGGCGGCTCAGCTAATCACTCAGATATATCGGATATCACCGGATTGGTCGTCTGGACACAAGCTGACGCTTTTCGAGGCGCTCAGTGTGAGTAACGTTTACTTGTTTTTGATTTGAACACGAAATAAGCCAGAAAATATAACTGTTACGTTTGTTTAGTTTAGACTTTTCTTCTCAACACAAGGTGGCGCATTGTCGCGTAAAAGCCGTCTAAATGTGTTACATATCTCGGACAGCATCGGCTTGATGCTGTCTTCTGTGGCGCAATTATGTAAAAATTCCAAATCCGGACGGAGGCGGTCTGTCGGTGACGTCAAAAAATGGGCGGTCCGCAGCGGTCGCGAGGATGAAGGGAAGTGAACAGCCAATGAGCGAAAGGAAGCCTCGCGTCATCATTTTGACGTGGACTTGGGGACCGTATAGCAAAGTGAAAAGTGTTTTTAACGTGTTGAAAAATGTTTAACTACTATTGATCATCATCAAATTGTGTTGGCACAAGTTTTCAAACGTTTATTAAGGAATACGGCACAATATAAACGTATTTTTCTTGTTATTGTTATGAAATAAAACTAAATTTAGCGGGACGGTACGTGGTGGCGCTAAATACAACACCGTTTCAAGCAGTTACTGTTTTCATATCTCCTCCACTATACAAACCTAAACAGCGCAACTTTCGAAGTTGTTGGCTCAGTCGAGCGCAATCGTGGCGGAGGTCAACTGTACCAGTAGTCAACAGCAGCAGCGGCTCATCGGCGTTATCCGAGGCTCAGCGCGCGCTGGTGCTCGCCTTTATGGACGAACATCCCCAGCTCGTGGCGAATGCCATCGAGCTGCGGCACGGCGTCACCATCACCGACCGGTGGCGGCTGTGGCAAGAGCTCAGCGACGCGCTGAACCATGAAGTGCCTGCGCAGGAATGACAGGCTTGGTGGCGCAGGCCGGTGCGCGAGGCCCGCCGTGACACCGCCGCCATCAGAGACGCACAAACGTAAGTGACCGTCGAATGGCACGGGCAATATGTTCTGTGACATTAGTGTATATTTTCAGGGGCACTGTATGGGGTTGGCTGCCTGGCTTCCGCGGCCAGGTTCTACAGTTGACTGGGATGACACGCTTCAGTGGCGTTTTTGGTCTCACCTATCAACAGGTAAGCACTCTGCCGCCGCAGTATCACGGGTTCCTGAGCGGTACCATGATAGAGTTTGATATCTGAAGGGGTGCCTTTAGCGGAACCTTATTAAACGGAAATAAAGCGCACGAGAAAGTAATCAAAAGTGGGTAGGTTTGACTAAAATCTCAGTTTGCAGCCCTTGCAGTACAAGGGGTATTAATTTATCATAAAACACGCAATGACTGCGGGCAAGTGCATGCACTAAAATGGTAATACATGACATCAATGACCACTGAATAGCTGCAGAACATTTCCGCAGATGTTTAGTACTTAAGGTTGCAAAATAGCTAGAGTAACGAATACCCACTTTCTGAAAAATCATGCTTACTACACTTTCCAGCAGGCGAATGTTCCCACTGCTGCAGTGGAAATGGATGTGGAGGCCACTGAAGCGGCTGTAGATGGCAGTGACACAGTAACACGCAAGCATCTGAGAACTTAGTGCTTTATTGAGTGCAGGACTGGAACCTTGAGCAGGGCGACAAGGTGCTCAAGGTGAGTAGACCCTTTGTTTACATTTTACATAAGGGGCATAAGCATTCTCCATGTTCTATTATGATGACTGAAACCAACTTGGGCTGTAAACAAGAACCATGCATTGTATTGAGGGCATGGTATCGGGTATCTGCAATGATAAACTGCCGGGCAAAAGGTTAGTTAGCCCTGGGGCTCCTTCATGGTGAGAGATGCATTTGAGGACATTAATAAAGAGCAGTTTCAACAAATGTTTGTAGGCCCACACGAGGAGGGCATAGCTTGTACACAAAGCTTCCCACTTTCAAAGGATGCCATCAGGCCAGTTGATCTTCAACTGAGGGGAAGTTGTTGTGCCCGTTGCAATTCTTGGCAGCAGCAGCAGCTTCCAGCCACGAGATGGTTAAGGGTTTACCGGCAGCTCACTTAAGCATTTACACCATGATGATTCATCGCAGGTGCTGCGGGAGATGAAAAAATCAACCACCCGCATCGCTCCTGCAGAACGGCGTGTGGCAGCGGCACAGGAGAAAGCGGCAGCGGTGCAGGAGGGCACTGGCCATGGCTGAGGGCTTTCTGCGAGAAAGGGATACGTAGTTTAGTTTAATTTTTCGTCATGTGTTCAATGTTTTTTTTTGTCATCATTCATTATAGATTTGTCGGTTTCAATGTGTTTAGGTGCTGCTGTTCATGTTCAATTTTATACGGTTCTGGAGACATATACATAGTTTAGTTTGTTTTTCGCCATGTTTTCAACTTTTTATCATTCATAATTGGTTTAGTGTTTTGATATGTTTACGTGTTGCTGTTCATGTTCTATTTTATTCATTTTTTGTTTGCATTTAGTACATATTACTAGATTTAGGTTAGCATTTACTTTGTATAAGGAGTGCAGCATTTTTTATGTTCGATATATGCATTTCTCAATGCATGTTCGAGCTGTTCTAGTGGCAGTGTTTTTTACCCACATTTCAAAGGTGTCCAGTCATTCACACGGAGACCACGAGTGTATAGTTGACATTTTCTGTTAATGTTTCTTTGATATTTGTATTGTCCCACTGTGTTTTCTAGCTCACTGTGATTTTTATTCAGCATTACCACATAGTGTAGTAATGTGATATCTTTTTGCATCACACTGTGATATTTTCATTTCAGCACAATGAGGCTAAGATGCAACAACTACATTCCGAATCTTGTTTGGGAGCGCTAAGCTAGTAAGTGGTCATCTTGCATCTTGTTTGGGAGCGCTAAGCTAGTAAGTGGTCATCTCGCACAGTTTTACAGAGGAAAATGGTCATCACAGCAACATGCCAGCGATTGATTTCATCTAGTTTTCGATGTAAACGACTCTTTGCGGGAATAAATTTCAAACGTGGTATGGCTTGGGAGCCGCGAGATGGCTGAGGGAATTATTCATGCTGTATGTTATCAAAACAACTCGCCTGTTGTTTGCCGTCTTGATTTGCATATTTTTTAGCATTGCAGCATGACTGCAGTCGTGAATTCAAATAAATGTTATTTTAACATTCACACAATGTTTAGGACAATGAGCAAAAAAAACAGCACAACTTGACAAGCACAATTGCTCGTCAAGCCTGGCGTGCACAATTGAATGCTTGTAGTCAGTCACTATGACAAGATATGGACTTATGTATCATGTGTTCATACAACATGTTTTTAATGGAATCTCGATTTTTATGCGTTCTGGTGAAAAGAATTTTGAGACGTTGCTGCATTGTTCGCACAATTTTGTGATAGCAACATTCAGCACAGAGTGCCGCTCATATATGCTTGCTCCAATCTAGTCTGTTGTGACTGTGATCGCTATTATGGAAAAGGGTGTTTCTGTTGCATATTTCATGTGCCACTTAAAGAAAATGCAGCATTTTGACATTGCCACCTTGCTTCATATTGAAGCACAAGTAAGTACTCTGTGTATTCAAATGTGGCAAACACAGCCCTTTCATGTCTAGATGCACTAGAATCAGTGTAAATAAATTATGTGTGGGATATGAAAACATGAAAACTCACCGTTCCTGTGTACTTCAAAAAAGGTCCAAGACAGCGCTGCTGCCATCTCTGAGCAGCACGTTGCGTGGTGTGAGCATATGGCTCCCCCTTGGCTCTCCATCGTCATCCTCAGCTGGTGGCATGTCCACGACATACTCGTCCAAGGTCCAGTCGCCTGCATGCAACGCAATGTTGTGGAGAGCAAAGCAAGCATAGATGATTTGCGCTGCCCGATCGGGGTCGTAGAGCATCGTTCGAAAGTGCTGCAAGCAGCGGAACTTGCTTTTCAACACGGCGATACACCTTTACACAACATTGTGCATGGATGCGTGCCCCTTGTTGTATCGGCCTTCGGAAGTGTTGCACGGTTGACTGCCAAGGACTGGAATTAGGAGCCATGGCTTGAGGGGATAGCCTGCGTCTCCTGCAATGTAAGCATAAAAGCTGAGTGCTCTGCCCAGGTAGTACACATTAGTACTTACCAAGCAGATATTCGCCAGGCTGCAGATGCGCAGCTAGGCGTGCACGCAGTGGGTTGTGTTCCCACACCCAGGAGTCGTGGCACGAATCTGGGAATCATGGGTCTATGACAATTATGCGCAGCCATGCTTTGCACATCTGCGATGAGGAGCGATATAAAATAGTACTGCATTTATACTCAGAATAAATCCCTTTTTTCTACGCATATGCAGGAAACAATGCGTACTAGTACAGTCATTGGTACAAGGAGCTTCACTTAGAGGGAAACACAGGGTGTAGCACACTGAGGAGGGGGGAGTGTGGGGGCAACGACCCCACCTCTGCTGTACACATAACTACGACTTCCACTGAATGATCGATAAGTGAAAAGCTACGCGTTGCTCTTGGGAAAAAACACTCGTAAATACCAAAGCCAGCTCGTCCAATTGTGATTGTAAGCACTTTCGTGTTGGAAATACCTCCCTGTCGTGTATATACTTCTGCTACGTCTGCTGCCCATATTACCGATTACCTCTAAAATGCACAATTCAATTGCGTATGCATGCCAGTGCAAAAACGGCAACTGGCTCACGCACAAAACACTTGCCACTTATTATTACCGAGGCCTTGCGAGCCACCATCTAGCTCGCACCCAATTCCCTGCAGGTTCTTTTTCATTCGTTGCATTATTACTTTTTCCAGCTTTGGCGTCACAACTGAACAATTGCTCCGAAGGGCGAGTAATAAACGATCCTAACAGTACTTACGATCATGACGTTAGGACATAATAGCCCCTTCTGGACATGAAGCTCGCCGTGTCGGCCAGTCTGAATCCCTCTGGCTTGCGAATAGTGACCAACGTGCCATCGGCACACGCCAGCACCCCTGGGATGCAACCGCGTAGCACAAACTCCACCTTTGCCTCATCCTTAGCAGCTGTTGTCAGTAGGAAGTCCGCCACCCTTTTTCTAGCAGCCACGGTAATGATCGCCTCCGTCACCTCGTGGATGGTGTTGCTCACCGCCGACTGAGACATGCCGATGTGTTCCTCGCGACCAATGCTCTTCTGGAAGCTACCGGTGGCGAAAAATCGCAGCGCGCACAATACCTTTCTCTCTGTGGAAAGGCCACTGGCTCGCTGGCATCCGATGATAGGATCAAGTTCGTGGCACAAGCTACGCACTGTTCGTTTGGACAGACGAAAACATTGCCGGAACTCTTCTTCGCTGAACTCTTCAAATGCATCTTTTACCTCGCGTCGTCACCTCTGCTCGGTTAAAGCTACCGCACAGGCAAGGCGAAGTACCGTGTCAGTGGGAAACGCCATGTTGTCTAAGTGCCCCGGTGCCGAAAAGTCGCGCATTTTTTCCATTTCAATCCAATCCAGGCCACCTTGCAGCCATTTCAATCCATCCGGTTGCTTTCGGACAGTGTCTCCGACCGTTCCATCGCCTTTCTCCGAGAACCGAAAAAAAAGAGTCACGTGACACTCCAGTCCACGTCACTCATAACGTCACAGCATTCGTCACAGCTTGTATAGGCCAATCGCGTGCGACTCAATGGAAGAGACCACCTTTGTCCGGATTTGGAACTTTTACATAATTGCGCCACTAAGCAGTCTTTGTAGACTGTCTACGTGCTGACTAAGAAGTGGAACTCAGCCATAAAAGTGCTAGGGACGAAGCCTGACACAATCATCCTTGTACCCGTTACAGAAAATCAGGAACTGAGTATAAAGATATTTACTTTTTGAATGTAATTGATAACAATAGAGAGTGACGGCCCTCGAAAAAATAGCTGTGCAATGAAAGAAACGCAGTTCCTTTTTAATCCATTACTTTCTTTCAAAATATTATTGCCACAACGCGATTATTGAAGTTTACCTGAACTACTATGAGATACTGCCGCTTTCTTGGTAGAGAGAAGGCTGGAAGCTTCAATTTCAACAAGAGTTCTTTTTCAAAGTTGTTGTTCATTCATCATTCTTTTTTCTTCTTATGCCGGCAGCTGCTACACTGAACAATGTCAATGCATGTGTGAGAGGTGAGGGTGCTATTACAACGAAGGAACAACTCACGCACCCGCTCGTAGCCGGTGCTCGGTTAAGAGGTCGCTGGTAAGGTGGGGTAAAGGGGAAAAATGGGATTCGTAGTGAGCACTCTTCCGACAAGACGAAGGGTTTCTACAGATTGTTTAGATATTGTAGCGCATTCTTCTGGTTGCTACTTGGTCGCCGCCGGAGAGAGGATCGACACGTACACACGGCAGATTCATAGACTTTTTCCTAAACTGAAATATTTGGCTAAACACTCGTGATTCACGCTGTACGCACTTGTACGCTACATAACTCGGACAACTCTGCGCAGAACACGCTGCAACCTCCTCTCGTGGCATCCGCTGTGCGACTTTCCGCGGCTCCCCTGGTACCATCCCGAGAGCCCACCAGGAGACCAAACCGGAAAGCACCAGTTAAACGTTTCCGTTGATGACTCAATTGGGTGGAACGAATTCAAGCAGGTACATCCACGCGCAGAGGATTCCACCAAGTTTCACCTCGAGGACTGCTGTAAACCTGAAGAATAATGACTTAAACTAAACACACACAGGAAGCTACCAGCCCGTCTGTTTAGTCTTCCACAGTACAACTCTCCAACAGACTGTCTGGCGCCGCGAAAAGCCATTGGCGACCCCTCTACATAAGAAACAACCCCTCGTAGGAAGGAAGCTAACGCTCGCAAAAGAAAGCTGGTGCAACCACCACAACCTTACTCTGGTGTGACCCCGATACAGTGGAACGAGCCAAAAGTTAAGAAAAAAAATAGTTACATCAACGTTTACATGACACCTCCCCTGTACGAACTAAAAGCGTGCCCACTCTTGATGAGTAATAAAAAAGCCACACACAAGAACATATTGTGCTTCGTGCCCTCTCAAAAATAAAACACGTAAATTAAATGTCACATAACTATACCATGCGAAAAAGGCAACCCACGACTTAATAAATGTACAAAACATATTACATCCGCAAGACATTCAAGTACTAATACAAGATGGTGAAATGCGCATGCTCAAAATGAAACTTGGTTTAATACAGTGAAACGAAGAAAAATCTGCTGCTATCTGGAGTTCTGACAGACACATCTCAGTACAAAAGCACATACGGCGACACACGGAGATCAAAAGAAGTCCTACAACACACGGATCAAATTAGACCTCGGTGTCACTATTCCAGAGTCAACTTTGACCACGGTCACTCGCGGGCGTAACTGCTGCACCACCCTGCGGTACCATGGTGTCAACACACTGAATACTCGTGTTCACACTCACTCTCGTCATCGGCATCGTCATCGAGAGATGAACGGGGGTGACGCAGTTTCATACATGCCACGTTCACAATGTCACTCTTCCTTCCATATTGGTCTAAAACATCCCAGTTGTTCTCCGTCACTTGTTGAAGGAGGCGAACTGGTCTATGGTAGCGGTGGAGGAGCTGTTATGCCCCTCGCTCGTGAGGGCGTCCAAACGTAGACGAAGTGCCCCGGTCGAAACACAGCGCCCCGTCGTCGGGGCGCTGCGTTTCGACCAGGGCAATGGTGTTTTGACCTTTCTAGTTTTTTTTGTTTGCTGGTTCCTCTCGTGTGGAACCACGACCTCCCGAGCTTGGTGAAGCCTGAGCGCCACTGCATATGCGTCGAAAATATTCTCTGGTTACGTTGGTTGTTGAGGCACGCGTCAATGAGCAATGTCGGTTTGCGACCATGCAATGAGAAAAATGGGGTGAAGCTGGTTGTCTCTTGTTGTGAAAGTTGTAATCAAAGACAACATAGGAAGGAATTCATCCCAATCCCGGTGATTTGTAGAGACATACATCCTGAGCATGTCTGCAAGCGTATGGTTGAACCTTTCGCACAGACCATTGATTTGCGGGTGGTAGGTGGTGGTTGTGACGTGGTTGCTCTCCATTACTCGGAATATCTCTTCAGGGAGGTTACTAACAAAATGTTTTCCCTGGTCAGTGATTATCTTCGCTGGAGCTCCATGTGGTAGAACCACTTGCTCGACAAAAGCCTGGGCTACCTCAGCGGCCATCGCAGCGGGGTAGGTGACCACTTCTACATACTTTGTGTGGTAGCCAGTCTTCACAAACACGTAGGATTGCCGCGTTTTCTTTTCATGAAGGATCCAAAAAATTCATCTCGATTTGCTTGAATGGCCGCCCTGCGGAAGGTATAGATTGGGAAAATGCGATCGGTTTGCCAGGTAGTGGCTTTCTCCTCTGGCAGTCTGGGCTCGTCAGGACATACTTGCTCACACATGCCATCTTTGGCCAGAAATACCGACAGTGTACTTTTTCCCATCTGCGCTTAACACCAAGGTGTCCTGCCGTGGTGTTGTTATGGCAGTGCTTTAGGACGTCTAGTCTCAAACTCCTGTGGAGAACAAGTGCTACGTGGTCTTCTGAAACGCTCTTGCTCTGCGATGCAGAACACCATCAATCAACCGAAAGTTCCATGCCATTCTTTTAGTTTTTCTTACAACGGGCATGTGAGGCCTCTCGAGGTGCGTGATAATATCTCTCACCCATGGATATGCCCTCTTCCGTTCTCCAACATCCACTCGTTCCGGAGCCAGCAACGCTAATTTATTTTCTTCGATTGCTGGAGCGGGGTCATGAGGAAGGCGAGGAAGCTTATCGGCATTTCCGTTCTTCCGGCCTTGGCGGTGTTTCAGAGTTATGTTAAATTCCTGCAGCTACAAAGACCTCCGCATGAGACGATCATTCGGTTTGCAGACATTCATAAGCCAAGCAAGGCTAGCTTGGTCGGTCACAACTGTAAAATTAGCCCCAAAAAACTTACGGCCGAAACTCTGCGCAAGCGTGCACGACGGCAAAACATTCCTTCTCAGTGGTGCTGCAATTAATCTCAGCTTTATTAATGTGCCGGCTAGCATATTCAGTGACTCTTTTCTGAGCTGCAATTTTCTGAACGAGCACAGATACAATTCCGTAATCGCAAGCGTCCGTATGCACCTCTATTGGCCGTCCCGGCTCAAACTGTGGAAGAACGGGGGCAGTGATACGCTGGTCTAGAGGGATTGCATCGCTAGTTCGCAGGCCGCATCCCAGACAAAAGGGGCATTTTTTCGGTTATGTTGGTGAGAGGGCGAGAAATACTTAAAAAATCCTTATTGAATTCCTGATAGTAATTGCAGATTACAAGAAAGCTCTGCACACCTTTCTTGTTTCACGGCTTGGGAAATTTTTCGATCGCTGCCACTTTGTCGGAATTTGGTCGGATGCTTTCGCCCGTAAGATTGTATCCGAGATACTTGGTCTTCCTTCGTGCGGAACTGCATTTATCAGGCTTCAGTCGTAAGTTCGCCGAGTTCAAAGCGGTAAGTACGCTTTCCAAGTCTTTCAAATGGGCTGCCATGGTCTTAGAGAAAATCACAATGTCGTCCAAGTAGGCCGAACACACCCGCAAGAGCAGGTCACTGAGACCTTTGTTGATCATTCTCTAAAATGTGATGGGTGTGTTACACAGACCGAATGGGAGAACGTTGAATTCGAAGAGTCCCCGTCCACTTGTAAATGCTGTCTTGGGCTTATCCTTCTCTCAAATTCTCATTTGCCAGTAGCCTGATGTCGAATTTAATGTTGCAAAGTAACGGGATCTCTTCAGCACATCAAGAATGTCGTCGATTATCAACAAGGGGTGCACGTCTTTGTTTGAGACAGCATCGAATCTTTGAAATCCACAAAGCAGAGCCAGCCGCCGTTGGGCTTCTTTACCAGAACCACAGGGGACGACCATGAGCTTTTGGACTTTCCGATCATTCCGGCATGAAGCATCTCTTCAATATGCTGACCAATAACCTTCCTTTCGAAGGTGGAATGTCGGTAAGGATGTTGATAAATGGGAGCCGAATCACCGATGTCTACGACAAGCACCGCGACGTGACTTTTCTGAATTCGGTTCTGTTCTCTAGTAAACAAATGGCGGAACTTATTCACAAGAGAGAGCAGCTCAGCTCTTTCGGTAGGATGCAAATGATCCCCAGTGTCCACATCGAAGTAACCATTACTAGCTGTGCAGTGTAGAGTGGCAACGCCGAGCTGCGCATCATAAATAGGCGTAGCTTAGCCAAGATTTGTGCCGCAATGCACCGTTACGGGCGACATAGTGGGGTTAGCCACACGGACAATGCCGACACCACTCAACACATTCGTTACAGTTCGTGCCACACTCAACCCGTTTCTCAAATTAATATTTGGCTCGACAATGTGGACACCGTTTATGGGAATCTGAACAGGCACAACCGCCTCGGTCTAAGGATCTAGGCGTATCTCCTCTTGGCAGCTCGCTGGAAATCAACGTGCACGATATTGTTCAACCCTATTCCCCTAATCTGCGATTTTTCCGCGAAAAAAATTGATAACTAACCAAGGTGTTCGGCGAAATAGGAGCTCACCCAGCAGCTCGTGAGGGCATGCTTTGACAATAAGAAAATTCTGGCTTATTTGCATGGTGTAGAAATCAAGAAATATATCTACTTCCCCCATGGGCGATAGAATATTTTCTCCAACTCCGCTAATTAAAATTCCTTGCTCTCTCAATTCTCAAACTGAAGTGATCATCTGCGCTAAATCAAGGGAGACAAGATTTGCAGAAGAGGCAGTGTCGACGATTAGCCTGTCACTTCTTGTATTCGCCTTGACCGGTAGATAGATTATTTAGTTTACCACCAATGTACAGACTTAACGACCAGGCTGTCTCTCTATGCCTGGCCATTCCCGTATCACGAGTAAAAATGCTGCTCATCATTGCCGCTTTGTTCGTCCTTTCTGTGTCGCTGCTGGTCCTCGTATATACTGCCAGTGACATTGTCGCGCGATGTGCCCGAGGCGATGGCAGTAGTAGTACCGGGGGCGCCCATTGCCGCTGCGGGATGTTCTAGGAGGCCGCTGGGCAGGTGGCCAGAACACCTCTTTCTCTACAGTTTTCAGCCTATCGGCAAGTGTATTAATTGACTCGGCGATGGCCTTCAATTGCACGTTTGATCTCAGCGTCGCGTCGGGGATATTGGGCACCCGAAATGCACCTTTGCATGGCGTTCTGGCACTGCTCGCTAACGGGAGCACTCACCAGACTAGGCAGTGTCGTGATTTATTCCCCAGGAATGACCGCCGACCACGGCTGCGTAACGTTGGTTGGGAGGTAGCTGTTGAAAGGACTCGAATGGGTATGGGACATCAACACGGCATAGTTTATTCGCTGCAAAATTTGTAAAAGTTCTCCAGAACTTGTCGGGTTTGCGGGAACCATTTTCTCAAAAGCATCAGCATAGAGTCCACGGAAAAGATGATGTACGCGGTCTTCCTCTTTCATTATTGGGTCTACGTAAGCGGGGAGCTGCAGTACGTCACTGTAATACTGCTCCGGGCTCTCAGATGGCAGTTGCACTCAATTGCCAAGTCTCAGGCGGGTTGTCTCTGCTGCGTGGTGGCCAGTGAAGCTTGACTTAAGCAGCGTGATGCACTCTTCCCACGTATTAGGAGAGCCGGTCAAAATTTCTGTAGTGTACCAATTTTCGCGTCTCCCTCTAAAGGCAAACAAAGAAATGTCACCATTGTATTGTCGTCCCATGAGTTTAGTGAAGATACATGTTTCTAGCAGGTCACCCACTCCAATATGGATTCCTCAGGTGTACCTTTGAACATCAGGGGCCCGATGAAGGGTTACGAGGTGGCCGCAATCGTAGGGTGAACCATCCTAGCAGCCTCCTCCACACCGTTCGGGCTCCTCAACGTGGGCGACATTGTACGGGGGTTGTTTTTACCGCGCAGCCTCCACCACTTTGTAGCGTAGAGTTCTGGTCACTAATTAGTCGCCGCTTGAAAGAGGATCAACCAGTACACACAACAGATTCGTAGACGTTATGCTAAACTGATTTATTTGGCTAAACACTCCTGATTGACGCTTTACACGCTTGTAGGCTGCATAACTGGGATAACTCTGCGCAGCACTCACTGCAACCTGCCCTCGTGGCTTCAACCATGCGACTCTCCCTGGCTCTGCTGGCAACATCCCAAGAGCCAGCCTGGAGACCAAACCAGAAACCACTACACAACTCTCCGCTGACGACTCAAGTTGGCTGGAACGAATTCAAACAGGTACATCTAAGCGCGGGCGCCTCCACCGAGTTTCACCTCGAGTACTGCTGTCAACCTAAAGATTAATGACCTAAGCTAAAGCAAAAACACACATTAAACTACCGCGACGTCCGTTTAGGCTTCCACAGTACAGCTCTCCCGCAGACTGTCTGTCGTCGCGAAAAGCTGTTGGCGACACCTTTACATCAGAAAGAACCCCTCGTAGGAAGGAAGCTAACCCTTGCACAAAGAAGCCGGTGCGACCACCACAACCCTACTCTTGGGCGACCCCGTGACATTGGAACGAGCCAAAATTAAAAGAAAACTGCTACATCAACGTTTACGCGACAATATTTTACGGAACAAGAACTTCTGAAGACGACATGTTACGACTTGTAATTGTATATGTAGTAATTATTCACTGGTTATCATTACAACAGATTGTAACTAAATTGCCCAGAATGTTATAGTTTCCAAAATTAAATTCAAAACTCTATTTCGAAGGAAGCTGATTACGAGGAACATAATACTTGTATACGTTATGTATATCTCATGACCCAATGCAACAAAAAATTGTAGGTCAAGGAGGAAATCAATTGGAAGTTTCGTAAGCCCTAGGATGCAAATAAAAGGCAACAGCCACGTCGTTACTGACATGGCCATAGTTACGGGTACAACACTAAAGTGAAATGTGCTTTTACGGAAGTAGCAGGGCGTTTTTTTTGTGCAACGTTTCGCTACAAGAGTGAATCAATAAATGCTATAGTAAAACACGATAATGCCACTCGAAGAAAGGCAAGTAATTTCAAACGTGTAACGCTCTGGTCCCTCAGAAAGTTTAAATAGAAGGAACATGCCCTGGATGAGCGCGAAATAACAATTGTCACAGCTCGACACTTGAAGCACACTGCTCAAAATAAATGAGGACACACGAAACGAATGCCCAAGTATACACAGAACGAGTGCGAACAGTCCCAAGTGTAACTTTTTATGGGTGAGCGACACGCCCTTTTGAAGAAGCAGCTGCTACAGTGAGTCAAGTGACCTTCGCCCTTTCTCTAACTTGAATGAGAGTCCAAGGCGGACAAACCACTCCCATCGCGAGATATGCGCGCACGTATTGCAACGCGTTGGGCGACTATCTTTGAAGCGCTTCCTTCAAACTCCATGAAGCCATATCGCAAGGAATGAGATTATGAAAACACGTTGAAGCCATCAAGCTCCAAGTACCGCCTACTGCTAGTGCTGTGTATAAATTAGTGTTGAAGAGTTGCCACTTCAGAATCGGATTGAATCCGGAGTCATTCCACATTTTTGCGACGCCAGGATGAAATGGGGACAATGCTTGAAGGAATTAAATTGGAATGGAATTCAGCTCTTTATTGCACGGAATCGAATGGGAATGAGTTACGTATTTTTCTGAAAATAGAGCACATTTTGTCAACATGCTGTTTTTCAAACTTCAAAGATTAGTAAGTGAGACTCTCGAATTTAACATTAAAGCACTCATTTAAAAAGGCTTGGCTGATACCAGAATGTCACAATTAAAAGCAACGCACCGACCTTATATAAACTGTGTTTCCCCAAAGTATTTTTCTCTTTTTTCGCGTAACTACTGCTCTATGCCATAGTATCTGTCGTGCGGAATAGCGGTGGTAGTATACCCACTTTACACTTTGCGATTTTTTCTCTACGGTGGCGCCTCAGCTGCCTACTGTCTCCCTATCCTCTCCTTTGTTTTTGCTTTTGCTGACGTAGGTGATTGGGACGATCCTTCTAAAAAGCGCTTTCATAAGTGGTAATGCGTATTGACGTCAGTGCGATGCTTGTGTTTACCGCAAGCGTCCGTACACCAGTTTGCGCGCAGTCTCGCCACATAGTACTTTCCCCCTCTTTTTTACAATGCTGTCCCCCTTGCTTACACACATGGGTACCTTGGCCTGAAACACTATCGCAAAGGCCTGTAGATCAGCGCAGCACACATTCGTACACAATGAACTGTGTGTGCGATGAACTGTCGCACAGCGTGAACTATACACAGAGAGAAAGGCTTTGGAAAGCATTTGTTCGGGTTGTCAGCCAAAGCAGGTTATCTCACCTAACTAAGGTGGTACCTCTCCGAATCCCTGCGCGACGATTTGCTAATTCGCCATTTTTGCATTAGGGGACCCTGAAACAGTTTTGCTGACTTTTTACTAACACATTGGGCCAGTACACCAAATCCCAAGGGTAATTTAGAGACAGCTTTGAGCTCCTTGCGTAAACTGTGTAATTTATTAGAACGCTTTAAAGCTGCGAATCGCTTGAAATCGCTGCAGATCACTGCGACTCAACCAAACGCGTTTTCAACTAACCATACACCAAGGACACGATTTGCCCTATTGACGTCATCGTTTTCAGCTGATCTGATTGACTGTGGAATGCGCAGCACAGGCATTTCTTTCTAATAAACAGAGAACAAATGTTGTTCGTAATTTGTAAAACAACTTACAATTTATTTCGCTAAAACTTTTCACAAAGAAACAGAACACTATCGTAGTTTACAACTAAGCTCTAGGACTTCCGGCATACGGTGAACGTTGTCTGCTTAGATTTCAAACGCTCCATTTTTACGTGAGCCGACCAGTCGGTATCACGCTGTTGTCATGACACCATGAACCAACCTTGGTGCGCAACCTGCGTTGTGGACTGCAAGTCCAGTGATTGGTGACAAGTGAAGATACGACACCACGTACTTGGGAAATGCACCTGGCGCACCGAGTGGCTGCAGCGCAACACATTGCCCGTATCAGATCGGCGGTGGTATTTACGCTTATGCGGTCGCCACTTAATCTGGAAGACTACGAACGCAATTACATCCTTGTGCAGTGATTCGGCATTGATGTGAAGAGGCATCCCCTCAAAGCCGAGGCACTGTCATCTTTGTTCCTTCCCGGTGAAAGGGTAAAATTACGGTCCACCCAGATTGTGAGACACGCACTGAAAGCGCGGTTCGCACGGGTCCGTCCAGAAAATTCTATGTAACTTCGTTAATTATAACTATATTTACTGTGTCTTCTCAATGAAATGTGGTGAACTTCGCAATAACTTTATACGCGCTGAAAGACTTTCACCGGTTTGCGATTTCCAGAACCGGTTATAAAATGACAGGCTGCCTTTTTCCACAAATGTATACGTCATATGGGCAGCTGAAAAATGCAGGCTCAAGTGTACGGCAAGCATTTTACCCAAACGATGAGCTCAAAGAAAGCCCCGCAATAATGCACCACGTGTTCGACGGCGTGGATAGGGTACGGCAAGATTGCTCGTCTTGTATCCACGCCGAATACCAATATCATGGCGCGCTAGAAAACTGTCTCGCAGTGCCGGCGTCTGAGTGCGTTCAAGCTTATACTTCAACTGTAGCGCACTTGGTTTTGTACTTTATTTGTTCATTTATTTGCTGGTGTGAATGCACTTTTATGTATGTACACGCAAAGGCAGCCTTGCAAGAGAAAGGTTGCCGATTGATGGTTGGTTTATTTAATCGACTGTGCTTGGGCAAATTAATTCAAAATCTTATGGCTGCTTACGCGGACGATTAGGAGCATGCTGCTTCACGTTGTGGAATATCATGCGGGAAAATAAAGCCGAGATATATTCATACCACAGTGTCTCTTAATTATTAAACAATTTTATAACTTGAATACTCCATATGTTTACGTTATAATGCGTGATCACGAAATCACAGCAGTGCAATGAAATGTTCGCTTGACATCTAACAAGAACTTAGCAGCTAATAAAAAAAGAGCTGCTAATTCGTAGAACTGCGCGCAAATATATATTAATAATAATACTTTATTCTGGCATGTGTACACAACAGTTACATTCCACCGAGATGAGGCAAAAGGAAACAGACAACACTGTTTCCTGACTAGGCATACATCCCGGCTCGTGAAGAAAAACAAAAAACAAATAATGTGCTGATTCTATCCGATATGTGAAAAGCACTAAGAGCCGATGTAGTTTTCATACTAATACAATAAGCTCTCCTGCCTCTTTAAGTTTTATACAAGATTACTATGATTGATTGATTGATTTTGGAGTTGAACGTCCTGAAACCACAATATGATTATAAGAGACGCCGTAGAGGAGGGCTCCAGAAATTTTGCCCACCTGGGGTTCTGTAACGCGCATTCAAATCTGAGCACACGGGCCTACAACATCTCCGCCTCCATCGGAATTGCAGCCACCGCAGCTGGGATTCGATCCCCCAACCTGCGGGTGGGCAGCCGAGTACCTTAGCCACGAGACCAGCGCAGTGTGGCATACGGGCTTTCTAGGTAGCACCCACCTAGCACACACGCACATACGCACAAACATAAACAATGCATGCTATGTATATATGATTATTGGGCATAAAATGTGTGAATGGAAATGCAAAGACAACACTTAAAATTATTGTCATTCATTGTTTTTGTGGTAAAAGAAATTGCAGTTTTCTTCGTCATCACACAGTGCCTGAGGGAAGGGTCACAGAGTGTGGCACAGCCTTTGAATCTTCTGCCAGCCAGGTTAGTCCTGCTCCGTTTGTGTACATTGGTACTGCACATAAGTTAGAAGGCAATGTATATGTTTTGCATAGCATTGCTGTTTATTATGGAAAATAACTCTGTAACAACTTTGTTATGCAGCCACACACTGTAAAACTAGCTGATGCCGGATAAAGCAGCTCAATTTTCACTGCTCTAAGCTCCCAGATGGGAAAATATTTTGTGTTCATTAAAACATAACTTGGCACTAGGGAAGTTATCGTAAAAACCAGAAGCATTTTATTCTAAGCGTGTTGTCGTTTCAAAGAAACACAAGCTACTTTATAAAAAGTGATTTTAATACCGCATGACCACAAAGACAGGGCGATGTATAAAATATACAGTTTAGCAAAAGTGCAGGTGTAACATATTATGTTCATTATCACCACCTAGTATCCAGACAACCACGCGAAAACTGTTCGCAAGGCAACCACGAGTACAGTGGCAACTCAGAAAACAGTGAAATGCCGCTCCGCTGGTAAGTTGACATAAAGGTTCGAAAACGCACGTATGAGGCATAAGATGTACAGTAGCTGTTCACTTACAGGATGCACATCTAACTCCTAAACAAAAAAACTTGCAGGAAATAATGCCTTATGATGATCAATTGGGCATGACACCAATCTAAGAAGTTGTGTTTATTTGAATGTATCTTAACCATCTCAGCTACGCAGGTGAACATGACCCTGAAAGTGCTAGTTTCGGCCAATACACAGACATCAGATTCCTTCACCACAGAAGCTGCAGTTCACACATAATATGGGGCTTCGTCACATGAGGCAGCAGTAGCAGCTTCAGCCGATGTTGCTTCAGTAGCACAGCTCCCAGCAAGTTTCAGGCGTCTCACCGCATACATTTTTACATCGTTGGCTCTACTAATTCCAACAGCTCTACAGGAGCAGTGGTTGTTCCATCTGATAATGTGTTGCTTCAATAAAAGTTTTCTCACACATTGACGACGACAGCAGGAAAGCTCGGAGCTCTTCAAGGTGCAGTAAAGTACATTCTTCGGCAGCAACCTAACCAATGGGCCATCTTTTGCGACTCGAGATCAGCCTTACAGGCCCTACGCTTTGTAATGCAGCACTGGTTATACGAGCAATAAGTATATGAGATAAGGCACGACTACAACGAAGCGCTGAAGGAAGGTCATGATATTCTATATCAGTGGTTGCCGAGTCATTGCGGAATTGTCAGCAATGACCGTGCGGATGAAGCTGCTCGATCGGCTCTTGACCAAGACCTGCGTACGCCCATAGCACTCTTGAGAACGGATGCTGCAAGGCGACTACAATCATTTGCTCACCGTATAACTCTCCTACAATGGAATACGCCGGGTTTCTCTAACACGCACTTGTATTCGATCGATTCACACCTGCAACTTCGTTTGCCATCCGGACTCCCACGATGCGCTGAAACTTTACTGTGTCGCATGAGGTCGGGCGTGGCATTTACGAATGCGTACTCTCATCTCCTTCGATTGGCGAGCACTTCGGCACCCTATTGAAAAAACGTTTATTATAGATTGGTGGATTCCACCATCCACCATTTTGGTGGATTATGGTGCAGAAAATGTTGGTGGCACAGGGTGTGTGGTGGCATATGGTGGATGGCGTGCTCCAGCCGGCAATGCTGCAGCGCGAAGCAGCGCCTGAACCACCGTGACAAGCTGCCACTAAAGACATGATAAAAATGATTGTATGAAAGCTATGTAGAAAGCTCCAATAAAAAGAAAGGTGCGACAGCGCAGAATCACACCTGCCACTTTCGGATACCCAACTGAGGACACTAACCACTACGCCACGCCCACAGATGGCAATGATCTTAAAGAAGTAGTCAATTCACATACTCCCTGTTTAAATTCAGCTCTGTTTGCCGTTTACTCGAGTTGGGCAAGATCTGCACCTGCTACTAAACTTTGCACACTTGATAAACATGAATAACTGCTGCCTTAACGATTGCCACTGCGATAATGGCAACAACGCTATGATTTTGTTACAATTTACAACCGCAAGAAAAAAAACAACTCAGTGGACTGAGGAGCAAGTAGAGTTTATCGGTGGTTACTGCCAAGTTTATTATTCATTTATTGCTTCTTCCAAAGGGCGAGATTCGTTCAGGCATTATGACGCTTCTATGCTCATTCGATAGATACGCCCACACCATTATTGTGAGGTTTTTCGCGCAACGCAGAGTGCATCGTGCCAGTGCACCACTGTTGCTCTGTCGTTAGGAGCACCTGCGTAACGGCTTGGCCAAAACAAATGCAGTGCGCCAGAAAAATCACGCTATCATATTGGTTAAGTAAGCATACGAATTGACGAGTCTGGGTTCTCGCATAAGAGCCTGTGAAGTACCGGCAAGTGCGACCGGCGGCTATCGGTGAGGGAAGGCGTACCTTTAGTGGAAGTGCTGCAAGCGCGTCGTATTGATGTTTGTCGCTTCTTGGGCGGACACCGTGCACAATAAAAAGACTTCATTTAGGTTAAATTATGCCGCAGCTGTGCTGTTTGTCATTTTTAGTCGTAAAAATTGTGTATTCTGAAACCCAGAAGCGGCGATAACACTTGTAAGGGCTCGGTCGTTAGGACTAACCATTGGTGGAAATCATGGTGGTATAACGTGGGTTGACGTCAAATTCGCTATGGCTCGTCTCGACGCATGTTGAAAGAGAAAGTTTATGCATATTCGCACGCACTTTGTAAACTTAAAAGTACGGCTCTAGCAATAGAATGTGCCAGATTGTGAGAGTTGCGTTTCTAGCGTGGCGACATAATTTGGCAGCTGTGTTCTGCTCTAACATTGAAAGGGGCGATTGCGAACTGGAGCTCATTTATTGTTCAACAACTGCGTGACGATGTAAGACACTTATTGGCACTGTGGACAGTGACACCTAGCTTCCTAACATCCCAACAAATAAACACATCGCGGATGTCAAACTGACCTAAGTACATGCACGATATGTAAACATATTCACGGCCGCAAATCCTTCGCTCCGCAAATTTGAAGCGTTGTTGACACCACAGGAATAAAAAAATCAACGAGCAGCATTGCTTTCTTTTGACCACATATCTAACATATATCACTGAGCATACAAGAATGCAATACTACAAATAAGTGATTTCACATACTGCCATGTCATTTTTTGCCATGCCACCATCATCCACCAAGCTTCAATCAGGCTACCATCATCCACCTTGCTCACCAAGCCTTCCACCAAAAACGTTTTGCCTCGCCACCATCAGCCGGCATTGTCCACCGTCACCACCAATGGCTCGCAACCACCACCACCATCTGCCATTTTTTCTACTCTAGCCTTCATCAGCCGGCATTTTTCATCGTCACCACCATTGGCTCGCCACCACCACCACCATCTGTCGTCATTTTTTTACTCTCGCCGTCATCAGCCATCATGCCATCTGAAGTTTTGCACCATATCCACTAATATTTCCACCATATCCACTTTTCTTTCCACCATATCCACCCACAATTCCAGCATCTACCAACCCAGAAATTTCAATAGGGCATGCAACATCTGCGCCTGCGAGGAAATGCTTGAGCACAATCTATGCCATTGCCTAGCATACCAGTCTCAACGCCGTATTATAGAAGCCAAGCTCTGTCCGCTGTATTCACAGCCGCTTACAGAAGAGAAGATCCTGGGACCTTGGCCGATGGTTTTTCATACACGCAAAGCTACGAAAGCCCTCTTGTACTTCTTAAGAACCACCAGACCTCACGACCGCTTGTGAATGCACCGTGTGAGACCGTGCTGTGTAATCTGGAGCTGAATATTCATCCTTCTGTTTCTTACTCCTCTTCTTTTCTATCTCTTTCCTTTTTATTATTCTTCCTTTCCCCCACCCCAAGCGCAGGGTAGCCAGCCAAGCCAAGCTTGGTTAACCTCCCTGCCCTTCTTCTCTATTTATCTTTCTCTCTCAGTGACTCAACACTTGTCTGAATGAATGAATCTTCTCCCGCTAAAGAAAAGCCAGCTGCTGAAACATCGTCCCAAATAGACAGATGTTTCCCTGCTGAGGAAAAAAAGCCAGCTGCTGAAGTTGACGTCACATACTGGCCCTCATTCAGCGAGAGTTTCTGCAGGGATAACAAGCATTATTATTTGGCGGACTATCAACAAAGTTTAAGTATTTAACGATATCAGATGCTTAGCAGTTCAATGATCTTTAACATGTGTTGGGCAAGTAGTAACCAACTAGATCGCATACTGAAACCGCCACTTGACACCGTTATTCTCTGGGGTTGTGTCTGCTCTTTCATGTTTGCAACAAAGGAAGTTCAGGCCCTTAGTTCCTCGAAACATTGTACCTCAGTGTTGTAGTGAGAATTCATTAGAAAGCAGAAAGGTCGGCCTGAGCTCGTTCACTCTAGAGTAGTTCATGACAGCTCACGTATCTCTGCCAAAACACAAATGGTCTAATCTGCAGTGCGTGCTCATTTTCCCCCGCCTGTGTGTTTGAAAACCATACGAACATGACGAGGCAGTTTCATTCTTAGGAGAAGCCTGCTGAGACATTTTCATGCCTTACAGGGCAACCTGCAGATTTTTAACGACGTACGTAATAGCTTGTACGATTGAATAGAGGCCCGTAGCCAGAATTTTTTCAGGGGTAGTTCACCTGTTGAGGGCCTTCGAAAACTCGTATGTTCATTATTCTTGCTCGGCAGAACACACCGCTCCATCCAAATTTCGAGGAGGGTAGTCAGGCCCCTAGGGCACCCTTAAGTCTGGCCATGGGCCTCCTTGAGCATCTGTATAAGAGGCATGCACTGAGGAGCCATTAAAAAACCATGTGAATTTTCTTATCACCCTTATTTCAAAGTAGGCGCACTGGTCTCTTTTATGCCACTTTGTCTCTTATGTGAGTGTATTTTATATAGGAGTTCGACTGTATCAGCACCATTTCTAAAGCCTCTTTTTTGACATGAGCTAGACAAGAGGATTTCTAGGACAACAGCAACGAAGAACGTTGGTACTCATTCGCAATCACGATGCTCTATAATACAGCAGTGTTTTAGATGTTGCCACAACCTCTAACAAGATAACAAAGAGCATAGGATGCCATGTTCCCCTGTAGTGAGTGCACTTGACCCAGCCATAAGACTAGTACATCAATTATGCTGAAACCAATGCCTGATTAAAACGCAGCCCTGCCGAAAGCAGAAAGACTTTTTTCACAAGAAATCAGAGGGTCATTCATGATGAACACTTTCGGTAATTTTAAGCACGTGCTTTCAGATGTTCACCAAAAAGAAGGGGCGAACTGAAACAAGTGTGCAACTACATTCCGCGCAGTATCTACAACGGGCTGCCACATAACAAAGCAGTTGCGCAGTGGACACAAAGAAATAGTAATGTGATTTCATGTGACGCTACCTACAACAATATTTGTGTGCTCATACATTAACTTCTTTTGTATAAGACATTGCCAGTTACCTTCGATAGGACTTCTAAACAATGCTAGACTTAGCCCAGGGAGTGACTGTTTGTGAAAGCATTCTTGTGCGGCATTACCGGCTATTATTATACGTAGGGTGCCGATTACGTTTTCTCAGCTAGTTGCGAAGAGATGCACCTAAAGGGTACATGCAACAGTTAACTGAAGCTGCGTTAGCATTTCTGCAACAGCAAAATGTAATAAGCCCATGCATTCGGGAATTCATCTGACATCATGACTTCTAAGAGCTACAAGATTTCTGGCAGTGCTTTTCTTCCTGATCCCATCTAGCATGCAAGTGTCATTAGTGCGAGATTGAGCTGTAGCTGATTGGCAACTATATAGTTGAATTTTGCAGTTCAACCACTCTGCCTCTAATGGCCACCTAAAGTTTCTGCTGTGCACTGATAATCAGTAAACACTAGGAAGTATTTGGAGAAATTAAGTTATTCGAGAGTATAAGCAATAAAAAATTTTAGTGGTATTTTTGGAGGTGAAGTAATGGCTGCAGATGAGTGGATGGTGACACTTATTTGATATCCCAGTGATCACTGTTCTGAGTAAGTTGGGCGACGCCTCTCGAAGGTTTCCTGACATTAGCACTGATCACTAGATTTGTTGCAAGGTGAAATGCAAGAAGGGCAGTCGATGTGTTTCAAGGACTATGAAAAGTCTAAGGATGTTCGTGTCAGTTGAGTGAAAAAGTAGAAGGCTATGGTGTAATGAGAAAAAAGGGCCCAAATAAAGGTGGGTCTGGCTTTTTGTATATACTTTCTGTCGCATTGTCCAATACTCTCTCCTTAACTTTTCCTTCATTCACATGCTAAGCAACACAGTACTTGCTACAGGCAACATAATGATTGAGGCGAAAACTGCATTACAAATTGCATTACAAATAGTTTATCATCATGCCCTATAATATCTTTGGGAGAATTGTCAGCCAGTTCTCGTTAGTATTGTCTAGCAAATAAAACAATTCTTCAATTTATCCTTCTTTTTTTCATTCATATTGGAGGTCTTGTTCTGGCAGACCTAATGCCATCGGGTAGTATGCCAAGAAATAATAGTCAGCTGCCAGCCGTAAGAACATCACCTGATACATGATGCCTATAGGCAAAAATTGAGTGTCCCACAATCACTGCAATGGCAACAGGCCGTGCTGACTGACACTCTTCCATTTGAATGCACATACACATCCCTTAAAATGGGCGGGGCGATAGCCAGCATGGTAGCTCAGTTGGTAAATTGTCGGACGCGTCATTCCAAGATTGCAGATTTGGTCCCTGCCCAAGGCAAGTTATTTTTTCGTGCAGTTATTTAGTTGCATTACAATTACTTTAATACCTCCCCTATACTTTTCTTGGCATAATTGTCTGACAGTTACCACAAACCTAACCAAGCCGTGTTAACAAAAACTAACTAAGAATCGTGCTAAAGAAAGTATAGGGGACTTCATTAGTTTTAAATGGAATGTAAATGTAAACGGATAGCAGCGATGGCGTAGGGATAGCAGCGATGGCGTTGTGGTTAGAGCATTCGCCTCGCATGCGAATGGTCCGTGGTTCAAATCCCGGTGCCGCGCAGTTACCAACGAGATAAAAAAATCCTCGTGTAGATGGAACTGCATTACGAGGCCTGGGGTGCGGCCTCACCGGTAACCACCGCCGGAAACGCACTCCCTCACCAAAGATGGATTGGCCAGCCTGATGCAGTATCTGGTCACTACCTCCCACATGCATGCATCAAATAACTCACGGCCCTCAGTCCCCAGCAGCTGCGAAGCAACTGACCACAGCGGCGGTCAGATCTGCAACGCGGCAGAGGGTGCTAAGAATCTCTGGATCCGGACAGGCCGCTATTGGAACCTGAACTTGGCAACGTTTAACGCTAGAACCTTATCTAATGAGGGAAGACTAGCTGTACTAATCGAGGAGCTAGAGGGTGTTAAATGGCATATAATAGGGCTCAGTGAAGTTAGGAGGACAGATGAGGCCTTTACGGTGCTACAAAATGAGCACGTCCTTTGCTATCGGGGCTTGGCGGAAAGAAGAGAACTGAGAGCGGGGTTCCTAATTCACAGAAACATAGCTGGCAACACAGAGGAATACTATAGCAATAATGAAAGGGTGGTAGTTATCGTAATTAAACTGAATAAGAGATACAAGATGAAGGTGGTACAGGCTTACGCGCCTGTACCACCTTCATGGCTGGATGTAGCCATGTAGTGATGGCTACATCAAACCATAATGACGCTTCAGTTGAAAGCTTCTATGAAGACGTGGAATTGGCAATGAGTAAGGTAAAAACACAGTATGTGATACTGATGGGAGACTTTATTGCGAAGGTAGGGAAGAAGCAGGCTGGAGACCAGGCAGTAGGAGATTGTGGCATCGGTACCAGAAATGTCAGAGGAGAGCTACTAGTAGAATTCGCAGAACGCAATAATTTACGGATTTTGAATACCTTCTACCGAAAAAGAAACCGCAAGTAGACATGAAAGAGCCCTAATGGCGAAAATAAGAACGAAATAGACTGTATAATGAGTGCACACCCAGGTAACGTGCAGGATGTGGAAGTGGTTGGCAAGGTACGATGGAGTGACCATTGAATGGTACGGTCTCGAATTCACCTAGACTTGAAAAAGGAACGACAGAAACTGACACGCAAGAAACCAATCAATGAGCTAGCACTGAGAGGGAAAGTACAGGAATTCAGAGTCTCGCTTCAGAACAGGTACTCGGCTCTTAGTGAGGAAACCAACCTCAGCATAGATACAATGAATGATAATCTGACGAGTATCACTACGGAGTGTGCAGTGAATGTTGGAGGCAGGATAGTTAGACAGGACACTTGCAAGCTTACCCAGGAAACGAAGAATCTCATTAAGAAGCCTGAAATTATGAAAGTCTCAAGTACAACAGACAAAATAGAACTGGCAGAGCTTTCGAAGTTGATTAATAGGCGTAAGGTATCCGATGTAAGAAGGTATAACATGGAGGAAATTGAACACGCTCTGAAAAACGGAGGAAGCGTCAAAGCAGTGAAGAGAAAACTTGGGTAGGCGAAAATCGGATGTATGCACTAAGGGACAATGAAGGCAAAATAACTGACTATATGGATAGGATAGTTAAAATAGCGGAGGAGTTTTACAGAGATCTGTACAGTAGCCGGCACAACCACGACTTTAATACTATAAGAACAAGCAGTAACCCAGATGACACCCCACCAGTAATGATAGAAGAAGTAAGAAAACCTTTGGAGAGCATGCAAAGAGGCAAAGCTGCTGGTGAGGATCAGGTAACATCAGATCTGCTGAAAGATGGAGGAGAGGCTGTATTAGAAAACCTAGCCACCCTGTTTACGAGGTGTCTCCTGACGGGAAGAGTACCATAGTCTTAGAAGCACGCTAACATCATCTTAATACATAAGAAAGGAGATGAGAAGGACTTGAAGAATTACAGGCCGATTAGCTTGCTCTCTGTGGTATTTGTAGATTTGTAGCTTGCTCTCTGTAGATTAGCTTGCTCTCTGTTAGCTATTTACAAAGGTAATTGCTAACAGAGTAAAGAAAACATTAGAATTCAATCAACCGAAGGAACAAGCAGGATTTCGAACAGGCTACTCAACAATCGACCACGTTCATACTATCAATCAGGTAATAGAGAAATGCTCAGTATATAACCAATCACTATACATAGCCTTCATAAATTACGAGAAGGCGTTTGATTCAGTAGAAATATCAGCCGTCATGCAGACATTGCGGAATCAGGGCGTCAATGAAGTATATATAAACATCCTGGAAGAAATCAACAGGGGATCATTTGCTATCATAGTGCTTCATAAAGAAAGCAACAAAATACTAATCAAGAAGGGTGTAGGGCAGGGGGACACAATCTCCCTAATGCAATTCACCGCGTTCTTACAGGAGGTTTTCAGAAGCCTAGAGTGGGAACAGTTAGGGATAAGAGTTAATTGAGAGTACCTTAGTAACCTGCGCTTCGCCGATGACATTGCATTGCTGAGTAACTCAGGGGACGAATCGCAACTCATGATTACGGAGTTAGACAAGGATGCAGAAAGGTGGGTCTTAAAATGAATCTGCAGAAAACGAAAGTAATGTACAACAACCTCGGAAAAGAGCAGCGCTTCGAGATAGGTAATAGTGCACTTCAAGTTGTAAAAGACTATGTCTACTAAGGGCAGGTAATAACCGCAGAGCCGAATCACGAGATTGAAGTAACTAGAAGAATAAAAATGGACTGGAGCACATTTGGCAAGCACTCTCAAATTATGACACGTAGATTGCCACTATCTCTCAAGAGGAAGGTATATAACAGCTGTATTTTGCCGGTACTTAGCTACGGAGCAGAAACCTGGAGATTTACAAAAAGGGTTCAGCTTAAATTGAGGACAACGCAGCGAGCAATGAAAAGAAAAATGGTAGGTGTAACCTTAAGAGACAATATGAGAGCAGAGTGGATTAGGGAACTTACGGGGGTTAAGGATATCATAGATGAAATCAAGAAAAAGAAATGGACATGGGCCGGGCATGTAGCGCGTAGAGAGGATAACCACTGGTCGTTAAGGGTAACTAATTGAATTCCCAGAGAAGGCAGGCGGGTTAGGGGAAGACAGACGGTTAGGTGGGCAGATGTGATTAAGAAGTTTGCGGGTATAAATTGGCAGCAGCAAGCACAGGACCGGGTTAACTGGCGGAACATGGGAGAGGCCTTTGTCCTGCAGTGGACGTAGTCAGGCTGATTATGACGATGACGATGATAATGATGATGATGATGATGATGATGATGTTGATGAAATGTGAAAAATAAAGGTGGATGAAAAGATTGCTTTTCGTGAGCTGCGACTGAATCTGTGAACTTCAAATAACACATCGAATGCTCTACTAACGGAGCTATTGCGGCAGCCATTCTGTTGCCCATTTTATGGGGGACATTCGTGGTGAGAGAGTGGCCGCCACAGTAGCTTAGTGTGAAGAGCATGGGACGTGTTTTGCGACTGTCACAGGCTCAGTTTGAGCTCTCGGCAAGCGATCTTTTCGTCCACCTTTATTTCTTCCCCTTAATTTACATTACATTTACTGTTATGATTTTCCCCTATGCTTTTCATGGCAATCTAGTTGGTTAGTTCTCATTATTTTATGTCCAACGAAAAAATGAATCCTTAAAATTTTCACTCGTTTCTTTAACCCAAGCCATGTGACTTGTCTATTGTGCAATACTTAGTAACACACGAGTACTAACATGTTTTGTGGGGTCATTCATTTATAGTACCCATCAAGACAACAGCACTGGAGTTTTAACGGTAGAAGCACCACTTCCCAAGGAAGGAAAGTTCATTGTGTTTGAAAGCTACCTTCGTGAACTGCTCACTAACTGCTTCATATGTGGCCAATCAGTTGGAAACCTGAACCTCTTCGTCATGAGAACTCTGGTCGTTGTGGAGGAGGTGTGTGAGGGACTTCACAAGCTCCAGTGGAGAAGCCAGCCACATCTTCGAGGTAGTGGAGCTGAAGCCAGCAACTTCCTCCTGGCCGCTGGCATGCTTTACTCGAGTTGCGTGGTGGCTGCAACCATCCGATGCGTCAAGTCCACTTGTGCTCAAATCATCACTGAGTGTGCCTTCTACAACTACCAGAGGGCCTACTTTCTCCCTGTAGTAAGACAGGTGCACTCATTGATCAACATCTGAACATAACTCTAGCAAGATTTGTAGACAATTAGGCAGCGTGAACACAAATGCTTATACTACTCTTGCATTACAAGTGAAACTTAATTTTTTAACATAATTCAGCCACAGATATACACATAGAAAAGCAAAGAATTTGCTTCCTTCTGTATATCTTTGTCCATGTTATCTAAATTCAGCACATGACATAATTTTGCATAAAACTTGTACAAAACAGTCCATCTTATATCATGGTTGCAATGCGAAACAGAAGCCTAATGTTTTCGAATGTTGTTGTTTATATTTAGAAACCAGTCATCTAGAAAAGTCATAGTTTTACGAACAGCTTTAGCATACTGCCTTATTTACCTCATTGTGTAATATGAATACTCATGATTGAACTGAGTTTGAGATGATGATATTGTACAGTGGTAAAAATGTAGCAGTGGTAGAATTCTTATGGGCGTATTGGCATGAAACATCAATGTTATTATACCAGGCCCCGGAAACTCGCGCTAGATTCAGTTTCGAAAACTATATGCACCCTCGTAGCGGTTGCTGGGCATCTTAAGATCCTGTTGAACAGAGTGAGGTTGATGTGAATGTTGGAATTTATTGCCTTTCACAAGTTTTACGAATGAAAAAAAAAACATGCATTTGTCGAAGATGGCTAAATCGGGCAACACATGTTTTTTGCTTCTTTGCGGGGTGCTGACCCGGGGATAACTAGTTCCGCGAACGTTTTAACGCAAAAGCGTTAAACAGCTCGTGCCGCAGAAAACCCGCCACCGGCGTCGGCACCGTTAGTTGTAAGCAAAAACTCGTCTGTGATCATCTGTCACCGAAAAATCAAGTTAATGAGATAGCCGTGGCAGGCCACTACTTGTCCACGCGTGTGCGCGCGATCACACTGAAAAAACCACGCATTCAAAGAAAAATGTCACGAGGTACGGTGGTTTCTTTGCCCTGCCACCCCTCCCTGCTTAGCTTCCAGTGCTTTCGTCGGGACGAGAGAAGAGATAATGCAATTGCAGCATGCGACAAACCTTTGTAACTCCACTCGAACTGGACGGATTCTGAAACTTTTTGCAGCGTTGAATTCATGAGGCAATAAGCTCTTCTAGTAAATTTATTGCATGGTTACTTGAAAAGTGTTTCAGGGCCCCTTTAACGCATATTGTTAGAGAGGCGTCACGACAAAAACAAGCCCATTCGGCGATTATAGAGCGCTGTTCCAATCTATTGTGTTTGTTTGTGTGCGTGTTTATGTGCGTGCGTGTGTATGTAACAAAACATATGGATAAGTATGCACTTAGCGGTTGAATGGTGCACTAGGGGCCGGATTTTTCTATCACGTTCCACTCTTAAAGGTGAAGCTTAAGGGCCCCCCATTTTTTAGTGTTTCGTAAAAGCAACGGGTGTGCACAAGAACTTGAACCAATTATTGTAGAACATAGTCATTTTGCATGAGTACATATGAGTAAATGGAGTTCTCCGCAAGCCTTACTGGACAGCGGGAAATGCAGTGTCGCTTGACTAATTGGTGAAGACGGCAGTCAAGCTCCTGTCGAGAAAATGGCTTTATTGAAAGGCTTGAATGCGAGTTGACTCGGCTACATAGTTTTAGCTTCTTTAACTTTGGGCGACTAGTTCAAATCATATCAAATATTTAGAGGCCACTTCCTGCTTATGAAACTCTTGTAGCCACGGTTTTCAATTTTGTGAGTCCTTACTTCTAATAGTGTCACTCGAATACACGTGATGGACTAAATGCTTTTGCATATCCTTACAGAGAATGTCGATGGCGGCAATGTTTTGACAAGTAAACTTTGCTTCGTCAAGGCAACGCTGTTGCCCTCACGAGGACAAGTGAACGTGCCGAAACACTGTTTCCAGCGACGTTATTTCTCGAAGAACTTCGGATCGCTTCAAGCATCTTTGTGTCTCTGAACTTGAGTTTTGTTTGGTACTCAAGTGCTATGTCCATCGTCATAACAATTGTGGTTGACTCAAATACAACGTGTCCTATTCGCGATTGTTGATAATTTTCACATTTGTTTGGATATTGGGTTCAGCGTTGGCTAATTATGTCCATATGTCAGTTGTAAATTGTAGCTGCATTCATAGATTGACACTTTCACACTATGTGTATACACCTGTTTTTTATATGAAAACATTCAATAAAAAGTGCATTTCAATCATGTCGATCAAGTTTCGACTTACTGTGAAATCAATCAGCTTAACTTTTGCCTCTTCAGAAACACGAACAAAATTTTAAAAAATACCAAAAACTTTTTGGCCACATTGCCCAAGCGGTCAGTGCAACTGCAAGGGGTCTCAAGCACATTCCATTTCCGTGCGAAGGGGGAAAGGAGGGAATCAGTGGTAGGCTTCCTTCCGGAAAAGGTGCGAGCAATAGCAGCTGCAGATTAAGATACTAAAATAGAGAGGAAAATGGTGTATGATAGAAGCTTAGAAAAAAGTACACATTGGATCTCTCTGCCGGACAGACGCACGAACCCTCACGCGCAACGCGCAATCAGCCGTGAGAGCTGCTGAAGAGGCCGGGTTAGATAATACGCCGACGAAGAAACACCAATGGACCGGAAAGGGGCATGTAGAGTGTGGGAGGAAACTGAGCATTTGCCGGAGTGCGTAGCCCAAGCACGGAGAAAAATACAGTTCGTAGAAGTCATGGTTGGAAGTCCTGCTGTCCTCGATGTGTAAGCACCACTGGCTGACTATATTCCCAGTGTGATGGTTTCATGTGCGGCATGAGCGGCGGCACAATCCTTGAACCGGAGAGTCAGTCGGCAGCAACACCAGCACAGTACGTATGGCCGCATCTAGTGCGGTCATACGTAGTGTGCTGGTGTTGCTGCTGACCGCACCCTTTGGTTTGTTGAAAGCAGCCACTGCACTCGTAGAGCGGCTGGTGTGGTGTCAGAACTTGCGGGAGGACCTGACTTTCTCGTCGTGGTAAGGTGTGCGGTGGTTGATGACGGCGTTCGGCCTCCTCAGGCGACAATAACGCGCAACAAATGGCCCTTCTCGATTACCGCACCACCCCTACTACTACTAAGTGGTTCTAAGAGAGAAAGGAAGAGAAAAGTGAGCCCCGTAACTGTCTGTTTCAGCGAGCGACACCTCAACAGTAGCTCACAAGGGATGGGGTTGATTAAAATAATAGGAATAAATGTGTAGAGAGAAAGAGGTGTGAAGTGGTAAGCCAGAAAGTGACGACATATCGAGGGGATAGGAGAGATAGGAAAGATGGAAACACGGTCACAGGAGTCCGAGGACGAGGCAACACTTGCGAGAGCTCTTGTCGACGTCAGGAGGTGGCGTAGAGCAAGTCCAGCCAGTCATCGCTACACTGTCATCGGAGGTCGGCGTCAGGAGATGACGTAGGGCGAGCCCAGTCGGCTGGAGCTACGCTGACGTCGGAGATCGCGAGGGCACAACCAGTCGGAACGGAATCTACCGAGCGAATCCCCCACCACTCCGCTTGCCGGTGTTGTTGTCAGTGATCCTCGCGTGTACCCGCATTCTGCGGCTCGTAACGAAGCCATCCGAAGAGGTGAGCATGACGACCACCTTACGCTGAACCTGCCAGGATGGGCAGCTTGGCTCGTTCAGTGCATGGTTGCCCTTACAGTTAAGGGAAGAGGAGTGTTCTGTGGTGCACGGGCTCTCGGGGTGTCTGCCACCGCAACGGAGGCAGCGCTCCTGGCACAAGTGATGACAACAAAAACGACGCGCACCGGCCAAGCAGCGCGCTAGAATGTACAGGCTGACACGTGGCTTTGGGAATGTACAGGCTGACTCGTGGCCTCGCAAAAATGTGCAGACCGACACATGGCCTTGTATTTAGCTGCTTTCGCTATGTTGTAAGACGCTCGACTGGTACTGATTGATTGATTTGTAGGGTTTAGCGTCCCAAAACCACCATATGTTTATGAAAGACGCCGTAGTGGAGGGCTCCGGAAATTTCGACCACCTGGGGTTCTTTAACGTGCGCATAAATCTGAGCACACGGGCCTACAACTTTTCCGCCTCCATCGGAAATGCAGCCGCCGCAGCCGGGAATCGAACCCGCGACCTGCGGGTCAGCAGCCGAGTACCTTAGCCACTAGACCACCGCGGCGGGGCGGCTGGTACTGATCTCAGAGGCCACCATGCTGATTAATATAAAACAGAGTTAGTGCAGGCATTAAAGGCTTCAAAATAAATTTAAACACCCACGCCTCTAAAAAAATATCATCACGAAAAGTTTCCGACACCTTTTTTGCCTGGGTGCACTTCTGCACTCAGCGGAACGGCAAACGAATGAAAGAAGATGCCTCTGGTTTGAAAACACCGCCCAACTTAGTCGACCATCCTTGACACGATGACTGGTTTCATTGTAGCCAATGAAACACAGTGCGCTGAGGGGTGTATTTGACTTTTTCGTCCTGTTGTTTCATTTATAAGGGGGGGGGGGTCGCCAGAGCTCAGGAATATTCCAAGTTTCGGGAAACTCGACCGATCCTGCATAGCGCCCTTGGTATTTTGGTGGACTAACGACTTGATGTTACTACTAAAGTTAACATTACTCCCCCGTTGAGCTGGATAGTCTCTTAGCCTTGTGAAGTTTTGGTGATTTCGAAATCTTTGTGGTACCGCAAAGCACGAATAAGCATCTACAAAGGCTGATTAGTGGCAACAAATTGCTCAAACCATAATTTTCTAAGGCAGAACACACGTATACGTGCAATCATACCAACACAGTGCACAAGGTTCGTCATGCCATTGGGCAGAAACACAGACATCTTTTTGTTGTGCAGATACTATATCGAAAAGTAAACACTTATTTGTCTAAGCAGCGCAAGACTAGTTATATTGTGGTAGATTCAGAACAGAACCTATACATAAATAACGCAAGGAAAAAACATCGAGCACCGGGCAAAACACAAATGTGACCGAAAGCCAGCAGCCTGTTGATTGGTAGTTTGTGCTTTACTCTCGCACATAATAGAAACATTAGCCTTTCTTCAAGCATTGTTGTGGCAGAGGAGGTTTTATATTTCCCCATTAGGCTGAATAAAGTCAATGCGCTTCACCCATGCACCTACAATTGACTCAAACCGCTTAAAGCGAAATGCCGCTGTGTACTTTTGTATACGCGCCGTCAACCACCTATCCACACAAACGCAACAACGTTGCTGCCACGTATATAACCCGCTCTCGCCGCGAATAGTGACGCTTGATGTGGACGCACCCACGTTGACGCCTAGTGGCCCATATGCGTCTCGACAGCATACGCCTATATTTATGAGTGAACCATCGTGCTCGCTAATGTTCTTAAAATATGCCGGGACATCGCATGTAGTGAATTCCGTGCAGAGATGGCATCAACAAGAACTTTTAAACTGAACACAGATACTTCATATGCGTTCCTTGAACACATTTTGAAACACGAAGGCAAATTCAAGTTATTTCATGCCTCCCGCATAGCCTGGCCGCAATAGATGAAACGTACACACGCAAAGGCTCTTGGTATAGGCACTGTCGGCATCAGCTTGCGGTTCAAAATAGCCATGGCGTGCTGTTTCTGGCAGATTTTTTAAACCGTAGACACGTCCTTTCTTTCGATCGTGTTGCGATGGAATTGCTCCCGCAATCATGGTAGGTTGTGCAGCTGTCGGTTGCTCGAGTTCGAGCCCCAATTACAATATGATGTTCTGATTTTCTTTAACGAAAACAGAAAATTTAAGTGGGTTTTATTGTAAGAAGGAGAACCACGTTGAGTAGTATAGCCTATGGATGCCTAGCTTAAGGTCGGTTCTAAATCCCGAATTGATGGTATGGTTTGTCCGACACATTTCGTATGTGCTCCCAGCAAAGATCTATGGCTGGTTGACTACGTGCCGTCGACGTTTTGGCACGACGAAAGAGAAACTGAGGTGTCAAAACAGAAACGCGAAAGGCATTTGAGTGTGTAACTTTCCATCAGCACAACCACAATCAAGATCTACACAGCAACGACAAGCCTACGGCGCTTACGCTAAAACGCATGGCCGCCACGCTACGTGCAGCCACCTCTGACCCTGATACCAGCAATGGCGTGACACAGCAGCCAACAGTCACGCGACATCAGGCCAGCGGTGACGCCACGGATTCTACGGACGCAGAATTTGTCAATGACACAATCTGCAGCGATGTATCTGTAATCAACCAGTGGTTCTGGAGGGGACTACCTCGCATCAGTGGGAGAAAATGATGTGTTAGTAACGCTATGTAGACAAGAAAAGGCGCCCAGCTATTCTACTTATAGGACAGCTATACAATATGTTGCTGGTAATTTTAAAGGTTCCTCAAGCATTTATTCCGCAGTAGTCAACAAACACCGCGCCTGACTATGAGGCGAATGTCGTCTCGGCCAGCCTGTTCACCAATGCGATTAAATGCGTAGACACCAAAAAGGCTCGACTTGTTCACTAAAAAAAAGTTGCCACCCACATATTTCTCTTTGAAAGGTTTTTGGGCACTGCATTTTAGTCCAGGTCATTCGCCAAAGAATGTGTAAACAGTGTGCCGTCGCCACTAAACGCATAGTTTTAGTAACGTCAAATACGCCTATAGCTTGCGCATGGGGAACATCGATACAAGCGGCGGTGCATCTACGAACGCAAAAACAACTGCACCACAACCATAGATAGAAACACGTAAAAATAAGCACGTTAGTAGGTGAATGCGTTAATATGTAAGTGTAAAATTAGTTGAAAGGCGTGACAACCAATACCACGCCACTTATTCTTTCGAAAAAAAAACGCAGAATCGCGATAGCACATACAGTACCTTGCTTAGCACACAAAATGAAATGAAAATTATATTCCGCAATGACAGCACATGCTTCCATTTTGTGGTCAGCCGTAGCTGCGGCAATGTTAGCGCGCGCTATAATTTTACAGTATCAACGTTGAATTACCATGAAGCAAGTGACCGACACCGAAACCCAAGGAGTGGCGCAGTACATGGAGAGCCGTTGATCCGGAAGCTGGTTCGACTGCATGCATCCCATTAGCCTTTGATAGTTTGCGCCTTAACAATTTCTCACAAAGCGAACGCGGTGATTGGGCGACAGCCATGGGCGTCAGAGATTTTTTTTTAATGAATGGATGCTATGAGTGTGTCTTAGGCTAAAACCGCCTCGTCATGGTGCGTTGAAACGTCGGGAAAGGTATACTTCTAGTGTTGAAAGCGTTCCGAATGGGAGGATCGTAGCGAGGACACGTTGCCGGCACTAATCGTGAAGGTCAGGCATCACTTCTTTCTTCTGCTTCAGATGGCGGCACCACTTTGACCAACAAAAGCACTGTGAGAAGAAAATGTGAAGGATAGATTGTGTGTTCCCATAGCCTCTTTTATGTGTTTATTGGTGACGCAATCGGTTCAACTTCTTTCAGCCATCGTAGTGGACCTAAAGGTCGTGGGTTCTACTCCTCTTCCTGCAACATTTTCTCGTTTTTTTTTCGTCATTGTATTGCGTTAATTTTTCTGATTCTTTCTCGCGATAGAAAACACCTTGAAAGTATTGGTAAACCACGGCATATAACACTTTCGTGTTATAAAATTCAATTAGAAGATGACCTCACCAATGAAGCCACCTTTGTATTCGTATATTTTCATGTCCAAGGCTTTAAGAAGGTTGTCGAAGGAACGCAACAGCTGTGCTCTATACACGTCATGCGAGTAGCTTTAGACGCTCATCTTTAGTCTTTATGAGCGAAACTCAATGCACGAAAGATGCTTCATGACGGCGCTGACTTTTCTGATCACTGCTTCGGTTGCAGCACAGATCTTAGATGTAGTGGCGTATTTCCACAACGGCTAAAAGGAACGAAGCCCGCAAATATATCTATTTGAGATACAATACTTCATGCATACATGAATCCATGAACCTCGGATAACACACAGAAGGGTACAAACAAGTCGAACGCACTCTCATCTAAAAACATACTTCTCGTGTACTCAAGCGATAACGCACACGTATCTTAGGCTTTTAAGATATATACAGAGCGAAAGTAGGACCTAATGAAGTGTGTGACAGTTTCACATAATAAACAAAAATAAATTACATTCAAATAATGAACACTAGTGTAGTATGCTTCCAGGAAGCTGACTTCCCAATGAAGCAATGAAAAATATGATTTATTGCAACCCTCTGCTCAAGAGAGCACTAACAGTATACTGTTAATGCGAAATGCATCTACAATTTTCCGGGTTAGTTGATCCACATAATGTGAAGCAATGATAGTATCCTCGAAAACGATTGAAATCATCCACACTGAGTGCAAGGTCCCTTTAAGTGGGAGTGAATCATCGCAACTAATGACCTCTTACGTTCCAACACTGTGGTGTTCACGCAATGACCCGCCCATTCGATACATTCCACACGATAAGGGTAAGCAATAACCAAGTAATGATTAAGGTGTTGTTCAACTTTTGCGTATGCTTTATCATGAACTCATCGCCATTTCTTTTTGCTGATGTTAAAACTTTCTGGTTCATCACCGCACATACATTACAAAGCTTGTTGTGTGGCGCAAAAAACTATCTAGGCCAAATCTATGAAATTCTGGTCAAGAAAAATTTCAACAGATCCCACGGATTGTGAGAATTGATTTCGCGGGAAAATTAATGCCAGTGTAGGCATTTTTTTCGTTTTTTCAGATACCGAGGAGCATACTAAACTGGTTCTTGTTGGCGGCCAGTCCTTATGCAGATATCATAATGATAATTGATACAGTTCATTACCCCGAACTACGATATAATTTATAAGAGACGCTGTAGTGGAAGGCTTCAGAAATCTCATTCACCTGGGGTTCTTTAACGTGCACCTAAATTTAGGTATACAGTCTACGAGCATTTTAGTATGCATCAAAAATGCAGGCGCTGCAACCGGAATCCCAATCCGAGACCTGCGGATCATCAATAAACTTTCTTGTCGCTAGACCACCAGGGCAGGTTATATGTAAATATCAACTGTGTAAGGAATTCCCGAAAGGAAAGGTATCAGCAAGGAACAACTGTGACCACACCCCAGCATCTTGTCCGCGTGGCCTAATGGAAAAGACATCTCACTTCGGATCAGAAGATTGCAGGTTCGAGTCCTGTCGCGGACGCTTCTTGCAGCGATGTTTTTCTTAGTCCAAATTATTACGACGACACATTAGGCGAACGCCGAGTGAAGATCCGACGTCTTGCGCGTAAACCAAGAAAAACAAAATCACGGCATATAAACGAAGTGACTGATGATGAGTGGGCGACGCAGTGGGATCGTTTGGTGTTACCGTCAATGAGCCGTCACATTGACCAATGATGCATGTAAATGAGTGCCCAGTGATGTACAGGTATATACAATGTATCTTGGTCATAACTGCTATATTGTGTTTAGCTGTGAAATTTGTTTTGTCTTCATTATTACTACTTTGTTGTATCGGACCTAGCCTGAAGTTGGCAAAGACGAGGTCTGTGCACGTGTTTGGTTGTTGGTTGTTTCAAGTCATACGAAGTGCACCGCAGAGCATATCGAGACGTCATATACTGCACAAGTCAGTCATTGTTTCTGATCATCATCGTCATCAGCTTAATTGTTATCGTCAAGGCTTATAGTGGGTACCTTACATGTTGTGTGCCGTGGTGGCAGAAACAGAATGTCTGGCCTAGAACGCGCTGCTTCTTCGTTGTCATGAGCGTCATCCTCATGGCGTATATTAGGTATCTTGCATGTGCTCTGCCGTGATGGCTGAGAGAAAATGTGTAGTCTGGAACGCACTCTTTCTTGATCAATATAATTTATCATCATCATCGTGCTCAGCTGCGGTTAACGCTATTGCCACCAACGAAGAAGCCTCACCCCTACAAACAATTTTAGCATCATTGTTATTCTCCGCCTGTTCATGTTTATTGCAGGGCGAAAACTTCTCCTCATTATCTCCACTCTATCGTATTCTATGCGAGTTCATTCCATTTTACTCATTTTAACCCTTTATTTCGTCGTTCAATCTAAGAATTTGCCTCCATACACTGCGAGTCTTATACCTTTGTAACCATTCTGTTGCTCTTACTGTCCTCGCGTTGCCCGTCCTGTGCATTACGTAGCCAGCCCATGTCCATTACTATGGCTTCATGTCAACTAAGATATCTGTCATCCGTGTTTCGTCCCTGACCTGGTCAGCCACCCTCCGCTATCTTAATGTTACTCCTATAATTTCTCGTTTCAATATACGCTGCGTCGTTCTTAACTTTTCTCTAATTTCTTCGTTATTCTCTGTTTCAGCCCCATATGTTAGAACACTCACTATTTTTCATGGCATACTTTTTGCTTTAATGACATTGGCTGAATTTCTCGCAGTATTTGGGAATGTTTGCTGCAAGCAATCCAGCCTAAGGCTTACTCTTGTGAGAGTATATTTTTCGTGATTATATCTCCCGTATACCCTACTAGGGCTAGCACTCTTCAAGTACCACGTCTGTGACCCTTGCTAAACAGAAACGTTTGTGATTTCAATTTTCATTTGATTGAGTGAACTAACCCTGCAGTCACACCAACAAAAAATAACGTAGTCAGCCATTTTCTGAACACTTGTCTTACATTTTGCTTGCGTACACTTTTTACTGAACCACACGCATTTCGATATTTCTTCAATTATTCTCGACCTGTTTAAAACAAGCACGTCAATTTATTTGTACTGAACGTAGCCCATCTTCTACCACAAATTTATGACCGCATTGCTCGCAGTGCTTCTTCCAGTTATATAAACGAAATGAAGAAAACTGTAAAACCCCTACACTGCACGAGAAAGGCGACTATACGCTTTCTTGGTTGATAAAATTGTTGTGTTTTGCAATGAATGCTCAACTCATTGTTCCTCACGCCCCGTTGACTCTACATGGTCCTTGCTTAAAATTAGATGCTACGTCCAACATCAGGGAATGCCCGTATCATCACTATGAAGAGAAAGTACAGTTCTCATGATGTAGCGGTGACTTCACAAAGTTTAACAGAAATATAAAAAGGTTATTCAGGTCTGCTAGGCGTCCCAATTTTTACACTGCTTAGGTGAAGTATTTCACTGCAGCCAAGGATTAAATAACGTCAATCACGCAAGCTAAACATCACTTTTAGGGCAATACGCACTCTTGTTTGGCACACAACAACCCCAAATGATTCTGATTCTGGAAGACTAAAATAAAATGGAAATACGAAATGACTTTCATTAATTAATACTAATTGTCATACTATAAATATAGTAACAATATTTTTGCACAGTTTCACCTCTGAAACCACTCAGAAGCTTCCTTCAAATCCGTGCTACGTGCATTCACTTGCGAATTGTTTTACCTTTAATTCATGTAGCATTGTTCATATCCACGACAAATTAAAGAATTCATCTGCGGGAACAGACAGTCTCGATTCCAAGGTTCTAAAAAACATCGTACATGTGGCGACTCTTACATTACAATCAATGTTTCAGTAATGACCGAATATAGGTTTAGTTCTAGAAGACTGTTGAATCAGGAAGGTCGTTCAGTGATGAAGAAAGCTAATAGGTCGTGTCCTCATATCAACCATCTCATATCATCACAAATGTCTGCTGCAAAAGTATGGTGCATATTGTGTATTTCTGCAGTAGCACAATTTTTTCTGCTAACGTTTTTTAAAATTCTAATCAGCATGGTTACCGTCTCGCTTGCAGCCAAATAGTCCCCTTCCTCCATAACAATGACCTGGACCTTTATAAAATATTTCCATTGATGTCACTTTTCTTGACTTCGCAACATCATTTCATAGTTTCCCATCGTTACTTACTGTTTGAAGGAACACTAAAAGCAAATATTAGGTCACCGTCAATCGCTGAAATAGTGATCCAGAAGCCTTGTAATGCTACTTTTGTGCTAAGAAAGTGCTCATTTTGAAATAAAAAAAAAACACGTTTACTAGCCCGATTGGCGTTTGGGCCTTCAAATCCGGCGCCTGAAATCAGGCTTTTCTGACGTTGCACTTGCCTTGCTAAACGTTGCCAGCCTTTACTGTGCGGCCACCGACATACACGGTGAGCTGTATGAATGCAGGGTTACTGGACAATGCTGTCGACATCTTCGGATGCTTTGTGCAACCACACGTTTGTATTTGCCTCGCCGTTTCAAGAACAAATTTTAAAAAAGGCAGCTTTTTCGAATTAAGTCGCTGCAACGCATTCACATCAAAAGTAGAATGCACAATGTTTCTGCAATGAAATTTTGTGCTTACTTGGTTAAAAGAGGCTCTAGCAGATGGCACCACCTATGCTGCCTAACCAGTCAAAAAACAACTTCTTGGACCAATCACGCTTTTTTCCGTGGCAATACCAAGCGGTTCTTTTTCTATTATTCAAACTTAAGTGGAGAAGCAGCGTTCTCTTACTTATTGTAAGGCACAGAAGGTTCATTTATTGCAAGTGTTATGATTACTAGTTGTTTATTGTAGTTGGATATTTTGACCTCATTGGTATCATTTCAAAATGTCCCACTCGTGGCACATTTGGTGGCGTTTATTTACCCTTATTTCTAATTAGATAGACCAAGCACAGGCGTTGATAATAACGAAACTTTATACTTTCTCAAACATTGAACTTTCACTCTGACATAAGTATGTAAAAGTGGATTCTCGAATTCTTCACTCATTGCAGGGAGTTTATTGCTACCTCTTAAAAGTCTTCCTTCTCTTGTGGTCAATCTGTTGTTCTACAAGGTACTCATTAGGCCCCATTTTTATATTATAGACGTGCCGTGTTACATAAACAACGTAACTTATTACAATAAAACATATTACGTAACCTATTTGACTTTTCGCTGATAACTGCACGTTGAATCATTCGTTGTATAACACTTTAGATTCTTCCGTTTTGGAAAGAAATATTGAGTAAGCTAATAGTGCAATTTTTCATCTTCATCCAGCTGACCTTACTGATATGCTTGAATCTATTCAGAACCGTGATTCGGCATTTTTTATCTCAAATTGCTCCACTAACATAAACATAATTTTTTCTTCAGAGAGTGCAAGACTGGAACGACCTTCTAGCCCACACCAGCAAGTCAACTTATTTTGCTAAGTTTACAACTCCCGTAAAGGGCAATTTATCATCATGTTGAGTTTTAACTGTAACATTTTTCTCTTTGTTGTTTTGGTTCTTTGCCCACCCGTCATATAACGTCCCTCGAGACCCCAGGGTACGAATAAACGGATATCAGCAGAGATGTGGTGTCCAATGCCTGACTCCTTGTCCACGTGGCCTTTCTGAAAGTGGCATCACGTTCCTCTTCCTTATAGTGAGGGTTTGATTCTTGTTGTGAGTGATACTCTTTTTTTCGTTTTACACGTGTAAAATTATGAACTTTTCTGAAACGTTTGTGAATATATGATGATTTCTCTACATGTTCCGTGTAAAGAAAATAAAAAAAAACATGGTTGATAACTTCGTTATAGGAATTGGTATAGCACGAATATAACCGGTGTTTTTAAAAAGTAGGTAAATGTTTGCCATACATTTCAATGGTAGAGCTTGCACAGTGTATGTTGATGCTTGACAGCTAGATCACAGTTTAAGGTGGATGCACCCACTCTAATGTTTGGTGGTACATCCCAGCATCTAACGTTTATTATCAGCAATTAAACTAATCCTTGTGCAAGCTGTAGTGGTTAAGAGTGAGTGTGTAACCAGAAAAAGTGGTGAGCAACCTCGAAGATTATGGCTAATAGATCCTGCAATTTTGCTACTGTTGCTATCTTGCGGCATCTTAAGAAGCTATAGAAGAACACAGCCGCTCAAGAGCAAAACACAAGGAGTGTCGTCCTCCTGTGGCCATACCATGATGTTCTTCAGGGTGAGCGTCAGTGGAGAATGCAGTTTTTTAGGCAGGGGGGCATCGCAGGGTTACTTTCGTTATAGATGAATGCTATGAGCGAGGCTGACGTTTGGGCTAAGGTGGCCTCCTCGTCGTGTGGTCTGGCATTTACAAAACTGCACTTCTTCAACTCAAAATGCACCGAATAATACGGATGAGTATAGCAACGACGCATTGCAGCAGCTAATCATGGAGGTCATGGTCATGATACATTACTTCACTTTACTGCTCCCAGAAAGCGACGTCACTACACCTACGGAGAGTGCTGTGAGAGGAAAGTGTGAGATACAAAAGCCGGGGGCCGTATTCACAAAACTCACATACGAAAGAATTTTGGCGCAAGAGAAATTTTGTTGCGTAAGTCAATTCACGAAACTAAAAAGACGTCGTAAGAGGCCATAGTTGTCGCATCGGCCACTGCAACAAAGCGCGCTGCGACTGCCCGGGAACATGTGAGCGATGGTGACGCAGTTGCTGTAGTTGCTTACGTCACCAAAAAATGCTCGTAAGTAGATTCACGAAGCAAAGTTTTGCGTGAAAACAGCATGGCTAGAAGAAAATCTTAAGAGTTGTCCGGACAACTCTTAGGAACAATGTGGCTACTTAGAAACTGCCGCCGCGGCGGTACACTTTGGTGTCCTGGCTGGGTTTGAGTTAATTCACGCCCAAGTAGGGCTGCCTGATGATAACTAGTGCGTGTTTATTTATTTCGGCGCTTTGAGTTTCGTGAGATAGCTGAATTTCCTCGTACGCAGTGCATAGTACTGACAATCACCGTCGTGCAATAATTTCGCGGTCGCAGTACTTGAAGAATCCTATTGGGCGTCAATAGCGTAAAATTATGCATACAATGATTTCTGGTCGGATGAAAACCAACGTGCTACGTGAATGGTCGTTGCACTCGTACGCGGCACGGCATAGGATGCGCCTTATTTGTTCTGTTGTTGTATTGCGGCTCAACTGATCCAAATAAAAGTACAACTTGCGATCCTTGCCTCATTGGTGGAAATTACCATCGAAGAGGTTAATGGAAGCACATTCCTCGCACGCAATTGGAAATGAAAATGAGAAGAACTTTTCAGTTAGCGGTTCATAAAGGTTGTGCTCTAGTGTAGTTCTATTGGCTCACTGTCCAATGGGCACGATCTCGAAAATACAGCTGTCGATACGCTTTGGGACGATATGGAACGGGCGCGTACTTTGTAAACCAAAGCGAATTAGAGGTGTGCGTCATTACGCATGGAACTACAAACAAATCAAACGTTTCCGTCTTCACTGTTCAGAAAGCAATATGGGCCGTGATAATATGTCAAGCAGTAGGGATAAAATTACTCTAGTAATATTGAATGACACTTGAAATGTGCAAACCCTCATGACTCTGGAGAAAACCTTGGCTGATTTCGTCCCTGTGACAATTACCAGCCGTGTAACTTGGCGCACCAATATAATTCATAGGTATAGTCAGCCACTGAGATGTATTTTGTGTGATGCAGCGACCATTGGACATGGTAATAATTCTTTGTGTAGTCGAGTTGGCCGCAAGCAATTAGCTCGCATCATGTCTAGATTTTCTTCAAAATACCATGATGACAGACTGCTGGTCAAATATCCAAACACGAAGTAATATACCAAGTATGATCTTGGTATTTCAGCACTGGGCACTTTTACGATAACAGAGAATGGAAGGGGAAAATATGAACCCTGAAATATGTAAATTATGAAGGAGCACGGCAGAGCACTTTTGGGTTAAGACGGCAGTGAAAGAAGAGAGCGCGAAAGCCACCTTCTCAAGAAATGAGTACACGCCGCCACGCATAATCTCAGGCCGGGTAACCTTTTCAAAAAAGTGCTCGGTGACACTGCGAATTGAACCCAGTAGCTCCTAGATTGTAGTTAAAGGCTGTAACCACTCGTCCTCTGCTGCAGTGCTTGAGATGAGAGCTGGCCACTGCAACGTTTATCCTATTCTTGATATATCGTCAATGCTTTGAATGACGCCAAATGCAAAACGTTCGGTGAAACTTGGGCAAAAATAGAAAAAAAACTAATTAGAATGTGTTCGCCCAAGGTTACTAAACGGTAGAAACCACCAAGTGGGGCTGTGCAACCGTTCACTATTTATCTTGTAAATTACTGTCATGGTGTTGGGATAGCCGGCTCTAACGTGGGCTACTTTCCCTTGTATGGCCAAATATAAATAAAAAATTTAAATATGTCAGCGTATATAGGACAACGCTAATCAGCTATTCTGAATTCACTGTCCCTAGCGTCCCTTTCACTAAATGTATACTCAATTTGTTTCCTTATCGTTATTTAAGGAAAATTTGGCTAATTAACTCACAACTCTCCTCATTAGCATTGGTTCTCTCATTTAAAGACAGTCACACTTCATCTCGCTTTATGTGTGGCTATCGCTCCCATAAAACCCGTACTCCACTATTTTATGCTTTTTAAGCATCAGACGCTGCTTAGCGAAAACTTTCCCGGACGTCTGCTGGCCAGAAAATTGTTTTTAATATCTATCACTTCGAATTTAGGCTTTCGCGGAGACGAAACGAGAGTCTCTCTCTCTCTCTTTTCGTTCTTTTCGCGTGTGTCGTAACGTCTCTTGACTTCAGGACTCGTATACACGTCCCTTGCTTTGTTTGCACACTCAAACACCACTGGACGAAATAACTGCACCGTGTTTTGTGGAAATAAATTAGCATTGAAACACCTCCCGACGACTCTCCCTCGTTTTACGCAGACACATACCTAAGCGTAAGCGTATGCACGTTCTCGCATTCTGGCTTTATGAAAATGCTGCAGTTCATAGAGCCTGAGAAAATGCAATCACAATTTCATTTGATTGCTGCTGTTCTATATTTCTATAGAATTCTTCCACAGGCACAAAAGCCACTCCTGTGTCCTGTAATAAGTATACTGTACTAAAGGCAACCTTTTACACCTAGCTACAAAACACCCTTACGTTCACCACTATACCATACTCCATTGCACTGGATTATTTAAGCAGCAGCGCAGCTTCATTAAAATGTAAAGTAACTGGTCACGTTAAACAGGGCAAGACATTTCAGGTACACTTTCAAACATTGCATGCATCGATTTAAGCGTGGTTTTATTGATGTGGTGCACCTGGAGTTTTGTTCACTTGTACTTGGCAAGATAGTGCATGGATTATTGCTTAAGGACATCGAGCAGTTTCTTTTTTAGCTACATTCATTGTTGAAATGCGAATGCTTGGCTTTGCACAGCACACCTAGACGTCTATTACAACGCGGCATCCCGTAAGCGCTGTATAGCATACGCCCGCTGAACTGAAACTGAGATGCAGTAAATCACTGGCTATCATTGTATACTCGTGATGCTAGACACTTTGCGTGCTACCTTGATATTATTTGTACACATTTATTTCTTTCCTTCTCATTTCATCGGCTATCATGTGTCTTTCTCGCCCTCTTGATTGCCGAATAAGTTAAATTTGTTCCCGCGTTATAGTATTCTATCGAGATAAGAGAATCCTTTTCTAAAATATGTATAACCAAAATATATCTTTCTTAATACGAAATCGGGTTTGTCGGACCCCGCCACCTTTGTCACTGTGGCTCAGTGGATAGTGTTTCTGGCGCATGTCGCAAGCCGAGTGATCATAGGTTCATCTCCTTTTGCCACAACTTTTCTCTTTGCCGTCTGATCAAGTTCATTTCACTTACGACATTCCTGTGACAGAAGTACGTCACTGGAATCTTGGTCGAGCCAGGCAAAAAGCACTTTCGCATTAAAAAACAAAAACTACAATTTTTGCGTCAGACAAAACATATATTCAACGTGCCAAGCTTTTTATCCTTGTCACGTACTTGAGTGCTTTTAAATGTAAAATTTTGCGCAGTTACATGGAGTGTTATCTTATCCTGTTTTGTCGTTCCGTGGTTTCCTTCGATTCCCAGTGATCTGGGACATAATTCGTAAGGCTAAGCTGACCCCAAGTGGAAGTGCTTTGCGTAAACTATGGGGAGCGTCCTTCGAAAAATGATTACGTAGCAATGCCTCGTTTTTCGCTAATTGCACTTCAGATGCCTATTACTGGCAAATTTTTTATTCTGTACAACACGATTAGTTTTACTTGGCCGGCTGGATTTTCTTTCCCGAGACACTTTTCTGTATTCATTGAAAATTTACGGGGTGATTTTTGAAAAGCTACTTGTAGCGCTACAATAAGATATTCGCTTATTTCATTCCACTGGCACGTGCAGTAAAACAACCTCTATTTGTTTTGTGATTTCGGGAAATTACGCGGGGTGGACTTTATTCTGAAGAGCTTTGCCAAATCAATAGTGCAGAAAAGCGGCATTACAGGAGTAAAATCATCCCCTAGCTGTCGGTAAATTGATGAAAAAGTGGATTTTATCATGCGTAAAACCTCAGCATAAGTATGCAGATGTGACGTACATTATGTCGAAGCATGGGGAAACTCATATCTGTAATAAGTAATCATCACTAATGTAACTTTCATTTACACAAATGGGGGAAGCTCTCAACGTAGAAGCCCATATGTAGTGCAGCACAGATATTGTTCCAATGTGAACAGTTATGATAAGGTGGTAATTAACAATTTCATACCATTGACTTGTACTGTTTGTTTTTCTCATTAAAGAGAGGTTCGTGTTAATTACATTTATTAACTATACGTTACCTATGTATTGAGCGATGTTATACGAAAAGTGTCCGAAGTGGCTAGCAGATTTGAAAGTATGAAGATCAGAAATTGTGGTGGCATGACAATACTGCATGAAGAATATAAATTGTAGGTCGAAATTGAAACTCATGTCACGTACATCATGAACGGTATGATCTACATCCTACAATAATAGCACTCTCGCAGCCGTTTCCTAATATAGGGTAAGCCAAAAACTGTTATGCTTGTCAAGAGTGTATGTTCAACGTAAAGAGCATGAATGAGCAATTATGGCATTGTGCCATTTACGACATGATTTATATTGATTGATACCTGTTTTTTTACAACCGAATATCACCATGTGATTATGAGAGACGCCGTAGTAGATGGCTCCGGAAATTTCGACCACCTATGGTTCCTTAACGTGCACCCAAATCTGAGCATACGGGCCTACAATATTTTCGCCTCCATCGGAAATGCAGCCGCCAAAGCCGGCCTTTGATCCCGCAACTTGCGGGTCAGAAGCCGAGTACCTTAGCCACTAGATCACCATTGAGAGGCTGATTTATATGCCATCCTTATGGTTTGCTTGCGGTGGTTTCATTCACTGTCTATATAGTAAAATTTGTACTATGTAATGTTATGGCATGACACATATATATGAAAAGTACCAACATAAAGTTCATCACATGTATGTCACGTATGACATTACTTACGTTCCATGCGGACAACGCGCTCGCAGTGGTTTCGTTTTCTAGATATACACCAAATTTGTTATGGCACAACAGAAATGTATGACGAATGCAAATAATAAATTCGTACATGCAAGCTACGGCACGGATGTCACATACGGCATAATTGGCATGCCACATGTATGGCGTGCTTGAAGCCGTTTTGTATGTTGGATATATACAAAGTTTGATATGATTTGACATGACTGTATAGCGAACCTTCATAATTTCAGCCAACCTTCCTAAGTTTCATTATTTAATTTCGTCATGCCATATCTTGTTAGAACAAATTAGGTGTATATCGAGGAAACAAAACCACTGCGAGCGCGCCGTGAGCATAGAACGTAAGTCATGTCATACATGGCATACATGTGATGGTTTTTATGTTTATACTTTTAATCTATATTTGTCACACAGTAACATTACATAATGCCAATGTCAGTATATATTCAGTGAGTGAAACGGCTGCTAGTGCACCATCGAGATGGCAAATAAATCATGTCATAAATGGCATACATGTCATAATTGCTAATACCTGCTCTTTATGTTGGTCATGAACTCTTGACAAACCTCACGATTTTTCGCTTACCTTAAAATAAAAAACAGCCACGAGAGCGCTAATAATGCAGCATGTAGATCCTACCGTTCATAATTTACGTATAATTAGTTGCATGTTATGACCTGTCGTTTATACTTTTCATGCAGTGATGTCATGCCACAGCAATTTCGGAATTTCCTATTTTCAGATCTGTAAGCCATTTCGGACAATTTTCGTATGACATCCCTCAACAAATAGATAACATACAATAAATGAATGTAATTAACCCAAACTCTTCTTTAATGAGAACAGTTAACAGTACAAATCATTGGAATAAAATTGTTATCTACCACCTTATCGTAACTGTTCCAATTAAGACCCTCTCTGTGCTTCTACATTGAGAGCTTCCCTTCATAAGTTTATATTAAATGATTACACTGGAGATAATACTTCTTAGAGTAATCAAACTGCTGATGCTTTAATTGCATATAGTGCATCACATCTGCAGACTTTTGTTGAGGGTTTACCTTTATAAACATCCACTTTCTTATCGATTTGCCGACAGACGATTACTTAACCCCTGTATAGTTGCTTTTCTGCACTATTGATTTGGCAAAGCTCTTCAGGAAAAAAATTCACTCAGCATAATCCCACAAATATGCGAACACAAAAACAGGTTGTCCTACCGTACGTTCCACTAGAGTGCAATTAGCGAATATACTATTGTTGCACTACAAGTAGCTTTTCAAAAATCACCAGGTAAATTTTAAATGAATACAGAAAAGTGCTTCGAGAAAAAAAATCCAGCCGGCCAAGTAAAACTAATCGTGTTGTACAGCATAAGGACGTTGTCTGCTATAAGCGCCTGAAGTGCAAATAGTGAAAAATTAGGCATTGCTTAATAATCATTTTTTTTAAAGCACTGGCCATAGCGTTACGCCCAGCGCTTCCCCTTGGGGTGCGCTTTGCCACACTCGTGATGTCCCAGATTGCTGGGCACGAGGATTCTTCATTTGGTTCGTCTCAGCGGGCTTTCGTCTATGTTAGGAGCGTTGTCAGGAATTTTAATTACGAAGTATTTCTTTGCGTGCTGCAGACCATTTTTCGTATCTATCTATCTATCTATCTATCTATCTATCTATCTATCTATCTATCTATCTATCTATCTATCTATCTATCTATCTATCTATCTATCTATCTATCTATCTATCTATCTATCTATCTATCTATCTATCTATCTAGGAGCCTAGCTTAATGGTGCTCTCGTGATCACCCTGAAAACAGTGGGTATCTAATACAAGATAAGTAGGGGATAGTAAGATGGTTCGACAAATATGACTCCCTGGTCGTGACATGAATACCGTGACAATGCCGTCGCGTATGACGTCGAACCCTTTCCGCCACACACGACTGGGGGGGGGGGGGGGGTACGTGCCACGGGAATGTGCATATGCGCTACAGGCGTTTGTCAGTTTCTGCCCACCTAGAAAAAGCAATAACCCGCATTGGTTATTTAAACACGAGAGCGTTAAGAAAACAATTACACCATCTCCCACTAAAGGAGCCCATCAGCTGGTGAGAAGTAGCATGGGGGGTGCACACTGTGTTTGCATCGGTTTGATTATATGTTTCGGGTAATGTTTGCGTTCATGTTGCGTATTACGTGTTATCCTCGTATCTAGTGATATTTAGGGGCATCCACACCACTGAAGCTAGGCCCCTCCATGGTGGTCTAGTGGCTAAGGTACTCGGCTACTGACTCGCAGGTCGCGGGGTCGAATCCTGACTACGGCGACTGCATTTCTCATGGAGGCGGAAATGTTGTAGGCCCGTGTGCTCAGATTTGGGTGCACGTTAAGGAAACCCAGGCGGTCAAAATTTCCGGAGCCCTCCACTATGGCGTCTCTCATAATCATATGGTAGTTTTGGGACGTTAAACCCCACAAATCAATCAACCAATCAACCTTCGAAGCTAGGGTGTTGAAGTTGCCTAGCGAGGCGTTCTGCACAGGCGTAGAGCTTGCGTCGTCTGTCTGCTGCCGATGTGTGGGCTCCACACTGACTCTTGGCTTCGACGTCGGTGTTGAGTACGGCGGGGTTTGCTTGCCGACGCTGCCGTTGACTTTCGGCATGTCGAGCCCACGTTCCATTCGTATCAGTTTCCCGCCGACGTTTCCGTTCGCGCTGGACTTCCCTTGACCCAAGCTCGGGGTCTGCTTGCCGACGTTTACATTGCGCTTCAGCGCGTTGAGCCTTCCACTGCTTTATCCGCTGCTTCACGATCTCAACAGGCATCTAATGCTAAGAGAGTGAAAAAGCGAGAGGCCACTCAGACAGGCCGCTGACGCAGTCCCTAAAGCGCTGGCGTGTTTCAGTGCATTCTGAATAGGATACAACACGTTGGTTCATCGCGCGTCTGCAGAATCTCGTTCTCCGATGCCACCACAAGTTTGCTCAGAAAATGTAAGGGGGGGGGGGGGGAGAGCCAAAGTCCCTTACCCAGTCTCTTAGACACAGGGCGGAATGCGATAGCGCGTGAGCGCATTCTGGCAGTGCTTGGGCCAGCTATTGCGAATGCGCAGTATAAGCGATCACGCCCCACACCGGAGTGAAACCCGCTCTAAAATGCTTCGCATCTAAAAAAGCCATATTGGCAGCATTGACGCGATCAATTCCAAGAATAAATGTCCCGGGATGAATCGAACCCAAGCATTAGGCGAGGCAATCAAGTATTCTACCACACAGCAGAGCCACACTGGGTGTCGGAACTACTTTGGAAATAGACCCCATGCAGGCGTAATGATCGAGAAACATCAATTCTTCATGCTTCCAGTGCTGGGTATCGAATTTCATAAACATTATATATATCTACTCCTATGATACAGCCGTCACGTCTGGTTAACGTCAATTGTACTTAAGCGCCTTCGACGGAACTTGTTTTATGAGCAGTGTCCAGTGCTACTGTCCTCACGAGCACAAGCGCTAAATATTAGCCTACCGCTTGGGCTGTTGCTGATACCAATGTTGCTGTTGGCATCATCACGCCACTCTAATGAAGGGGTTATACAGTACATATGTGACCGTTCAACATTTGCCTCTGCGCACATTTATGCGTATATTTGGTGTAACTTCATAACGTTTCGCTCAATAAAAAATAATGAACAGTCACGTTTTCTCCACACGCTTCATATAACATCGGTTTTCAAGGCACACAAGGCTTGCCCGATTTTTCGGGAGAGGATCGCGGAGGGGCGATGATCTGGACCTTCTTTAAATAAGTTAATGCTTATGCTTTTATCGTGCTCCTAATCATAATTGCCAAGACGTCACGTGCTACAACCACGACATAAATGTGAGGCGCGCAGCAGGGACCAGCTGTGGAAGTTTCGACCACTTTGGCTGCCTTAATATGCGCATAAATCTATTTACACTGGTTTTTAGCGTTCTCGCCTCCCTTTAAGTCTAGGAGCAGACCGTGAGTGTGCGTATACCTATTTACCGGTGTGTTGTATTCAGTTTCCATTTCACTTATTTTCTCAGTGATTTCCCAGGTGGTGCATTTGTTCATCAATAAAGAAATCACGTACGTATAGTCAATAGAGCAGTTCTTGTTTCATGGTCTAAAAGGCTTGAGCGGGACTCTTTTGCCTAAATATTACAATTTGTCAAATATAATTTATGAAGCAGAAGGAGGAGCGTTGGGCAACTCGAACTTACAACTGGCTACACCCCTGTATTCACATGATATGGACAACCCAACATGTGAACAAGAAACGTGAAGAATCAACAATTTTAGTTTCTGAACGCTTTCCGTAGTTTCCCCAGTAATGCCGAACTTCATCAAGTAGAGTGCGATATGTGTGCGGCGGCACACTCTAATATTAAAGGAAAACCAAGCCTTGTGCTTGCGTGTGTGTAATGCGTATTATAGACTGGAACACAAAATCACGAAAATAAAATCATCTAAATAACACCCATCATATCCATGAAGAACGAAACAGTCAGGCTGTCAAAGATGTAATGACATGAAATTTCGGGGCTTACGGGATTACGTACGCCGTGGCGTTCCGTGGCTTACGTGAACATGCGTATATATCATCTGCCATATCTCAACTCCGCATAGAGCTCTTAAAGTAACTTTCTCCTATATTAATTTAGAACTTGGCATATCTGATCAATAGCTGCACACCATTTAACGGAGTGTGCTGGTGTACTCCCGAAGCAGAGCCACTGCGTTCATTTCGGCGTTTCTGCTTTCGCTAAACCAACCAAACATACCGGTCAATGCACAGTGGGCTGTTAATTTGGCTGTGCCATGGCTCAGAGATGGTTCGTGCATTGTGCTTTCTTCTTTTTCTGTGCGCTTGTTAAGAGCAGGAATGCATCTCACCACGTTAACATGGTCTGGTCGGCACTGTGCAGTGGTAGGCTGCGGAAACAACCAGCAAAAACAAAAGATTGTCGTGGATAGCTCGTGCGAGAATCATGGTGCGAAAAAACAGCAATGTGTTTGCAATTTGTTTCCGTTGCCAAAATTCCCCGTCAAGGCAGACTTGTTTTGTCAGTGAACTGCACTCATAGACAGGTAAGACTTTGTGCCACGTACAAATTGACGTGTGTGCTCCACTTATTTTGTGTATGAGACACGCACGAAGCTAAACTCGCTGGTCATGCTCAACTTGGGTTACCAGACAAAGGTATATGAAAACATTGCTGTTCTATGCTGCATGACAAGTTCTAAAGCTTTACATTTCATGCAGTTAGTACTGTAGGCATTGCGTTGCGCCTTCCGGCTGGGTGAAAATATTAAAAAAAAATCACAGCATATACACGGAGTGAATGATGATGAGTGGGATGAAGCGTCCATCAGTCCGTCCACGCATCCGTCCATCTGTCTGTCCGTGCGTCAGTCAGTCCGTCCATGCATACGTGCATCCATCCGTGCATCCGTCTGTCCTTCTGTGCGTCCGTCCGTGTGTCTATTCATTTGTGGTTTTCGATAAAACCCTTTGGAGCATCACCACACTCATCATCATTCACTCCGTAAATAAGCTGTAAGGTGGTTACTACATACATGCATACATACAGGCGACGACTGACCCACGCGTTAAGGAGCTTCGCCCCTAAAAGCCATGTGCTTTTAGGGGCGAAACCTAAACGGAAAACCTGGGTCACAATTTGGCCACGATGTTCAGTGCGGTATAATTGCTGCAAAATATGACGTTTCGGCTCAAGCTTTGTCAACGCAAGCGGTGCAGAGGACAGATTACTCAGGTGAAAATGTGCATATTTTCTCACTTACGTTCCATCGATTCGCTTTCCTTACCCTCAGCGATTTATCAACAGCCATTCGAAATGAATCTTCCGTTATTAGAACCCCCGTGGTGGAAATTTCCGGAGCCTTCCACAACGGCGTCTCTCATAATCATATGGTGGTTTTGGGGCGTTCAACCTAACAAATCAATGAAAGTCTCTCTTATTGGCTGCGATAACAGATCAGCTGCGGTGGCTTAGCGGTTGAGGCGTTCCGCTGCTAAGGGTCAAGTCGCGGCTGGGGTTCGCTACCGCAGCGGTCGCATGTGAAAGGCGATATGCATAGAAACAGGCGTATACCAGACTTACGTGCATATTAAAGAACCTCGAGGGGTCTACATAGAAACGGGGGTCATGCAGCAGTGTATTTCACAATTTCATCATGGCTTAGACACACATAAAGCCAGGGTGCGTAAACGCCATTATAAAAGAAGGAAAAGGTCCTATTACAGGTGATACATGGGCGCAGACACCTGAACCTTGATCAAAGCACGCCACCACCACCAACTAAGCGAAAGGCAAGTGTAAAAAAATCAAGTGACTCATTTGTCCTTATGATTGTTTATTACTGTTATTAAAAATCTAACACTGACGCACCAGGGGGAGCGACAAAAGCAGCACGTCACGTTCTGTCTGCTGCATAAGCTGCTCCACTAACCACACTTTAAGACAGTTTAGAAGATGTGAGTAGGTATTCACCTGTTATGACACGGTCTAACTGACAATTTTTGCTCATTTTTTCATTTAGCTGAGATGTTGCTGAGACCACATAGCCTCAGTTTACGTTTTTCAGGCATGCCAGCACCATGAATTCTTGATAATAGTTGCTGTGATTCACTCAACAGGAGAGTTCTGACACCGAGCCTGCAGTGTTCACTCGTGGTTTCGACAATGAATCAGGTGCAAGTTTAGCATGACAACCTGCACCACCTAGTGACACACTGTATGGTGATTCATTTTAATCAACTGGATAGCATAGGTTTTCTTCCGTTCCTGTTTATCAATTCTGAAACATACCAAGCACAGGAAATTATTCTATTATCCTATATTATCATATTCAAGGGTTATTTCAAGAGGCTGCAACACAACAAACTGTTACTGAGAATCACTCGTAGACACTTTTTTTCTGCTTTATTACGCTTATCTCATTAAGCACATGTTTTAAACTCTGGATTAGTTTATGAACCAAATGTGCGTAATATTGTCAACCAAGGCAATGTATATATTGTTACAAGGGCAACTAGCTGTCCCTTTCCTCAGCAGGTTTTCCTTCACAATGAAAATACACTCATCACATGTACATGTAACGATGAACAAGGTACTAGCACGCACGTATGCCCTTCTCCGTGTAACTGCTATATCTACCACCTGCATGAAACTGCATTGATGATTGCTGATATGTTTCGTTTTTACCACCTGCTACTTGTGATACAGCTATACGCAAGCCGGTGTTGCAGCAGAAAAACACGTCTACCTGAGCTTGACTTGGAATTATGAGAATCATGTAAGCAGGAACGCAGATTGTTTGGTTGTAAGATGGTTTGTTTAGTTTCTGATGTAATCGATTTCACCACAGATTTCCATAAGTAGGACAGAGGAAAGCGTGACAAGCGAAAATGGCAAAGTGATATATTGTGATGTTAATGCAGTCCAAACCATGACGTGTCTTTTTTTTTAATTTTGCAGGGAATAAAAGCTAGCTGAACGCAATGAAAATATCCTTCAGCAGACCACTCGTACGCCATCATAAGACTTCCACTGAAAGTTAGAACTGTCTCTGATTGAACACTCAACAGTGGCGATATCTCGTTTACACTGACATTACTGTGCCTGTTTTTGACCAGCTTATGTAGGCACTGAAGACTCTGGACAAAACAGTGCACAAGGCCTTGACCCTCGAGGATCAGCTGCTGTTGGTACGCATGAGGCTGACTGGGTCTTCTTTGTAGATATCTACCTATAAATTTCAAAGTGTCTGTCGCATATGTTTATGGGACATTTTCTATTGCGCTAAACCACACGGCTAAAGTCGTGGGAAAAGTCACTGTGTGGTTGCCACGCTCAAGACTGTAGGCAAGCGTGACTACGAGTTTTCAAAAGAGTGAGTACATTGGCATGACATGCATATTTGACTGCACCGAGGCACTCATGCAAAGGCCAGGAAAACTCATGCCCAGATCACGAAGTTACAGCCAATACATGGCTGTAAAGGCAATCAAATTTCCAACGCTCATGGCGCCAAATGAATTTATACTGTTCGTGAAAAATCTGTACGGTGGCGGGGCTTCGGACAAGTACTTTGTCAAGACATGTAGAGTGAAAACGCACCTTCTTCCAGGTGATAAAATGAATATAGACCGTGGTTTTCAGCTTGATTGTTATTTTGACGTTCAGAGAAATAAAATTGATGTGCCTGAACTTACAAAAAGTACATATCCTAATGTTTTTCGTAGCCTCTGTAAATTGATGAAGCGACACATTAATTACATGTTTCTTCGTTACTGCCTTCTGTATTTTCATACAAAGTACCAACCACCTGAAAGTGAAGTCACTGATTCTAGGCGCATTGCTTCACTACCAATTCATGTTGAGAGAGTAGTCAACAGATCCAAGACGTATAGAGTATTCTCCTTTTCGTAAGTCAGAACTTTTTTTAGTTTTTTCTCTGTGTTTATTCCAGTCGTTTTATTCTCTATCAATGTATCTTTTATCCCCATCCACCTTATCGAGGTCTACTCCCCCATATTCCTACATTTTTTCTCCAATACTTACTGTTTTTTTTTCTGCTTTTTTACTCGTCTTTGAGGGTTTCCGAAAAAAGCACCTGTTTTCTTTTTTCCGATCAACCATTTCATCATCCGTGCTACTGGTACGGTGGACCCTCTCGTGCGTTATAATGTTCCATCTTACCATCTAACCATTGAGCTGGTTTCGATCAACAACGTGCTACTAACTGGCATGGCGAACCTCTGGCGCGTTTCGGTCAACGACGTCGGTCCGACCGAAATTCACGCGCAAAACAGACGCCAGTTCAAAATGCCCATCTAACGCGCGTGAAGGGTCTCCACGTCGACATATGCACAGACGGTGATGCCCACTAGTGAATCGCCGGCCACAGCGAGGCAACAAGTACGACGTTGGTAGGAAAACCAGTAATGCAAAGAAGTAGATATGCTCGGATGTTGTCCATTTCCTCCACACGTGAATAAAAGCCAAGTTTAATAGGATTTGATGATTACGACGGTCACTGCGAGGCCACACTAGTGCTACCTAACGAGGAAACGTTACATTAGCCTTAACGTCCACCACCTAGTACATGTTTACGCGGGAATACTGCTGGCTGTGAATCAGGCTTATTTACTTACAGGACGGACATGTGCACGCTGGCTCATCGTATTGAAAGCCATGGCACTCTGTTAGTGACTGATTGTGTTCATCATATTGTGCACTAAAATCGCAGCTGAAGCGTGGAAAAGCCACTGCTGAAATCCACGAAACTGTCCACGGCTGGCATAAATAGCGGATTTCATACGTTGTTTTTAACTGATACCAAGAGCCTTCTGCTTTTACTGATTTCCCTACTATGAGGCAGCATGCAGCATGTATTTCCTGCCATAAAATAAACTTCATGTGTTTCAAAACCAGCAGTATCCCCGAGTATACAAGAACTAGGTGGCTAACGTCGAGGCTAATGTAACGTTTACTCGTTCGGTAGCACCCCGGAGGCACAGAGAAACCTCGTCAGGTGCAGAATGCAACCAATGCGTTGTTGTAGGAGTAGTATAAAACCACAATGGTTGCAGAAAACTTTTTTGGGAGGCGCGAACCAAGTGTGGCTTCGCATTGATCATCGATATCATCAATTCTTCCCATACTTGGCTTTTCGCCCCTTGTGATGGAAACTTTCAAGATGTAAACTCTTTGGACTTCTGGTGTTCCTGTCGATGATCCACGTCAAAATTGATGCCTCGTAGCAGCGGGCAATTTACTCGTGTGCGTCGCCGTTCGATCACATGTCGACGTGGAGGCACTTCACGTTTAACTGTCGGAGCAACTTGGCACATTAGAACTATCACCACATTATCAAAAACAGTCGCAGGTGTCTCGTCTCAAGGTGGCGAATTAGCCTGAACGGCCGCCTGATGCTAAGGATACCGTCCATACAAGGCAGTGAAGAGCGAGGGTGCTTCCACACGATGGAAAAGCCGTGAACACTCCGTGTGTGCGCGCGTGCGTTTGCAGGCGCGCGCGTCTCCACCACGTGACCCTGAGAGGAAAGACCAATAGCACGTGAGCAATCCTGACGGAGTAGCAATCCTGTGAGCAATCCTGACGCGTGATACATTTGTCGTGATATTTCGATGAGCGCAGCCCCTGCTCCGTGTTACCTGTAACAGCGGCCGCACCTACACAAACAGAAAATGCATGAACTGCAGGAGACGTTTGTCTGCAAACTTAATTGGGCCAGTTTGTTAGTTAAATCTGCATTTCGACTATGTGAACGTGCTTTGAAGGCGCGGACTGGGAATGGACAGCGCACACAATTCTCTGTCCGAGCCTTCAAAAGAGCACCTACATCATCGACATGCAAGAAAAGAGTTTTCCAATCCATAGTGAAGTTTTTCAATTCAGCTTTTCGACTAAAACTGAAAACCTGCCTCCTGTCGAACCACAAACGTGCTGGCGTTTCCGTATAGGCACACAACCTTAAGTTAAAACGCTTATTTCTGAGCATGCGTCACGCCAGGCACTTTTTTATAGAGATCAGCGGAGATTGGAATCACTCGCGATCCGAAGTGTTCCTGATACTGAGAATTTATAAAATGTACAGATTACGGGATGACGTTGACTGCGGCTGGGCCACGCGAACTATTATCGTTTACTCACTACTAAATTATTAATGAATCAAGCTTTCAAGTTGAACCCACCTAAACCTACAGTCCATGTTCTCACCAACAGGTAAATTAGCTAAAATGCAGCGATGTTCATTCACGGCAGAAAGACAGGCGGTGATTTTTTTTTCACTCACAGGTGAGAGCCAACTCGCCACCATCAATTTCAAAAAATCTAATGCCACCGAACGAAATCTTTTGCACTTCATCTGGTTTTTTAAAGCAGCCTCAGTGACCTTTGACAAAACTACAATATCATGTGACGACGTCATGGCAACGTTACAAAGTTTGGCGATTTGAGTCATCACATTATGATGACCTTAGATCACTCCTGTTCCCTCCACGGAAGCTGACAGCGAGTTTTCACGTTTGATGAGGCGTATAAAGGTTTTGTTTTGATAGCTGTAAATTTCTCATCGCATCCTTCCTCTACAATAACCACAAGAAATTATAACGACAAAATATAGTTATTTTCTATTGCATTCCAATCCAAGCTTGCAAACAAAACTGTCAAATTAGACCTAGATTTAGTGAACAGCCTTAAACGACATTACGCACGAAGGTGTTTTATAAGTTCTCAAGGTATTTGAAGTGAATAAATGAGTGTGGGACTATAATGCCGCATGAATTCGCGTGGTTTAGAGCAGACTTGACTGGAATTATCTTCGGCACGCTTAACATTGTATCCCGTTCTTGCTTCCTGACAATAGCGGAACACAATCTTTGAAAGCGTGTCTTTGTTACTGTGGCTCGCATTATTCGGTTACATAGGAAATCGCGCGCCGCATGACACGACAGACAGCATCAAGAACACATCAAGAACGTCTAATGTGGGCAGCGCCAAGTCCGACGTTGCTTGCATCCGTGTGAACTTCGGTATCAGCGTCCTCATCAAAATGCGCAAGAACAGGTGCCTCTTGCATTCGCTGCCGTAACTCTGTGAAAGCTGCTTCTTGCTCTGTAGTCCAGGCAAACGGTACATCATCTCGGGTGAGTCGCGTGAGCGGTTCGGCTATCGTCGAGAAGTTGGTAATGAATCGGCGATAATAAGCACACAAGCCGAGAAAACGCCGTACCGCTTTTTTGTCTGACGGCACAGGAAAGGTGGCGACTGCTGCAGTTTTTTCTGGGTCAGGCCGCACTCCATCCGCACTCACAACATGTCCCAGAAATTTCAGCTCATCGTAGCCGAAATGGCACTTCTGGGGTTTTAGCGTGAGTTCGGCCGAACGAATAGCTTCCAGAACCATTCTTAGACGCTTCAGATGTTCTTCGAAACTCTCGGCAAAGATGACCACATCATCAAGGTATACAAGGCAGCTTTGCCACTTCAAGCCAGCGAGGACGGTATCCATCATTCGCTGGAATGTTGCGGGAGCCGAACAGAGGCCGAAAGGAAGAACTCTGAATTCATAAAGCCCATCGGGAGTTACAAACGCTGTCTTCTCTCTGTCTCGCTCATCGACCTCTATCTGCCAATAGCCGCTCTTCAAATCTATCGATGAAAAATACTTCGCGTGTCGTAGCCTGTCGAGAGAATCATCAACCCGTGGAAGCGGGTAGACGTCTTTTTTGGTGACGCTATTGAGTTTCCTGTAGTCAACACAGAATCGCAGCGTTCCGTCTTTCTTCTTTACTAGAACGACTGGCGAGGACCACGGGCTGCTCGACGGTTGTATCACCCCGTCGTCAAGCATCTCCTTTACCTGCGTCTGTATAGTCTCGCGTTCTTTAGCCGAAACACGGTAAGGTTGCTGGCGGATTGGGCGAACATCATCGTCGGTAATAATTCGGTGCTTTATGAGGGGTGTTTGACCGACTCTAGATGAAGAGGCGAAGCAAGATTTAAATTCCTTCAGCAGGGTATGCAGTGCGGCCTTCTTCTCGTCCGAAAGCTTCGAACTGACGTCGATGTGGTCCAGAAACTTATCTCCATCAACCATTTCCTCGGATGCGAAGCACTCGGTGACATCCGCTACACGGTCTCCGAAGGCCACGGTGGTGCCGCGGAAAAGATGTCGGTGCTCGAAGTTAAAATTTGTGACGAGTATCTGCGACCGTCCGTCACGCACACGCAGAATGCTTCGCACTGCACACACACCTTGAAGCAGTAAAAGGGATACGTTGCTCTCGGCGACCACGTCACCGTCTTGGAGGTCTTCACAGGTGACTTCTACGAAAGCAGTCGCTCGGGGAGGCAACGTCACGCTTTCGTCGGCAACACGCAGCGCAGGTCTACGATAGGGTGCCTGAATGGTTTCCCTCGCCCGCCGCTCCGTACAGGGTGGGGACAACCGCGTCGTCTGCTAGAGCGTCCGCCATTACATATCTCACCCCAACGAAACACACTGCCTGCGCGCGCGTATGAGGAGAGTTTGAGAAGAGTTTAGTGCGAGAAATGGTATTTCGCGCTATAAAAAAGCAGTCTGAATATGTGCGTCTGTCATTGGAGACTGTTTGCAGGATAAATCTACATTAATTCATGAAGCGCACGCCTTTTCCTGTTACCTAAACTCACCGCACTCCTCAGTGGCTGTGCAGCGTGCCAGCCACTCAGTAGTGCTCGCATTGTACGCGTTGAACTTACTTCATCCTGCTTTTTCCCCCGCCTTGCGTGCCCTCGCAGCTCTGAATAATCTTGCGGGAATGAGATTCAGATTTGTTACACAGCTATTTTTCTGTTATAGCTGGTTGAGATAGTGAAACAGCGTAAACATCAATTGAATCTCTCGTTTTTATGTGACCACTGAGAAAAAAATCTTACTAAGTTATTGGAAAATACAAGATGAAATGCAGTAATAACGATTTTGATGCCCTATACCTGTTCAGTTTTTCTACTTTCCATAGATATATGTAAGCGAGCAATCTAATTATCCGAGAAGTATCACTCTCGTATTCTGCCTCTGTGACGCTGTGTCGGTATTGCTTCGACCGCAATAATATTAACTTACCATAAACATTCTCCAAAGATCACAACCTTAGTCAGCTTAAAGATCACAACGCTGTTTTTATCTAAGAATGTGATATTGTATAACAAATAAGAAAAATGTCTATGAACTTAAGGAGGAGGATGAAGAAAGGACAGGGAGGTTAGCCAGTTCACAATGAACTCAAAATATTTTAATCAAACAATAAGTGTTCTGAAAGAAAAAATAATAAAATTTATAAGTGACTGGTCCAGTTCGGCTGGTCACGGAAGGCTTACCCCAGCGCACGTCTTGCTTCCGTGTTCATTGACGCCGTTTGAACTAACGTGGCGCAAATGCACGCGAAGCCTCAGTCTTGCATAATTCGCAATAAGGAGTTTTGCTACGGCGTCACTGTGCTCGGAGCAAGTCTTTACGCAAGGGCGCACCATCTCGTTCAAATAATCGGTCACGGCCTTCAACGGGGACCTTAAGCGCAGCAAGCCCTCACTCCAACTTATGATGCCCCTGAAATGCTCTTCACACGACTTGAGTGTCAGCAAAACATCCTTGCTGGGATATGTGAGGTTGCCACCTTCACTCCTGTACTCCTTCAGAATAGTCAGAGTTGCGTGCTCGCTTTCAGTTGAGCCTAACAAGGCAGAATTACAATGCCCGCATCCCGCTACAACACTCAGCATACCTTTTAAAAGGAAGCCGCCGATGTAGAAAAGGATGTTGCATTCGTTTTCTTGAAGTTCTTCAATGAACAAAATTTCCGAGTCATCAATGACATCAGCTTCCACCTCCCCGTGCTCTTGTTTGCCTTTTGCAAGCATGTCGGCGAGGTACTTAGCATCGTCGACTTCGTAGCTTGACGTTCCGGGTGCATGAAGGAACTGACTCACGCACACAAGCTTCAGGGCACACTTTAAGTCATATGCGTTAGGAACAGGCTTCCTGATGCGCACCACCGAAAACAAATTTTCGAGGCAGTCTTGCAAGATTCTGCTCGTGAGGAAGAATTCGTATCCTTCACTGCGCAAGAGAATGTCTTGGAGACGAAGAACGACTTTTGTTGTTATTAGTAAACCTGCTTGCGAAGGCTTCCACTGTGCCTTGCTTCCCATCTTCATTCCTTGAAAAACTTCGAGGGCCGAGTTCAGTAGCTCAATTGATTCGTGGTACCTCCGCATGTCTCGAAGGCTGAGAGCAACTGATGGGTGGCGGGAAGACATTAGCGTGTACCAGTTGAATACTAATTCTAGAAACCAAGCTGTTGTCTCTGCCTCCGGCTCTATCGCGTCCTCTTTAATTAGGTACCGAATCGCTGCAGGAGCTTCCCTGAAGAAGCGGACAGCAACTCCCACTTTCATTTTTGTGAAATGGCCTCGCGAAATGTGTAACTCTGAGAGCCTCGGGGCGACTTTCAGCTCTCGTTCAGCATCATACTTAATTACACTGCGCACATGGTCCACGTTCACTTCTTTTGATGGCAGATTGTGCTGGCATACTGTTGCATCACTCAGAAAGAATACTTCCGATGAAAGCAACTGTGACTTGACATTCTTCAGCACGTGTGCAGCATCTGCTGTGAAAAACAATTCTTTGTCTTCCAGACAGGGGTGAGGCACTGAACATACAGTAATGGAATTCCTGTGGCTGGAGAATCCGAGCTCGCGCCACATAGCCCGATTAGAAGCCCCCATGTCGCAAGTGACGACACGGATTCTTAAAGAGATTTCCGCGCAGAGCTGCACTATCTTCATGACGTAGTCCTTGAGGATACTACCCTCTACATGACTTCCGGTGAAGTGGTAGGCAATCACTTGCTTCCATCTCGTATTCAGGCCTCCTACCATGAACACTAGTGCGTGATGTGCAGGTTCGTCTGGATTTTCTGGCATAGTTTGCCCCCCCAACACCACATCCTCAGCGCGATCGAGCTCGTACCCGCGAGCAATCTCCATTTCATCCAAGAACAAAGCACAGTCTTTTTCAATGTCTTGCATGTTCTCTGCTTTGATTTTGAGAACATCGATGACTTCCGTCAAAATTCCGGGAAGAAACTTGAGGCCCTGAAGGCGACGTGCAAGGGTTTTTCCGGATGGCAAGGGGTAGCCCAGATTTCTTAGTGTCTGGTAACCAGTTTTTCCACAGGAAAACTTAATCTGAAGCGCCTGCTTGATTGTTTCTGCAGACCAAGTGCTTCCCTTATTACTCTGGCGCCCAAGAGCCTGCAGCTGGTCATCATTGAGGAATTTCAAACGCTGTCCGAATAATTCCATTTTGGTTTCCAATTTTTTCACCTGTTTTTTTAGTGCTTGAATGGTTGAGGTGGCTTTCCGATGGACTTGATGTAGCTGAGTGTATTTTCTGCCCATATCGGAGAGCTGCTTATTTAACTGCTTGTTTTCACGTGCCCCGTCAGGTGCATCGGCCGAGATCACAACTTCTTCCCTTTCCATAATGTGCGGTACTGAATCAGGCGTCTGAGAATTGCAGCTTTGCGGTTGCTGTGCGCCAAGACTGTCTGTGCGTGAATTTAAATTCGCCTGTGCACTTGTGAGTGGCGTACAATTAATGGCCGTAGAGTTGTCACCGCGTGTTTCTTGGCATGCATCAGGCAACACAGCAGGTCCTGCCCTGTCCTTTGGCGCCTTCCTTTGTGGAGGCAAGCCTGCAGTGCAAAAAAGGACAGTCACAAGCTGCAAGTATTACAAGGTAGCCAGCTCTAATCACAGGCCTGTACTGGATTTTAGCAGTATTATAGGTTGCAGACATATGCCTTTTCTCAGGTCGCAGGCACGTACCCCGACTTTCTTAATATCCTCAAACGAGGAATTCCACGGATCATCCTAATTTTTGAAACTAAATCATTTTAGCCTTGTACTGTTGCCACCTGTTAGGTTCATACAGAATCTTTGACGCACAGTGAAACAGTAACTTACCCCTGAAAGGGAACACCGTTGGCACAGCGTTCGGCTTCAGTTTTATCCACTGGTCAGCTCGGTGCTGCTCGAAATGGCTTGCTTCAAAATGTGCCTGTAAGTCCGTTATGAACCATGAATTTTAGCTTAGCTTAGCCTAGACAGAATTACTAGAAAGACACAGTATACCACACAACTTTTATTGAATTTCGTGATTTGCAATAAACGAATGAAAAACACTTTTCTGTAAATACGCAATTTAATAACAAGCAGCCTATTTTGTTTATACATATAGTGACTAAAAACTGGTACAAACTTCAAATACTGCGGCTGCGCCACACGTTTCCATAGCTGCACTTTTAGAGATCGCAAAAAAAGAGAGAAAAACTGCAACTTAGACGTGAAGCGTTTACAGCACCGACAAAGTGACCCACAGACACGTATACACATTTAAAAAAACAAGTTTCAAAGTTCTCGACGAGAAAAGAACACATGTCGGGATACTCACACTGCATACACACGAGGACTTCGTAGGCTGCCACTTGTCTCGCTTAATCTTCACCATCCATAGCAGCCTTCTTTTGGGCTCTGTCGGAAAATGGTAGAGTTTCCAACCATTTCTGGAGTTGTTCGTGCACATGGGCACGCAGCACCCAGTCATTTCCCTAAAAAAGTATATGACAGAGCGGCCACAGCTCCTTCTTTGCTCCCGTCGCTATGCGAAGTGAGATCTGCAATGGCGGCGGCCGTCAGGAAAAACCGGTCGCGGCGGCGAGCACCCCGTCAAACAATGTCCCCACCCTGCAAGGAGCGGCGGGCGAGGGAAACCATTCAGGCACCCTAGTCTACGACAGCTATCAGCGCCTCGATCGGTTGCAAGTTGCGTCGAGAAAGTCACCATTCGCTCGCGGAGATTTATGATCGCGCCATTCTCTCGAAGGAAGTCCATTCCAAGGATGAGCTGACGAGAACAGTCGCGTAGTACGAGGCAGGTTACCACAAACGTTGACTCGCGTATTTCCACTCTTGCGGTACAGCGACCCAATGGAGTAATAACGTGGCCTCCAGCAGTGCGAATACGCGTCCCATTCCAAGGTGTCATCACTTTCTTAAGACTGGTTGCCAATTTTCCGCTCATAATAGAATAATCTGCACCTGTGTCCACCAATGCGCTGACCTGAAGACCGTCTATCAGCACGGGAATGTCGAGTGAGACTCGGCCACTGGGTTCAGACGCACAATCCGGCATTTCTCTCGCACTGCACTCAGACGTCAATTCAATGTCTGCAGCGTTTTGTGGAAGCGTCGATAGGAGGTCTTCCGCACTTTTAGTCCCAGCGACCTCGCCCCCGAAGGTCGCTGCCTTCAGTTTTCCCGACGAGGGCTTGGGGAACGTCCCCGTGCCATCGTACTGAGACGTGGTCCAATAGCTGCGGGTCGTCGTGGAGATGGAGACCGCGATTGACGCTGTGGGAAAGGCAGACGTTGCTGCGCGAGGTAGTCCTCAATTTCTCTTGGCCTCTGACCAACTAGGGGACGAGGCGAATGAATAGAGAAACCGCGCAGTCCAAGTTGTCGGTATGGACATTCCCGGTAGATGTGACCGGCTTCACCGCAATGGAAGCAGAGGGGTCTTCTATCCGACGTACGCCAAATATCGGACTTCCGCGGAGGGGCACGGCGACCGTCGATGTCCAAACCAGCATGCGCAGATTGAATTGAAACTGGCGGCATCGTCTGGATTGGGACTGCAGGGCTTGAGACCGGCATGGAAGTGCGCAGAGCTTCGGCATATGTGCGGTTCCCAACATCAGTGGACGCAGGAGGTGGTTCTAGATTTGTAACCGTTGGTTGAGGGCGACGGCTGTGAAGCACCTGCTGGACCTCGTCCCGAATAATATTGGTGATGCTGCTTACCTCCGGCTGTCTCGCCCCGTGTAGTTTCGCGATTTCCTCGCGGACGACGGAGCGGACGATTTCGCGAATCCACTCAATGCTGTTGCTCCCGAAGCTGGCGGAAAATTCAGTAGGTGATGCAGAATTCACTTGCCGGTTGAGTAGGGCTGACCGCTGATGAAGTACCCTCTCCATCGTAGTGGCTTCGGTCAGGAATTCTGCTACACTCTTCGGAGGACTCCGCACTAGACCAGCAAAAAGCTGCTCCTTCACGCCTCGCATCAGATAGCGTAGCTTTTTTTCTTCTGGCATTGCCGGATCCGCTCGCCTGAAAAGCTGCGTCATGTCCTCCACGTACATGGTGACGGTCTCATTAGGCATCTGGATGCGTGAATGCAATGCACGTTCAGCACGATCGCGGCGGTCGGGGCTCCGGTAGGTCTCCAAGAGGCGATGCTGGAACTCGCGCCAGGATGTCAAGACATCACTTCTGTTCATGAACCACGTTCGGGCGCCGTCTTTCAAACACGCGTAGACGTTGCGGAGTTTGGCGGCTTCGTCCCAGTAGTTGATCGCTGCGACGTGTTCGAACTCGCTCAGCCAGTCGTCCACATCCTCAAACAGCTCTCCGTGAAAGGGACTAGGCATCAGCGGGTTCTGGACAGTGCAATAAATTGGTGCCGACGACGTAGGAGTTTCCATGACGCCTTGAGGCGAAGTCATAGTCGCTCTATGGATAAGCTGTGCCGGTGTCTCTGGTGGTAGGCCTCGTTGGCGGCGGCTTGTTCTGTGAACTGGCGTGTCCACGGGCACAGGGCTTGTGTTCCGGCTCCTGGATGGGCTCTTGTGCATGGGGTGCGTCGTCAGTTGTCGTACCCAGCAGCTCCACCAATCTTGTCACCAATCTTGTCTCACTCAAGGAAACCTTCCGCAGAACTGCTCGTCAAGCTAGGACAAAAAGAAAAACTGCTCCAACCCAACCTCTTCGTCCTCTTCCACACGAAAACCACGCGAATTCATGCGGCATTAAAAAGCGGCTCAATCCCAACCTCTTCGTCCTCTTCCACACGAAAACCACGCGAATTCATGCGGCGAATTCATGAATATTAAATACCTAATCTCATACGTAACAGCCACAATTACTATCAGAGAAAAAAAACCGACGAAATAAATTTGGGAAGTCAAGAAACACTAGAGAGATCAATTCTTTCCACACTACTCCTGAATGTTCATTAATCGGCCTATTGGAGAATGTCAGCACAGTGGATGGACTACATCATAGATACGCTAATAATATCACGCGGTGGTTCATGGAGGGCAGTGACGACTACAATGAGGCTACCCTCTAAGAAGAAATGCTCATGATTGCAAGGATGAAACAACAGGAAAAGGAAAGGCATGGATGATAACCAGTCTAAAAGGGCGGGTATGCTACCCTACACTGGGGAGAAGTATGAGGGAGTTTTAAATATTGAGAAAGAGAGAGAGGACAGAGCCCACACTTGCAAAGTCACACTTCAAAGTCATCAGAACGCCATAAGTATATAGAGTGTGCTAGAACAAGACTGTGCTTGAACGAGCTCCAGAAAGTGAAACTCGAACAGGGCCAACGTGCTTGCGGGGCTGCGGTAGTCTTCAATGAGTCGTCAATCTAAAAGTTGCGGGTAGAGCTGTCAAGGTGATGCAAGGGTAGAATGCCCACTTCCAACTCAAAATGTCCGGGTTTGGATCGTCACTGGGGATCTTAAGCTTTTATTTTTAAACGTAACTTCTTACTTTTGTATGGTTATTGTTTCTTTCTTAAAACTGTATTCAAATTGGTACGTATTGCGACAAAAGTAACTGGAAATGTGTAGTAAAATATAGAAAAAAAACCTGACACTGAGTACAGCAAGTATTTGCAGCCCCACCGCACTGCATTCAACAAAAACGTAAAGTATGGCCACCGAGATTTTTCATATTCACAAAAAGCTTGGAGCCGTGCTTTACGTTTTCCTTGAGTGTCATACATTTTTTTTAGAAAACTTTGTCCATAAGCAGCTATTGACTTATATGCGTGGGTGAAAAAATCTCCACCTACATTTGCGATCAAAGCCATCAAAAGCACCAAGCTAGTCATAGCGTTCAACTGCCGCGGCCGCTCTTCTTACAGCAGTACCTGTTATATAAGATCAGTGCATGCCTCAAAATCTGGAATAAGTACTGCACTCAGCCCACTTTCGGAAAATGTAACTAAGGAAAAAAAGGTTATTTATTTAATAGTCACACGCTGCATGTTCAAAGCCCCCACGAAATGTATAGCCTCTTTGCCATGCGTGCGCTGTGGCCCGTGATTTTCCTAAGTAGGCCGTGAAGTCCCTATAGCCTTCCCGCTGCTGACGTGCGAGTTATACCGTTGACTTCAATCGTGAGGAGATACTTTTTGCATAGAGTTGCAGCAACTGTGCCACTCAGCGTCCATTCGACGTATATGAAAAGTTTATTATGGGTCGTAGGGAGCGCGAGACCAGCTGTTTGCACGCAACGGATGGCATTGTACTTTTCCAGACCCAGCTATTAGAAAAAAAACTGAGGCTACTTGTGGAACAGGAACGCGTTAAATGTCTCCCAGTTTCTTGCGAGGACATTCAGACGAAAGCGCGGCAGTTGGCACAACCAGACGTAATTCACCGGTCAACGTTTAAGGCAAGTTGGGCTGGGCCCAAAAGTTCCTCCGGTAGATCAGAATCTCCGTCGTAGAACGACCCTCTGTCAGCGTTTGCCTGGAGTGTATGAGGAACGGCTCGTACAGTTCCAGCGATACGTTGTAAACTTCCGGTGTCAAGAGAATTACATTCTCAGTCAGATAGACAACGCTGACCAAACCCAAGTCTACTCGACATGTCAAGCCGCACGACAGTCACAAATAAAGGAGCCAAGGCTGAACGCCCCTTGACAACAGGTCGTGAGCACACACGCTTCACCGTGAAGCTGTGCTGCACGGAAGATGGGACGAAACTGCCGCTATACATTGTACTAAAGCCGGTAGTCTTTCTTGGGGACCTTCGACGCAAAAAGTTTGGTCTGTCTGTCTGTACATTTCTCTATTTGTCCACGCTTAACGGTACCGGGTACTCTGAACGGCACCAGCCGATACCCCAAATGGCCAACCCCATCCGCAGCGCCCACCAATGTTGTTCTAGCTTTAGCGTTCATACTTTCGCGATTGTCAATTAAAAATAAATTATTGTGCATATCTGAGGCACCATAACAACACGTATATATTCTGTATGTGCATCTTTCACTAGAAAAGGCGTACATAGGTAATTCTAAGGACTGTAACGTTTATCACGCAGCGCTGACAATGCAACGCTGCACGAAAAGACGAGTGTTTCCAACGCTTTGCTAAGACGACACTGTGGTGTAACCTACCCGTCGCCTTGCGTTCTACACCTTATCACCTCTAAGACGGGCTCGCACTCCAGACTCAGAGCCACGCACTTCGTCTTCAAAAAAAAAAAAACTGCCTGGTAGCGCTCATGTCTCACGTGGGACGTGACTTGATGCACTTATTGGCTTCCGCTGCACGCTCGAGGCACTCTAACGCAGCGCCTCCAGAATATCATTCACCAATTTTATGCGCAGAACATGAAATAACTGTTTTGTTCACACTCTCCACACGCGACTATCGTCTTTCGACGACATTTGCAGATTAACATGCAGATACGGGGCCAAGGTTTTTTCGCTGCAAAACGTGAGGAACAGGCGGGAACAGCATTCCGGGTCTTCCTTCTGCGACCATCCATCATCCGGCGAGAAATGTTCTTTTTTACAGGCGGGATGATGGATGCTCGCACAAAGAAGGCCCAAAATGCTGTTCCCGCATTAAAAATAGACATCTCTCAACATAAAAAAAAGCCCAGAATGCTGTCACGTCTTTCTTCTCTTCCTCACTTCATTGAAAGTCTCTGTTCATTATTGTTACCCGTGCTTGATCACCGAGAGCGTGGTACTTGCAGCTCAAGAATGGCACGTGCATTTTGAGCTCAACATAGTATTCTGTGTTGGAAAGAAGAAGCGCCAAATTTTAAGAAAGGAATTAAGGTCAGCAATACAGACACCGAATATTGACGTGGGACAAAATTCCACCATTTTTACGCACTCCACTTTCAGAGAGAATCTTATTGGGAAAGTTCTCGACTGTGGCCACTAAGCTGCTATAGGACAACGTGTAATCATTAACTTCTCAATGTTTTATATATATTTATATGCCCTCAACACGTAAAAAATAGGTTTGTTAGGTTGCCAGAAGGTTCATTTTCCACAATACAATAGCGTGTAATGAATAAATACAGCGCATATTAGCGACGCAGCATAGAACCAGCAGTGGGTTCGACCATGGTTCGCCAACACATGCCGCGAAGAGGAAAAGGAAGTGCGGGCACTGTAGCGGTAGTGGTTTAAAGTACCGTTTATCTCTTAGGCGACAAGTTTCTTCCTGAATCGTTATCAAAGTTTAAAAAAATAATATGTCTCTTTATTACCTGCCTGTTTCAAGGCGAATCCACCCCACCGCTGTGGTCTAGTGGCCAAGGTACTCGGCTATTGACCCCCAGGTCGTTGGATGGAATCCCGGCTGTGGCAGCTGCATTTTCGGTGGAAACAAAAGGGCTATAAGTCCGTGGGCTCAGATTTGGGTGCACCTTTAAGAACTCTAGTTGGCCAAATTTACGGAGCCCTCCACTACGGCGTCTCTCATAATTATATAGTGGTTTGGGACGTTAAATCCCACATACTACCATGGGTGATCCCTTGCAGTGGGTAGGGGCCAGGAAGTCGAGGAACAAGCAAGAAAGCAAGTGGTTATGGCGAACGAGAGTGACACCATAAAAAGAGCGGCAACCTCTTTCCAACGCGACCGGAGCCCGCCGAGAGTTCATGACCCGGATGGGAACTCGTCGTCGGTTCAACAAGCAGCCTCCAGTGACCCACCACCGTCGATGTCGAGTCCTAGAGTGCCCATCCCTTTCATGCGCGTTCCAACTCATCCGTCATCTGGTCACCCCAGCTGGCCACCACCGCCTTACAGTGAGGACTTCTTTCACCAAAGCCCGACTGTTTCAACGTTGACACCTCCAAAGCACTACACTCAGCGGGTGACGACGAACCATGCTCGCAGCAGCCACATCGCTCATCGCGGATCCCCCGTGACCAGTGCCACGGATTGGACGCGTGATCACCAGCACCTGCTTGCGATGGACACCTATCCCATGCCACATCGGGACGCCAGCGTGAACTCGTTGCAGTACTGCATGATCGGCGTCCTTTTCGCCGGCCTGTTCGTTGCCGCCGCCCTTGTTGTGATCGACTCTCCCGGAGGGCGCCTCTCCCCGTACGATATTGTGCAGCCTGAAGAAGAGAATAGTCACCCAGCACACTATTCACCACCGGGGCCAGCGTACGACATTCGAGACGAAAAAGACGCCGAGGTGGTCCTTCCGGGACAAGATGAGCAACACTCGCTCGGCGTCCAGGCTTCAGCGGCTAATATTCTCTTCCGAAAACCCGATGGCACGGCGACCACATCCACTGTCACAAACGGTGACGATGAAGCACAGGAAGCCAGACCGATCAGCTTGCGGGCTCCTATGAAACGGGTAAGCAACATAATTCGCGCATCTTTTTCAATCCCAGCCACAGCGAACTGGTCTAAAAAGTGTACCGGGGTCGCCATGTGTAAGGAAGGCCTTTTTACGGTGCATGTCGCACTTATTTGCAGATATCTGAGTGAGTTTATTGAAAACGTGGCTCTTTTTTTTCGCATACGAATTGTAAGAATGCTGAAACATCCTGTAAATGGGGGCTATAGTTTTACAATTGGACGAAATGTGTTTTTGAGCGACTGTTCTGACACAACTTCGAGGTTTATTGAAAACAGGGTTACGTTGGTTTATATAAGACTGCTCGAAGGGAGGAAGCTACAACCTTTCGATTCACCATGAGAGGATGCAGTGAACTTCCGTGTCGTCGTTAGAATTGCTTCCATGCCGATAAATACAGGTCTTTCATAAACCGCTAGCTATCATGTCGAACATGAGAATGGCTCAACTTCATTATGTAAAAGTGTCCCCCTTTCCTGTTTTGGTTTATGTGTGGCGGCACTTTTCTGAAACCTGAATAAGTTAAAAATTAGAAGTCCTCATAAAAACACAAAATCTCAAACACAATTCCGCAATTGCTTCACAAACCGGCATCACAGGTTTTCTCAATGTGATCGCGTATCAAATTTTGAAGTTTACTGTAACGAACGTACTGACAAAGTGGCATTCGTCGCACTGTGCGACAAGCATTTTGTATTACGATTGAAGCAATCTGAGTAAACGAACGCAGTAAATATTGTTATGCAAAATGGAAAATAAAGTAATTTATTGCTGCCATTGAGGTTTGGCTACTCACAATCACATCGCAGTTGAAGCCACACACACACCTCTAGAGAAAGGAAAAAGCGTTAGTTCAATGGAGAGAAGAGAGCAAGGATGCGTCGTCCCTCCTCAGCTCAGACCACGCTTTCTATTGCGTGACTGTTAATATATATATATATATATATATATATATATATATATATATATATATATATATATATATATATAGAGAGAGAGAGAGAGAGAGAGAGAGAGAAGAAAAAGAACTTAGCGGTTGTCTTTGATTTATTTCCAACGGTTTCGACCAGTGGACCGGTCTTCGCAAGAATTGAAACCGTTGGATATAAAACTAAGACAACCGCTAAGTGTTTTGTCTCTTCTCTTCCCAAGTACGTTTGGCCCATTCATTGGAGAAACTTCTTCATTAGAAATATATATATATATATATATATATATATATATATATATATATATATATATATATATATATATATATATATATATATATATATATATATATACATATATGAGATCTAACAGACAGTAATGCCAAGGAATGTACAGGGGAAGTTATTAAAACCAAAGGAATGTAAATGAGAAGAAAGAAAAGTGGATGAAAAAATAACCAGCCGTGAGCAGGAATCAAACCTACGACTTTCGAATAACGCGTTCGATGCTCTAACCACTGAGCTACCACAGCGGCCTTGCCTCCATCCACTTTTTAGGTTTATATGTGAATTTAGAAGTAGGAGTGACAGTCAGCGCGTTCTATAAGCATGGCGACGAGTGTGAACCACTCTTTTATGCGCATGTTTGTCGTCACGTTACACGTGAACTTATTACGAGCGGGCAGCTGATTAATAGCCCCTCGTATACAACCTAATGACACCAATACTGCCAGTACCAGACCCTCGTAAAATGAAATAAGGGAAAAGCGTATACCTAAGGGCTCGTTTTTCCGTGTTTTGACACAATAATAATGAGATCTAACAGACATTAATGTCAAGGAATGTACAGAGGAAGTTATTAAAACCAATGGAATGTAAATAAGAAGAAAGAAAAGTGGATGAAAAAATAACCAGCCGTGAACAGGAATCGAACCTACGACCTTCGAATAACGCGTTCGATGCTCTAACCACTGAGCTACCAGAGCGGCCTTCCCTCCATCCACTTTTAGGGGTTTATATGTGAATTTAGAAGTAGGAGTGACAGTCAGCGCCATCTATAAGCCAAGCGACGAGTGTGAACCACTCTTTTATGCGCATGTTTGGCGTCACGTAGCACGTGAACTTATTACGAGCGGGCAGCTGATTAATAGTCCCTCGTATACAACCTAATGACACCAAGTCTGCCAGTACGAGACCCTCGTTAAATGAAATAAGGAAAGAAAGTGTATACCTAAGGGCTGGTTTTTCCGTGTTTTGACACAATAATAATGAGATCTAACAGACAGATATATATATATATATATATATATATATATATATATATATATATATATATATATATATATATATATATATACCGGGTGTTCAAAATTAAGCTTTATGATTTTTTTAAAATTAGGCGCTCGAAGGCACGTGAGAACCACTTGTGCAAATAAGTTAAGCGGCCAGGGGGACAGAAAGTTAGATGATAATTATCGCTGTCAGCAGCCCAATTAACTAAAATTTAATAATTAACTTTTTACTGGCTGCGGTAAGTTGGCATGTTTATATTGAAAAAATGTAGGCAGTGGTGTTTGTACACAGTTTCAGTTGGAAGATTTTTTCTAGCACGCCTGTGTTCCGAGATATCCGGCTCCAAAGTTTAATTGTCTTTCGCACGATTACGCATGCAAGAGGGTGAGGGTCCGCGCAAAGCTCCTCCCTAAAGTGACGCATCTGTTGCGTGTGGTGTTTAGTGTGTGAAGAGGGTGGAAGCGTAGGCATAGGTGATAGCAATTACCCTTGCCCTCTTCGGCCGGCGAAATCAAAAATCGAAGAACGCTTGCAACCAGTGTCGTAACACGCAACTGCAGAGCCTCTAACGATAGTGGCAGATACCATGCCGAGATAATGGTGCGAGCGGAGAATCTGGATGCCAGTGCGCGTGCGTAATAATCACTAGAGAAGCATGCGTGGTCGTTGCCTGGGCTACGCGAATAGCGTGACTGCTGATGTCCGAGTACTGTAACTTTTATTGAAACAAGAGCAACAACTCCACCAATAATAACTGAAACAGTTTTATCCTTGCTAACGCATATTTCCTGCTGCTACATAAGCATATTTCGGTCATGCACAAATCTCATCGAAACTCTTCACCTCTCAAGACGTCAATGCCCCAAAAAGTGTTCAAAATGCCTGCCTTCGGCAGCAACGCAAAGCATGAACCGCTGTCGCGTCGACTCGATGACTCGGCGCAGTACTTCTGCAGGAATACTCGCACAGGCAGATGTTATCCTGTCCTTCATGTCATTAACATCGCTGGGCTCTGTTACGTAAACTCGATCTTTAACGTAGCCCCAAAGAAAAAAGTCGAGCGGAGAAAGGTCAGGTGATCTTGGTGGCCAAAACATCGCTCCTGCGCGCCCAATCCACTGTTGTGGAAAACGTCTGTCCAACCAGTTCTTCGCCCTGGTAGAAAAATGTGGTGGTGCTCCATCGTGCTGAAACCATACTTGGCGCAGGTCATTCAGGGAAAGACTGCAGACAAGATCATCAATGACAACACCTAATATTTCTTCTGTGTACATCTTTCCGTTCAAGTTGTCCTCAAAAAAGTGAGGTCCGATGATCCTGTCCCCGAGTATGCCGCACCACACATTCACACTCCAGCGAACTTGATGCTTGTGCTGCCTCAGCCAGTGTGGGTTTTCTTGTGCCCAATAATGGGCGTTGTGAAGATTAACACTTCCATTTCGGCAAAACCGAGCTTCATCAGTCCAAATTATTCTGTGCAAAAAGTCATTTTCTTGATCAGTTTTGATGAGGCCCCAATTGCAGAAGTCAACTCGCCTTTCAAAGTCCGCCTCATTTAGGTCCTGATGAAGGTAAACGTGATATGGATGGAACTTGTGCTTTCTTAAAACATTTGTGACTGTTCCGATGCTGCGACCGCACTGATCGGCAATCTGTCGGATGCTGAGCTCTGGCATCGAGGTTACGCACGCGACAACGTCGATTTCAAAGTCTTCATCGACGATTGCCTTCCTGGTCCGTCTCGGAAGGTGGACAGAGCCTGTTGTGCAGAAGCGTCGAAACAGGTTTGTGAAAGTGGGCCTTGTTGGAAGGGGACGGTGTGGGTGGCGAGACGCGTAAAGCTCCATTGCTAACGAAGCGTTGCCATTCATTTCAGCCATTGCAAGCACCACGTCTACTTTTACTTTGGTAGAATACCTCACGCCAGAAGCAGCCATATTAGCTCGAAAGGACTCCACGTGGATTTCCTTGGTAGACCTTCAATGCAGAGACGCTGTGCTCTAACCGGAGGCACCCTAGTGCAGGACGGTCCTGCTAACGCGTTCACAAGAAGATGTCTCAGTGTGATCTAAAGTCACGAAAAAACGTCGCGAAAAATGGTCTCCTGTTATCGCGTTCATCAGGATCATGCGTAAGGCTCATGGCGCACCGCGCTGTCACATTTTGATTTCGCCGGCCGAAGAGGGCAAGGGTAATTGCTATCACCTATGCCTACGCTTCCACCCTCTTCACACACTAAACACCACACGCAACAGATGCGTCACTTTAGGGAGGAGCTTTGCGCGGACCCTCACCCTCTTGCATGCGTAATCGTGCGAAAGACAATTAAACTTTGGAGCCGGATATCTCGGAACACAGGCGTGCTAGAAAAAATCTTCCAACTGAAACTGTGTACAAACACCACTGCCTACATTTTTTCAATATAAACATGCCAACTTACCGCAGCCAGTAAAAAGTTAATTATTAAATTTTAGTTAATTGGGCTGCTGACAGCGATAATTATCATCTAACTTTCTGTCCCCCTGGCCGCTTAACTTATTTGCACAAGTGGTTCTCACGTGCCTTCGAGCGCCTAATTTTAAAAAAATCATAAAGCTTAATTTTGAACACCCGGTATATGTGTGTGTGTGTGTGTGTGTGTGTGTGTGTGTGTGTGTGTGTGTGTGTGTGTGTGTGTGTGCGTGTGCGTGTGTGTGTAGTAGTATGCTGCCATAATGAACATTGCGAACAACAACAAAGTGCGAACTTAGTTGATCGCCATAATGACATACTGAATTTGTATACTTCTACCCGTCACGGTGGTCTAGTGGCTAACGCACTCGGCTGGTGACCCGCAGGTCGCGATATCGAATCCCGGCCACGGCCACCGCGTTTAAAATGGAGGCGAAAATGTTCGAGGCCCGTGTACACACATTTAGGGGTTTACTGCTCCATGTCATTAAGCAGTTAATGGGCTAGTGAAGCCAGCTACATAAGACATATTGTAATACTTAAGCAAGTATCCAGACTTCCCAGAAGGATGAAAGAACTGCCTTTAAATGACGTGGCTTATCGTGCACAGCCCTAAAAAGCATCTCTTGGGTGCACACTTCTTATGCATTCTTTCATACTGCAACGTCATTGAAGCGATTTAAGGAGTGGGGAAAAAACAAGAACAAAAATAAACATTGATGAACGGACTTTTGACTGCTCCTGCAAGGCAACATATTTACCAGCCACAGTGGCTGTGAGTGCAAAAGATGATCAGCCTGACAGAAGAGAGAACTAAAGAGGGTGAAGCTAAGTACAGAAAGAGAGTGAAAAAGAACTTCGACAAAAAACAGAATACAGCTACACCGAGAATTGAGGTTCGGGACTTGGTGCTAGCAATGAAACAATTGCGAAACTCAGCAGCGAGTCACAGATGGTAATTTTTTTTTGTTTAAATGGCAAGCCAGCAGGAACATTTACAGACGGCCTGATACGTTGGCCTCATTAGCTCCTTTGAATTGGCCTCCACAGCCAACATTCTTAAGGAGTTCGACACCACTTTTCAAAGGCGAGTTTACCCTGTCATGCAAATTTTATAGATACAAAGATAGATCACTCTGAGCAAGTGAGAAGCAAATAAAATCATGATGAGATATATTATTTGTTATATTAAAGTCAGGCTTCCCGTGGCACATCAGGCTATTCTAGTGACTTTATGCTGCAATCTGGCTAGTTGTGATGACATCCGGTACCAAAACGGCCACTCAGCGTCACAAAATCTATCAAAATGACTGCTTGTGGGTGGGCAATGGAGCCAGAGTGCGTAGCAGCCGAGCGAGTTTCACGATTTCTCGCACAAGCACATGCCGAGGAGCACATATAGCGTTATGGTGTCAGGGCACTGTAGATATGGAAACTAACTTTTAAAATAATAGTGTTATTACTTTTGCGGAGTGCACTTGCATTTTGCAGAACATATTCTAGATCCTTGAAGGTATGGCCTTTCATTTCACGCAAGAAAATAAAAAAAAATTCGCAGTTAGTACCCCTTTATCATGCGGGGAGGTTAGAATACAAGTGCTGCAGAAGAGAAGCAAGCTTACGCAGTTGCAAAAGACAAATTATTTTTTGCATAGGCAACTAGGAGGACTGAGGTAATAATTAGAGAAGTTAGAAATTATGACCAGAAGAGAATGTGTCTCTGTATTATGTGCAGCCTTTTTTACATACCACCTGTTAGCAACTTGTACGATAGGCCAAGGTTAGTCTGCATTGAAAAAAAAATGTGAACTAACTTATGCAAGATCACCAAAATTTCAGTATGTTTCTTTAAACAATGTATAACAAATATGTGTCCATAGCATATCATTGTGCCATTTTGTTAGTTACAACTTTGAGTATAATTATGGTAATAATGTTAGCATAATCTGTACAAATCAAACAATTCCTGTCAACCTGAGGTGTAGTGATGTTTTCTTTTTTTTTTCATGGATCCAAAACTAGCAGTGTTCCAAAGGGCCCAAGGAATTTCTCAGCAAGGTGCTGCAAACTGATTATAAATTGTTTATAAACTGATCATTCACAGCTTTACAGCTAGTGTAGCACTCCCTGTCACGTGCAGTCGGCGCACAATCATAATTCATTTGGCTTAGGCAAACATTTATTCTCTGTAAAAGTGAATGCCAAGGGGGGTGCATTTTTTAACACTATGCGCAATTTAGCTGCAGCTGGTTATTACGTTCATTCACAGGACATTTGTCAATTAATTTACGTGTAGAGAATGCAAGCTCAAACCGTTATCGATTTCGAATTGCAGTTTTGATGTACACACTGCACTCTTTCTCACGCTAACTGCAGTGATTTGCAACATGATGATTACTTTGGGCACGCGATCGTAAAGATTCCTACATGCCTTCCCGAAAATACATCGCAGCTTTGCGGTGAAGCCTCGAGTAACGCGTGCGTACTTTTTTATTATTTTATAGTTTTCGACAAACACTCAAAGCAGTGGGTTGCAGTTTAATTTTCTTTTTGTTGTTGTTTAAATTATTCCGCTGAAATCTATGCGCACTAAATGCACTGTACAACAGCAGCAATAGCCGTGCTCGCGGTGGGTAGCGTAGTAACCGAAGCTGTGCCTGCCCGAGCATCCTTTGCGAACTTGAGTGCGCCGACGGTCTCGTAAGCAATCATTTTATGGCTCTGTTCGGAACTGCAAAAAAGAACTTACCGAGACCAGCATCTCGACGTCTTCTTAATCTTTGCTCGATACGACGGTCCACTTCTTGGTGCCAGCTGCAGTCGTTAAAAGCGGACCATCACTGTCGGCGGTAGTGAAGTGCAGCTTCGGTAGAGGCACGCTCACAGCGTTTCTCGGCACACTTGGAAGTTTCGACGCATCCCTCGGAATGTTCGGAAGGCGTTTTTCTCAATAAAGATCACCTCAGCAAACACAGCGCGCGTGAAGTCTTGCCTGGCAGCTGCCTGCAGCATCGTCATGTTCGCAGCCATGTTTGCTGAAGACATCACGCACGAACCAATGCACGCGCAGATTCCGAGAGACTCGTAAGAGCGCCTGGTGCACTGCATTGTGGGTGGATCTATCCCCTCGCATTTGTAAACTCGCTGCCCGCGCGCTCCGCTGAGTGTGAGGACAGGCGCGCCGTCAGCTACGACGGCCGCCATTGCGCCTCCCGCCGCAGCTAGACAGCACACGAAAGGCGTATACAAGGTGTTTGCGGTGCGCCGAAACGTGCAGAAATAAACGCGCGCTGTGAGGTTTTTCTTTTTCTTTTCTGTTTGTACCTTGGCCAGCTTTTAGTGCTGTTGTTACCTAATTGTTAATTAAGTTACGATGTACTTCATCTAAACTGACAGCCTGTACATCTGTTGTGCACTATAGGCTGACGTATAGATTTCGTTATTGTTACAACGAATCCTCTTCCTTCGGCCGCAAACGAGAGTTCCGGCAAGTATAAACACTTATTTATTCGCCTTGTAAACTCTGCATTCCAATTCCGCAAATAATTGTTTAAAGCAGTCATATGCGTGCCAGAAGCAGCAGTAGATATATCGCAAAACGCGAATTTTAGTGTTGCGAAGCTACCAAAGCGTGGTTATGACGGCTTCTTTTGCTACGTTTATGCTTTGCTTGTTCATTATAAATTGCGTTATACGCATTGTACACATGATGAAGTGCCGAGGGGCAGCAATCAGATTTAGATCCTTCGTTTTTCTCGAATTACACCTAGAAAGGTACAGAAGCTAAAAATATAACAATACCTGACAAAAGGCCTCTGTACCGGTAATTTATAAATAATAAGCAATAATGCAGCATATTGTTCGCAACATACAAAAAAAGATTACATCTAGGATCTAAAAATGCACAAAAAGCTTGATAAGTTCATAGCTCAAAAAGAATTTGAAAGAATACCTAGGGATATAACTAGAAAAAGTTCATTTGCAGAGAAGTAACAAAGAATATGTAACACGAGAGAATACATGCTGAGTACACTTTGTTTAACAAAACATTTGTGTCAAATATAGAGAAATATAGTAAAGAAATAAAATAAGTAACAAAAACAGGTAATAATAAAGCAAAAACGTAAGAGCACAGGTGCTTCTAAACAAATCCACGGCAGGTCTTTATCCACAAGAAAAAATTCATATATCCAGCTAAAATGAAATAAGAGCTTTCATACCATTATTATGCTTGCTCAAAGAGTTGAAATTGCATGACACACGAGAATTAGCGTACAGGTTATTTATTTGTATGCATAAATGCTATGCTGACAGAGGCAATTATGCAAATGAAGCATTCCATGACAGAATTTTCTCAGGACTGTCACTTGTTGCTTCACAATGATTGTGCACGAGTTAAAAAAAAAACGACCTAAGTAATAAGTTAAGACTTGACAGGAAGGCAACCTTTAAACACAAAAACAGTGCAGGATAACAACAAGTATTTAACAACTGCAAACGTATATATATTGGCATAAGATCAGCACAGAACGCATACTTTTCAGTTAATTTGGGGCATACAGCTGATCTTAGTGTGTCGATGTCTTACGAGAGGGTGACGCCGGCGCAAGTTTTCCTGGAATTCCCATTCAAACTATCGGCTGGCAACTGTCGAAGGTGGATGCGCAGCCTTATTCGTGCGTACATCTCAGTGAGCATTCTGTATATACCCTCCTTGTGCTCCGTGCATACACACAGGCGGTGGTGGTGTGCCTTGCTTAGGTATGCTGTAAGTGATCGAAGCGGCGACTTCATCATGATTATTTTATCCGTGCACATGGTCGTAAAGTGCTCTTCATAGTCTTTCAGGGCTTTCATCACTCCACTGCTCGGATATATAAGTTTTGTTTCTAACGGTTTCGACCAGTGGACCGGTCTTCGCAAAAATGGAAACCGTTGGAAATAAAACTAAGACAACTGCTAAGTGTTTTGTCTCTTCTCTTCCCAAGTACGTTTGGCCCATTGGTACTGCTTGGAGAAACTTCTTCAGTATATATATCTATATATATATATATATATATATATATATATATATATATATAAATATATATATATATATATATATATATATATATATATATATATATATATATATATATATATATATATATTGTTATGAAGAGGAATGCCCACTACTAAAGCGACATCGACACGTTGGCGCGAGGCACGAGCTAAGACTGCCTGGTTGCTGCTGCGACGCTGCCCGTACACCCGGCTCGCTCTTGCTGCTTCTGCGCCGACGCTGCTACCGCTTTTGAGCTTGCATTTACATTATAATATATATATATATATATATATATATATATATATATATATATATATATATGTGTGTGTGTGTGTGTGTGTGTGTGCGTGTGTGTGTGTGTGTGTAGAGCAGTATGCTGCCATAATGAACCATGCGAACAACAACAAAGTGCGAACTTAGTTGATCGCCATAATGACATAGTCAATTTGTATACTTCTACCCCTCACGGTGGTCTAGTGGCTAACGCACTCAGTGGTGACCCGCAGGTCGCGGTATCGAATCCCGGCTACGGCCACCGCGTTTACAATGGAGGCGAAAATGTTCGAGGCCCGTGTACACATATTTTGCGGCGCGATTAATAACCCCGTTGGTCGAAATTTCCGGTGCCATCTACTACGGTGTCTCTCATAATTATATGGTGCTTTTAATATGCCAAATCCCAACAACTGTAATTAATATATTTTGTATACTTCTCGCACTGCACAATCCGTCCGGCGACATGCCTCTATGTGAAATTCATTCTGCTGAGGCCGACAGGCTCTCACTATATCGGTGGTTTTTTACCGCTGTTGTGTTACTCGAGAGCTAGTTACCAACTCAGCTCTCCTCAACATGAATGAACTGGTCGAGTGAAATAAACTGGGTTCAGATGTCAATTAGGTGTCCGAAGGAATCATACACTCTGTCATGTACTTTAAGAGACATGGAGGAGTTCCAGAGATTCCGAGCCTTCTATAGGGACACGGGTGCATGCATTCGCAGTCGATGTAAGAGCCGCCAAATTTGTGGTGCGGAATTATCGAGTGAGTTACGCGACAGGTCCGCGTTCTTAAAAAGGAAAAGAGATACCCTTGAAAAAATGTTATTCAGAGGCGGAATTCTGTGTTTTTTCTAGGAACACAAAGTTCGCGCTAATGTGTTAAGATGGCGTAGAACTTAGATGATTTTCAGCTCTCATGTAGATAACTATTACTCAGTTCATTACGAACATATTTGCTGATAGGAAAGGCATATATTTCAATATCCGCGTTCTTCACCCTCACGATCACTATCAGTTATGTGCAGTCTGTTTCACACTTTAGGGAAATCTCGGAGCGCATGGCATCGCGGTGTGATTCCCGCTGAAGTCGCGCGCCGTGCGCAAATCACACATGCCCAGACCGCGCAGAAGCGTGGTGTTCAACCGAATCCTCTGCGGCAGTGGTGCGTGCCGGGCACATTGTCGGGCAACCTGCTGATTTCTTCGTTGCAGAGGGAAGTTGACCGTTATTCTGTACTAAACATTGTGCGATGCCAACCAATCAGTCTAAGAAACAGTATTTTGTTCGTGAACCGCAGTACGCTGTGACGAAGAGCACCATAATGAGCACGTGTCATGCGTGATATTTATTTCACGGTGATGAAAAACGCAGCACTCTACGTCAAATTCCGTGCTGCTATGAAGGTTCGACGCAGGAAAAAAAGAAGAACGTGTTCAGGAATGCTGTAGGACAAAATAACGACCTGAACGCGTTTCTTCTCACTCGCTAGCACCGAAATGCAAACGCGAAGCTTCCAAGTTTACTTGATACCTCGTGTGTTAGCGATGACGGCACTCATATTGGACGGTATAGTGAGGCGTACAGTAAGTAACACAATGAGTGATAGCGGCCCAGTTGCCTCAGAAACGATGAAATTAGTTCGCTGCCTGACAATGCGGTCAGCGCACGCCGCCGAAGCCGAAAACGTGGTTCGACTGAAGTGAAGTGGTTATAAAATGGAAAAGAAGAGAAAAGGTAAGCCAATTAACTGCATCAGGGCGTGATACCTCAACAGTAGCTCACAGGGGATGTGGGTGAGGAGAGATTAAAAGGATAGAAATAAAGGTAGAGAGAGAGAGATGCGCTGAGACAGGGAGCGAGGACATATCTAGGGGATAGAAGAGATTGGAAAGATGGAAACACGGTCACAGGAGTCCGAGGACGGGGCACCACTTGCGAGAGCTCTTGTCGGCGTCAAGAGATGCGTAGGGCAAGTCCAGCAGGTCAGAGCTGCGCTGTCGTCCGAGATCGGCGTCAGGAGATGACGTAGGGCCAGCCCAGTCGGCCAGAGCTACGTTGACGTCGAAGATCGCGAGGGCACAACCGGTTTGCGGAATCCAGCGGTCGAGTAGTGGTTCAACCGGTTCACTCGTTCAGCCCTACGTGCCGCAAAAGTTTGCGCACATGCCAGCTTCTGCCACTGCTCGACTGCCTCAGTGGCCGCATCACGGCCGCACCGTGATGCCACGTGCTACGACATTTCCCCTAAGTGCGAAAGACTGTACGCTCGTGGACGCAGACGTGCACCGCATAACCGAGTTAAATCACCGAGTTACGAAAAGCCTTGCAATGCTATTGGGACTACTCCCAAAGGAACTGTGACAATTCATTGATACCCAGGGCTGATACGTGCCTATAATTGCATATAACTACAACTGGTGACTGCGTTGGCTTTACGAACACAGTTTTACTCGCGTCCCTGCCTATTGAGCCATTCGAATCATTGTCCTCTTTCTAGAGGAGGCAAGACTGCAGTCGTTACTACTATACGTACTGCACGCGACCGACAACAACTGTTTTCCACTACGACCCGGAAGAGCTGACGTGCGTCCCCACCACGGCGCTTGGCACCCAGCTTTGCAACCGTGGAACTAACCGGTTTAGTAGCTGGCAGCGCTGCCGTGCGGGTTGCCTGCAGCCCGACCGTGTCTCGGATATGTGCTTCGAGAACGCGCTCTTCATGCCCTGTTCCAAGTGAGTACGGCCCTGAAGTGACGCTGCATTTCCACTTTGATAGAACTCTCTATAGACCCTAATATACTATAATCCATCTGAAGGGTAAAATTTTTCGTAGAAATATTCTATGGTAGCCGCAAAGTGAAACTGTTCAATCGTAACTGTTTCTGAATGTCTTCTCAAATTCCGGCCATGCTTAGAGTATCATCAATTCGCTTATGTAAATTACCGGATGCGCAAGTGCCCTTTTAAGCAAAACTTGCTTTCTTAATTAGTTTTCTGTAAGTGTTTATAAATTAACATAGCAGTGGCAAAAGAAGAGGGATAGATTGAGAATGGCCACCCCACTCCTAGCGCCAAAACTCGGATCACACCAAGACAAATGTTCCTGTAGAACAGATCACGCATCGGAAGTTCTTTAGGCGCACACCTCGCAAACCGGTTGCGGAAACACTCTTTGCTTCCCGTGTGCGTTTCCATAGCAACGTGGCCATTTCGGGAAGTTGCGGATTTATTGATACTTCACATAGCATGTCATTTCATAATTTTTCGGCATTGCCTTAAAAGCCAACTCCGGTAAACTCAATGGATCTTGATGAAACTCACTGGGTACGTTCGTTCGCACGTTTTCGCCAATCACGCCGCATCACAGGCTTGAGAGTTACGCAGATTTTTTTGAAATGCATTTTATAGTTTGCCTCTAAACGCTCAACTCGCTTGTCAGAATTACTGATGGCAACAATGAGTGTGGGACGTTGATTTTAAATGCAAAGCAATTCTTTCTATCTATCTATCTATCTATCTATCTATCTATCTATCTATCTATCTATCTATCTATCTATCTATCTATCAATTTATCTATCTGTCTAGCCGCCTATGACTTGTTGCTGTCCTGGCCGTTTCGATAATGATATTGGTAGCGAAATTGGTATGGCATAACATGACTGTATGACGAGCATAAGCGACCAGTCATAATGAAAATTTTGAACTGTATGTCATAAATGTCATGATTCGTGGCCGAATTTTTAGGCACTAAAAAGTGTGTTTCAGACACCAATGACAGGCAAGTAAAAGACAATTTTAGGCCCTCAAAATCATTCTCATAGGCACCATAAATTTCACTTAATTCAAATATCCCAAAAAAACGATGTCGGTAACTTGTATATACAGCAAGAAGCAGAAAAATAGATGATAATTAGGATAGAAGTAAAGTACCAAGGATATAACATAGGCAAGAATTTCCCACGCGAATCGCAGTATGGGGTCTTTCGTTTTAGTGTCTAGCATTCTGCGTCAAGTGTCCATCATTCAAATAACACTCTCATGGGTCTCTTTTGTTTTGTTGTGGCTGGGAAAGGCAGCGCAGGAGCAAATAACCAGACCACTTGTACCCAGAAGAGAGGCATGCTAAGTCTAATCGCGTAGGACCAATTTCTCTCTTATCGGTGAACACCTAAAAGACCCCCCACCAAGTTTGGGCATTTCGAGCTTACAAGCGTAATGGTGCACTGCATGGGCACTCCCCATCATTCCTGTTAAGATTTGCAAGATTACATGTCACGGAAAAACGCTGATATTTCTAATGAATGCCGCTTGTGCTTCTCACGAGCATGCGCCCCAAGATCTAGGGAATGACGTGCAGCAGGGAATGGTCCTGTTTTTACGTCGCTCCTTTACGTTGACATTGGTGAGCTGACGTCGCATACTGTACGCTCTTCATCAGAACTTCGTTAAAAGCTATCAGTATCTATAAAAAGAGACGAAAAATGTTCCGTCTCCTGATTATATCCTTCATTTTAAACGGTACCTCGTTAAGAGCGTTGCACTAGACATTATTCTACTTGGCGTGTGCAATTTGTGCGTTTTGTTGTGTAGCATGAATGAGGAGCATTTTGGTTAGGGTAACTGTTTCACATTGCTTGAAAGGGTAGTGCAAAGACAAAGAGAAAATAATGACAGCGCTCTTTGTGGCTATGTCTTTCTTTTTTCTGTCTTTGTCCTGCCCTTTCAAAATCAGTATAATGAATAAATGCTGAGCTTGTTTATCGTCTCCCTCCGTGGACCAGTAGCTATGGGGTGCTCCGCTGCTGACCCGAAATCCGCGGTTTCGATTGTGGCCATGGCGGTTACGTCTAGATGGATGCGAAAAAGTAAATGCCCGTGTATTGTGGAATGTAAGTGCAGGTTAAAGAACACAAGCTGGTCAAAATTTGCGGAGACCTCCACTACGGCGTCCTTCATGTTTATATCGTGATTTTTTTCGTAAAATCACACATGCTGCTGCTACTACTACTACTACTACTACTACTACTACTACTACTACTACTACTACTACTACTACTACTACCAGTACTCATTTCGTTCACGTTCGTCTTCTCGTTGTTGCTGCATCGTGCCTTCGCCAACCCTGACAACGCTTAGCTTGTGTTCGGTGCGTCGTCTCTGACCACAGTTTCAGCGAAGCGACGTGGCGTATCGTGGTCACAATACATCATCCTGGCCAGCCTCTACAAAATTACGCGCACTGAGTGATTCATCCCTCATAAACGAGTAATACACGACAGAAAACGCCGAAACGACACAACATCGATGGTGCACATGCACGAGTAGGCTGGGGCACGGCATTCGTGCATGACCTTGCTTACGCATGATGTGCGTGGTGCATATGCCTCATGTGATTTTCCAGCCCACATACCGAAAAAAACAAGGAAGGAATACGGCTCATGATGACTACATGGGGCGAGAGGCAGAGAATTCAAGCTTGCCTCTTCGCATCATGCTGCAGAGGCCCGTAGCAGAATCAATTTGTAAAATGACCATGGTACAACGCTTTTCATTAGGCACGCAAGAACTTCTTGTTTCTAACAACAACTTATTATGTCACCTAGAGAGAGAAGCTTGAAAAGTAAATTACAAACAAAACGAAATCCGCCTGGACATCAAATTTTTTACCTGAAGACGCTGTAGCAGATGTGTTACAATGTCAAAGAAAACACGCCTTCATTGACACAACACAGAATATTCTCTTTATAGGCCAATTCATTCTGTCATAAAAATAACAAAAAAAGAATTATTAGAAAAGTTATATCTGATACGACATTCTAAAATCTTAATTACCATCACGTACACGACTGTGTAGGTACATTCAGTTTCCAGTGTGAGTGTAGCATGAAATGCTTAACATAGGAGCTTTAACTGCAGTTTAGTTCAACGCGATGATAGTAGTTTCCGTCCAAGTTAAATTTTTATATTGTTGCAGCTCTCATTTTGAGTAATGGCTTAGGGCAAATATTGAAGCACTGTTCTGTATGTTTTCTAATTTGTCACTTAAAGACAAATGGCAAGGGCTCTCATACGTAACAAGCATATTCAGGCATATGGTGAATGTATGCTACATACACCATTGATTGTAAACCTGCCATCGCCTGTCTCTGGCTTCTCTGTATAAAGTATAACGATCTTGCGACCTTCGCCACCACTGAATCAACAAGAGCAATACATGAGTGGTCCTCCATGGTTTTTCATTCGTTCTTCAGCTACCCACGGCTGCCTAGAAAAACCTGCTCTTCCTTTCCCACTGCAACACCCAGGTTTTCAGAGGGGTTCTTCAGTTCATTCAGGACACTGGACAACTGTTTGTAGAAGATGGTTGCCACATCCTCGGCCATAGATGTCACCTTTATTTTCTTACACTATCTTTAATGCTCTCTCGTCCTTCCCCTGCAGACGCTGAGACATTCTTCCACTGAGGGTTGCTGAAATAGCATCTTTTGCACTCCTCAAGCTCCTCCTCCGATCACTCGTAGCATGTCAGCTTTGTCTTCGTTGAACCTTATAGTGTTTGGAAATATCAATGCTGGTTTTTTTACATGAATAACGGTTTCACACCATGCTCGAAAACAAAGTTTGAGCTTGAATAGTGCTCATATATGCGCTCATTTGGAAAATAGGCATTTATAGGCACTCATAGCATTTAGGCAAGAACACTCTAAATAAGCATTTATAGGCAGTATAAAAACACCATAAAAGCCCGCCTCAATCACCAATTCATGCACATACGTCAAAAGGGCACGATTGGAACACAAGGAACGAAGTAGGCGTGTGCCTCTAATCTGGTCTCTAGTCGATTTACTTTTCACGGTTTTGCCACTCTTGCGGTGGTTTGGTTTACATCATCATCATCATCATCATCATCATCATCATCATTATCATCATCATCCTGACCACGTCCACTGCAGGACAAAGGTATCTCACATAATCTGCCAGTTAACCTGGCCCTGTGCTGGCTGCTACCAATTTTTACCCGCAAACTTCTTAATCTCATCTGCCCACCTAACCTTCTGTCTCCCCCTAACCCGCTTGCCTTCCCGGGCAATCCAGTTAGTCACCCTTGATGACCAGCGGTTATCCTATCTACGTGCTACATGCCCGACCCATGTCCATTTCTTCTTTTTGATTTCAACTATGATTTCTTAACCTCCGTTTGTTCCCTAATCCACTCTGCTCTCTTCTTGTCTCTTAAGGTTTCACCTACAATTTTTATTTCTATTGCTCGCTGCGTCGTCCTCAATTTAAGCTGAACCCTCTTTGTAAGTCTCCAAGTTTCTGCTCCATAGCTAAGTACCGGCAAGATACAGCTGTTATATACCTTCTTCTTGAGGGATAGTGGCAATCTACCTCTCATAACTTGAGAGTGCTTGCCAAATGTGCTCCACCCCATTCTTATTCTTCTAGTTACTTCAATCCCGTGGTTCGGCTCCGCGGTTATTACCTGCCCTAAGCAAACATAGTCGCTTACAATTTGAAGTGCACTATTGCCTATCTGGACGCGCTCCTCTCTTCCGAGGTTGTTGTACATAACTTTCGTTTTCTGCTGATTATTTTAAGACCCACCTTTCTGCTCTCCTCGTCTAACTCCGTAATTATGAGTTGCAATTCGTCCCCTGAGTTACTCAGCATAACCTGTTGGTTCACATAACCTGTTGCAAAACTGGTATAGTATTACATAACTGCATGGCAAACACATACCTTAACGTGGAAATCATAATATGCCTGTCATCTAGGTCATGACTGCAAGCCTCGCTCCTGTGGCGCTCGTGGTCGTTTCGCTAGCTTGGCATGTGCCAAATTTGGTGTTACGTGACGTCAATGAATGAGGAAGCTATATAACTGGTGAAAACATGATACTCATGACACACACATGATGTAAGAATATGAAAACATACAAAGCTCATGATGTGGTTGAGGCTGTTTCACCGGCTTCACATATACTAAATTTCGTATTACGTGATGTGAATGTACACCGAAGGTAAAGCACACGCCCAAATATGATAGTAATGACTGGCCCGTCATGTAACATACTCACTACATGCCACCCTCACGACGCGTTGACGGCTGTTTCGCTAGCTTCACATATGCCAAATTCAGTTTTACGTGACGCGAATGGACGACGAATGTAAATTACACCTGCAAACATGATAATTATGACATACGTGTCATGTAAAACATGACTACATGGTACGCTTATACTGTGCTCATGGTGGTTTCGCTAATTTCACATAAGCCAATTTTGGTGCTGCGTGACATCTATCGATAAAAAAGGTATATGACTGGTGCAAACATGATACTTATGACATGCGTGTCATGTAAGAACATTAGGAACACTACAACATACTACCTGCATGATTAAATCACGGCTATTTTGCTAGTTTCGCATATACAAAACTTAGCATAACGTTACGTGAATGGACGATGAAGGTAAATGACACATCCAAACATAATAATCATGCCATCAAAGTCAGATACGGCATAGTTCACTTCCACCACGTGGCGTTGTGCGGATTTTCAAGTGACAAATCAACCTTCCTCATCTGTGCTTCCCATATCATCGATTGCCACGGTACGTAGGATCTGCCGATTTTTAGCCTGGCGGAAATGACAGAACTGATGTGTCACTGCAACGTCTGCTTGTCTGCTGTAGATTGTGTGGGTTTGGCCGGTGCTCTCTTGGTTGAGAATTCGATTTCCTTTCCCATGTTGGTGTGTGTGGGATACGTACGTGCCAAGGGATGTTGCGCTGTGGGCCACACAGGATTCGCCATATATTCACCCTAACAGCGTAATTGTTTTAGCCGATCACCGCATGAACAATCTTGAACGACATGAATAGGTAGCGCCATTTGGCGGAGTTAATGCGCAAGCAGGCAGGTTAAGGCAAAGGATAATGTCACACGTAGAAGTGCACTTGGTTGGGTTTCGGTATTGCGACTTTTCGCGGATCAAAAATTATTTTCGACTTTGTTGAGCATTTCAGCTATAAGAGGCGTGACAAGACTGTCTCGGTAGCATAAACACACCATTATCCTGGCAGGGTAGAGATCACCGTAGTTGGCTTTTAATTAGGAATAAGACTTCAAAGTCGAAGCCGGAATGCCAGAGTAAATATATCTTCGCTTTTGAAAGCTTTAATCAAAGATGTTTTGCCTAATTAAGGAGAGAAGCTTATTTCCCTTCTTTGCTGCTGTTAGCAACGATCAACCCTGAAATGATTAGTAGCGTTGAAGAAGGTAGTTGAAAGAATAAAAGGAAACCACGTCCGCTGTAAATTGAATGACCATTTTTTGTTGATGTCTAGTGCATCTTTATTGTTAGAAATGGGGATAGTTGAGATATTGCTGATACCTTTCAAGAACTTGTGCGTTCTGTCGTTGGCATAATTTATTTGTGTATTCTCAAGAAATCATCCTTTTTCGTTTCATTGGTGTACGTACGTCAATGGTAAGCATACACTTGTTTTCAAATTGAAAACAAGAGGAATGATTTCTAGCTAATTTTGATAATTAAATGCAAGTTTTACGCCAGATGCTGTGCTGTGATGTTTGCATCGCGTGCTCGCTGGAGCCTGCAGTAGCGATCTGCAGCGTTTTATGACCATGCTGAAACACTGTTGCAGGGCCCCATGAATAAATCTGGCGAGTTCGGTGTCTCATTAGATAGCACTTCTGGATATTGTCAATGCTTGAAAAAAAATGTAGCGGTCTTCAACATAAAGACTTCACTGTGTATGACTATGATGATCTCAGTATTTCCCACTTTTGGTTGTAGCGCGTAAAAAGTAACGCCGTTACCTGTAGCACGTAACTTGTTTCAGTAACTTAGTAACGCACTCGTTAAAATTTCGGAATTGTAACAGGTGACGTACTCACGCTACCATTTTTCGGTAACGTCTTGTCACGTCACTCGTTACTTTTTGATCTTGTAGGTGCCATTTTTTCAGAGCTGGCCCGAACTATTTCTTTTGACGCAGCATCGGACAGTTGATGGTCTGCCAGGCATGGACAAAAAATGAACGTGTGTAATCGAATTTTTTTCTGGAAATCATGGGTAAATTTTTTTTAAAACACGCTGACTCCCTGTGGGGAAGGTTCAGCCATCGCCACACAAAGCTTCAAGAAGGCCGCAGAATCCGTCAAGAAAAACTGTACTACAATGTAACTGTACAGACATGCTCTTCGTGGATTGTAGCAGGTCGATTATCAGCACCTGTTCTTTCTGTGCCCAGAAGAAAGGCTACCTGGCCAAGCGAAAGCGCATGGGCCAGTTTATTCCTTACCAGTGTTTATTATGACGCCTCCTTCGGGGGGAAGGGGGGGGGGCAAAGAATTTCCCCGAGAGACTGGAAACATGAAAACGACGTCCCCCAGTTCCAGTGACAAAAGAACAGAATCACTGAGCACATGGGGCAGAACAACCACCACATCGAATTTCACAAGTTGCTCTTCATGTTAGAGGCGAATAAGCCTCAAAGTCGACTAGAATCAATTACAATAAGCAGATTTTCGGTGGAATTCTGGCTCATCCAGGAAACAGCTGTTACCTTCAGCTGGTCTACGGGTGGGCTGCCGATCGAAAATCCGCCTTAACGAAATTTTGCGCATCATAAAGAATAGGCGTCATCTCACGGCAGACAGAAAATCTTTAAAAAAATGAATGCGATAGGACGCCAAACGTCGGATTTCTTTTTCTTGCAGCGCGAAAAAAAGATTCTTTTTAGTGGCTCAGCACTTTAGGGCGTTACGCGTTCGTCCCAATGATCGTTTGTAACCACCACTCGTTGAGTCTCCAAACCGGCCATAGATGGCGCTTCTTGTATTATATAACTAGGGTGCCTTGGTGCCCGCACGCGAGTTTACAAAGGCAAGCGGATAGACCCACTCACAATTCGCTGCGCCAGGCGCTCTTACAAGGCTCTTGGAAGCTGCGTGCTCATTGGTTCGTGCGTGATGTCGTCGCAATCATGGCGGCGATAAGGACGATGCTGCAGGGGTTCGTGTGTCGGGCGGGGGCACAGCTGATGAAGACGCCGCGACGAAAGCAAGAACAAAGTTGACGCTCGGACGCGTACTGGCAAACCGCCTACGATGAACGGGAAGACGGTGCTATCAAGTAGTGGGCTCTACCGAGGTGCTACAGAAACGCTGTGCGCACGCCTTTGTCGGCGCTGCCGCTAGACTCGTCGCTCCGTTTGCAACGATCGCCGAAAGCATCAAAGTCGGCGCAGATATGCAGTGAAAAATGGATGATGATGGTTTGAAGAGTTCATGTGTGGATTATATAACAATAATCGTAACTCGATAAGTATTTGGTGCAGCTCAAAGAGCCGGTTTCGGAGCACTTGAGTGCCTACGTCGCGCACGTCACTCGATCGTTCAGCTTGCACTCACTCTGGCATATCTTAGGCTACTCGTAGTGAATGCAACCGTTACTGATTATTATAGCGATGCCAAATGAGAAGCACAAATATCTGTAGCAGCTTCTCGAAAGACCTGCAAACGAATGTCTTCGTACTGTCTCTCTACCAACACGCCAAGCAATTCCGTTCACATGAGGAGAGAGAGGACGCGCTATTATTAGAAGAGAAGGACGCGGGCGACAGCGTATTCCCTCTAGGCCAAATACACTTCGAAATCTACTGTATGTTGGCAATGTAAACAACCCGCCTCAAGCCAGCGTTTTTTTTTTTTTTTTGCTCACTTCTCCGCGATGCATGCATGTAAAGCGGTGAAGCGTTGACAGCATGAACACTGTCGTATTACAGACGCGCGCAAGCAAGTGGTTTGCGAGTAGTAAATTTCAAAAGCGAATTCAATTTGAATCCAATAGCGGTATAACAAAAAATAACGCTTAGGTTAACCTAATACTCTTCTGATAGTTTCCGAATAGAAAGGAAAGCTTTTGAAAGATATTCCTAGAACTCCAAAACAGTTTATTTGAAATAAATATTCACGAGCTGTCACCAAATAATACTACAATTATGAAAACTGTGATAAGCTTGTATACAGCAGCAACCAGAGCCTTCAAAATACTTTTCAACTGTATGTCAAAATGCCTCAGCAACTTCATTATTCAAGTTAAATATCTATTGCCAGCTTTTAAGTAAAATTTCAGCGTAATATCTAAACAATTTTGAACCGAACACCATGCATTTAGCTAAAGATTTATCGTAACAGGCAAAGTTATCACAACTTATACCCTGGCACAGAGAGCATGTGAAAATCAAGTGTTGAAAGTTGTATCTGTAAGAGCAATTTACGTGAACAAGAGACTTACTGGCATGCGTTTTTATTCGTGAAGCTAAATGCAGTCATAGTCCCTAACTTCAATGATGAAAACTGGAAAGGATTATTGTGATGCAGTTCTACCACAGTAAAAACAGAGTGAAAGTGCAGTTTGCGGCGATAATGCTTTATATAGTAATGATTATAGAATCAATAGTGCTGCCAATACTTGGGTTGCATTTATTGTGGTAGTTCAGGGGTTACAAAAAGAAAATAAACCTTAAGCTGATCACATGTTTTGCTGCTTAAGATTGTCCCATCGGGGCTAATTATTTTTTAAATATTGGGTATTTTATGTATGTACAATTAAATTTGACTAGCGAATGCTATTTGGTCTGTTATTTAAATATTTGCACACCCCTAGTAGTGTTGTGTCAACCAATAACCCACCATATTTTTGTGTGGATGTGATTGGGCATCTGTACACATCACGAGTGCTTTTTGTTTTTTGTGCTGTATTCCATCTCTCATTGAAGATACCCTTGCACATGCGTCAAGGTATGTAAATGTAAAAAAACGCACCTGGCTACAAGTGATGAAAATTCATGACTTGCAATGTAAGTAAAAACATAAGTGTATTTGGTGGAAGTTGCTCTTAATCTTGCCGTCTATTAGCAGGAAGGATCAGTTTATTGCACATATCTTTTACTCTAAGCTTACATCAGTTAACTAAGCATAAACCTGTTCATAAGAACTTACTTGTTTATTATTTCATTATATATGCAATAATGATAAAAACAAAGGTCATACAGCAAAAATATTTCTGCTGAGATATGAAAAAAGTTAACTAAGCAAACTACAAAAAAGTACATTATTATATTCAGCACATGCCAGACAGAAAATGCAGTGGCTGCCAAAATTCTTCGCGAAATCACAAGTGGCAACTTGGAGAAATTATAATTGTTAGTAGTATTGATAAAATGTAGTTTTTGAGAAGCTTTGGAAGCGTCCATTTTCTGGCTCAAGTTGAGTCAAATGCTTACATACTCTGAGTGCTTTGTTGCAAAACAATAATAAAAACAAATGTAAAACCTCACATCAACATTTCAATGTTGTCCTGAAATAAAAAAAAAAGAAAATGCCGTATGTTATTGTTTTTGCCAGAGAATTCTGGATATGAAAAGATTATTTAGGGCTGTCATAAGATGTGTTGAAAATTAAAAAAACTTGCACTGCAAACTGCTTGGGGAATGTGAAGTTCACGTATATTGTTAATACACGTATGTGAATTACTTTATATATTTCTCACAGCAATAACACATGCAGCACAACACGCCATATACAGATGTTTTTTTGGCCTTTCGGGATAAAAACATCTTTTACTTGAGAAAAATTTTGCAAATAATTGACAAGCCTGACAACTAAGTACATGCGTATTGCCACGTGTATTTTACTTTGATAAAGTCGGGTTTCACCCGCAAAGGCTCTAAGCAACACTCGACGCAGCAGTTTTTCAAGAGCTCCATGATAACTTGATATCACACTGTTAAGTTTGTGGACAGGACGCGAGTAGTCTAGTGCTTATACAGCCACCAGCAATAACTCCAAAATGTTCGATAGCACTTGTATAAAAGCAGATGCACAGTACTGCTTGTCAGAATATTTATGGCCGACGCACTGTTTACCGCTATTAGGGCAGACTATGTATTGTTTGTAGTTTGGCTTTCTATACTTCACGCAAAGCTTCGCAAAAATGAAAAGTTCCTCTCAACCCCGCCGACTACTGCAGTCTTCAATATCATGGCCACGTGACAATATTAGGTTTATGTCTCTCCAAGAGGTGTTTACATCTATAAATCCAGAAAGTTGAAATTTCATTTTTTAGAAATGTGCAGATGTACAACTGCAAAATTATGAAGTCTGCTACTAACAGCTACCTTTTTGTTTTATAGTGAATTCATATGGTGAAGCATAGCAGTACACAAGTGCCACTATTGATGGAGACTATGTGACAAAGCCCATTGATCCTTAAAGTAGCTTGCATCTCAAGCTGTCTAGCATGGTGAACGAGTGAAAATTTCTAAACAAACTTTCAAATGAGGCAATTGTTGTGGATGATTGCGACCGCGGGACAACAAGCAGGAAAAGCAAGGAGAAAGAAAAATGGGAGGGCACGAGCGGTAGAAATAAACATGGACGTTCTTGGTGTAGGGCCGTGGTCTTGAATACGCCACAGCAATGACGTGCTGGTCATAATTGTGGTCCCCATTTTCTCAGATTAGGAATGGGATGATGTAAAGAGCTCTTATAATTGCACAGCAGAAGTCCTTGGACACCACTATTATTAAGGAACTGGTGCAGAGCTAATGATTTAAGAATTCACAGAGATAAAACACAGTTAATTATCTTCCACTTAAGTCATAATGCTCTTTCACCTACCCCGGCTATTACTATAAAAAGCCACAAAGGTCTTTGTTCCACTAAGTTCACATTCTTGGGAGTACTCCTAGATGCTCGTCTAAAGTACTATCATCACATTTCACTTATAAGATAGCTCATGGTATCAGAACATTATTAAAGAATGACCATGCTTCAACTTTGCTTAAGCCACACTACGCCATGATCCTTAGTCATATTACTTACTGCATCGCGTCATGGGCAATCACCTATCCACCTCACATCCTCTCACTTCAACGTCTCCAAAACCAAACCATTTGCATCCTAACATTCATTCGCATCCTATTGAACAGCGCGCCCCCGCTTCTTGAGAAACATAGTGTACTAACAGTGTGTCATTTATTCACGGAGGATTCTTCTATTTAAGTGTTTTAACGCTTCCATACCAGCCAATGTCTTGTGAAAACTTCAATTGGTAAACGCTAATCCCCCCAGGTTCGCCTCTAACAACAATATTTTACTACCACATACACACACTAACTACGGCGAGCACACTACCATATTTGCTGCCATACATTTTTGGAATTCAATACTACTATGCACTAAACAATTGTCATTCAAAACTTCAAGTAGATTTGAGATGTCTGGTGTATCATTAATTGAAGTCCCTTTTGTTCAATATTCTACCGCCATCGTTTTTATAGCCATGTACAATTACTGAAGATTGCTATATTACCATTTCAGTTGGAATTGACATTACAAGTTTGCCTTGTCGTTATTTCTATCACAATAACTTCCCACTTTTTAGTTGCCATTTTTCTATAGTTATCAACATGTATATTTTTCACAGGAACCTTGAGCATTTAAGCCTTGTGCTATGGGACCTCCTTCTGTATATACTAACTCATATTCGTTTACGTATTTTGCAACACATGCATATTTTTGACCGACTGACCTACATAGCCATAACACCGAAGACAGATTGACAAGACAGACCGAATGGCTGACCCTATGGAATTTTAAGTTTAAAATATCACCAGCAAAAAGAATTTCAACTCAAGAATTATGAACGTGCTAAAAGTTGAAGTTATTGCGCAGTAGAAAGTACACCAAGCCCTCGAAAAGTGGACGTGGGTTCAACTTTGATTTTAGCTTTGATGACAGACAATACTGTGGTGTAACTGCGCTTGCAGAAGACCTAACAGACCAGATTTTGCTTTTTTTAGGTTAAGTGAAGGCGAAAACATTCAGCACTTCAAACTGTATTGGCGATTTTTTTTAATTCAAAGTAAATATGAAGTCTCCATGGGAGCAGGTTTGCTCTGGAAATTCATGGATTCAGTTTTACATTTTCAAATGTTAGCAAAGGTTGTGTTGCACAACAGTTTCTTGTGAAGCAGAATGAGAAATTCTGTGTACTAAACGCCTTCAGAAAAAGTCCACAAAGGCGGATGCTGTCCTTATTGCAGTACTTGTCCATACTGAGCCGAGCAGCAGTACACGGCAGCATCACAGCTCCGGTCACTGATCCACATTGCTTCAGAGGCCAGCCTAGAAGTTGCAGAGGATAAAGCAAAATGGTTTAAAATTTTTAGTTCAGCAACCTGCTGTCTAGTGACATTTATAGTTATTTGTTAGGACAGTTGCATGCGAAGAAGTCTTCACACTTAGGTGTGTCAAGATCAGAGAGCAAGTCACAGAGATAGCATAGCATCAAGTACAAAACTGACAGCTGCACAAGTGGCTAAATCAAAGACCTAACGCAAGGAATGAAAGCAGAGAGAGGTTTGCATTGTTAAAAAAATTATGTGACATAATCCCGTATTTAGTCTACTGGACTGCTTTACCATTCAAGCTGAATACACAAGAATCACAATAGTGAATAGGAGCGATACTCTAATAGCGAGATGAAAGACTGCCAAGTAGTTTCTAACATTTGTGGTTGGTGGCCGCTGCTACACGTTTAACAAAGCGAGAGTGAATTGCACGACAACAAAGAAAGAAGCACTGGCCATCCTAAAGGCACCCAGAAACTTCCACAAAAGACGGTGGCGCAGTGTCTGTATTGGGGATCCCACTAGCTGATGGGTAAAAAAGTAAGTGCTGTCAAGCTTTGATAAGAAACTGGAGCTCTAAAACTAACACAAGCAGGATTGATCACAGTGCCATCGATACTAATTAAAAAATATTCAGTCTCTATCGTAACTGCTGTCATTTGGGTGGTCAAGACGGCATCCAGTGGACATACATGAAGCTAATCAAGCAGTTCACATGATCTGGCATAAAAGAAGAAACAACAAGATAATCATATCATGAGTGCCAGAATAATAAAGTTAAGTTTAGGCAGCTGACACAATATATGGTACAATCAGAACACTTTTCAGCACCGTAAGAGGTCACCCACATGAACTAAAGAGAATTTTGTAGAAAAAATACAAAAGTTATGGTTTGTAAAAGGTTGGTGGCAGAAAAAGCAGAAAAAGCCATACCAACAGTCTGATTTCCTTTCTAAACTAAAACATGTCTAACAAAAATCCAGTATTAGTGAGTCAGTGAACCAGATCCACAGAGTCATCAATCAAATAAACGGGTGAACCAACCGCAAATTGCGCTCAGGTTTACTGCTACATGTCATTCAGCAGTTAATGAGCTAGTGAAGCCAGCTAATTAAGATATATTGTAATACTTAAGCATGTATCCAGACTTCTCTGAAGGATGGAAGAGCTGCCTTTAAATGACGTAGCTCATTGTGCACAGCCCTAAAAAGCATCTCTTGGGTGCACACTTCATATGCATTTTTACATAGTGCAGCCTCAATGAAGCTATTTAAGGAGTGGAAAAAAAAACAAGAACAAAAATTAACATTCATGAACGGACTTTTGACTGCTCCTGCAAGGCAGCATATTTACCAGCCACAGTGGCTGTGAGTTGAAATGATGATCAGCCTGACAGAAGAGAGAACTAAAGAGGGTGAAGCTAAGTACAGAAAGAGAGTGAAAAGGAACTTCGACAAAAAACAGAATACAGCTGCACCGAGAATTGAGGTTCGGGACTTTTCGGAAACTCAGCAGCGAGTCACAGATGGCATTTTTTTTGTTTAAATGGCAAGTCAGCAGGAAGATTTACAGATGGCCTGATACGTTGGACTCAATAGCTCCTTTGAATTGGCCTCCACAGCCAACATTCTTAAGGAGTTCGACACCACTTTTCAAAGGTGAGTTTACCCTGTCATGCAAGTTTTATGGATACAAAGATCACTCTAAGCAAGTGAGAAGCAAACAAAATCATGATGAGATATATTAATTCTTATATTGAAGTCAGGCTTCTCGTGGCACATCAGGCTATTCTAGTGACTTTATGCTGCAATCTGGCTAGTTGTGATGACATCCGGTACCAAAACGGCCACTCAGCGTCACAAAATCTATCAAAATGACTGCTTGTGGGTGGGCGATGGAGCCAGAGTGCGTAGCAGCCGAGCGAGTTTCACGATTTCTCACACAAGCACATGCCGAGGAGCTCATATTGTGTTACGATGTCAGGGCACTGTAGATTTGAAAACTAACTTTTAAAATGATAGTGTTATTACTTTTGCGGAGTGCACTTGCATTTTGCATACATATTCTAGATCCTTGAAGGTTTGGCCTTTCACTTCACGCAAGAAAATAAAAAAAAATTTGCAGTTAGTACCCCTTTATCATGCGGGAGGTTAGAAAACAAGTGCTGCAGAAGTGAAGCAAGCTTACGCAGTTGCAAAAGACAAATTATTTCTTGCATAGGCAACTAGGACGACTGAGGTAATAATTAAAGAAGTTAGAAATTATGACCAGAAGAGAATGTGTCTCTGTATTATGTGCAGCCTTTTTTACATACCACCTGGTAGCAACTTGTACGATAGGCCAAGGTTAGTCTGCATTGAAAGAAAAATGTGAACTAACTTATGCAAGATCACCAAAATTTCAGTATGTTTCTTTAAACAATGTATAACAAATATGTGTCCATAGCATATCATTGTGCCATTTTGTTAGTTACACCTCTGAGTATAATTATCAATCAATCATGATTTATTTCAGCTTCAAAGACATTCAGTGGAGCTTGGTGGGTACGGACAAAAAGCCATAGATGAGGCTTGACAGGGTCCGTACCCCCGGGCTTGGCAAACGTGGCGTACAGAGTGGCGTACAATCGTGACGTACAAAGGCAAAAACGGGCACATAACAGTTATCTTCATTGCAACAACATAAGCGAGCTAGTGGAACTGAAAAATGTACACAATAAAGAGAAAAGGCACTGGTACAGTATACAGAGAAAAGGCACTGGTATACGAGAAAAGGCACTGGTACAGTATACAGAGATGCACTCGTTCAAAATGAAGGGGGAGAGAGAGATTCACAGGTACATTTTATCATCATACACATGCGAATTGAGTACGCGGAAGTGTTACTTATGTTTTTCGGATATGTTAAGTAGTAGCGGTAGCTGATATTTCAACATCTGTGTTGCGTAATTGGTTCGTGGTCTTGGTAATCTCCAGACTTCACGAGTCCTCAAAATTCGCACATGTTCAGCGCGAGTTAGCGCCGACAATTCTGTGAAAAATGTGTCGTTATTTTTTATAGCCGACTTATAGCGATTGTTTAAAATTGTGTGATATAGCTCATGTACTGGTAATAATGGTAATAATGTTAGAATAATCTGTACGAATCAAACATTTTCTGTCAACCTGAGGTGTAGGGATGTTTTCTTCTTTTTTTTTCATGGAGCCAAAACTAGCAGTGTTCCAAAGGGCCCAAGGAATTTCTCAGCAAGGTGCTGCAAACTGATTATAAACCGTTCATAAACTGATCATTCACAGCCTTACAGCTAGTGTAGCACTCCCTGTCACGTGCACTCGGCACACAATAATAATTCATTTGCCTTAGGCAAACATGCATTCTCTGTAAAAGGGAATGCCAAGGAGGGTGCATTCTTTAACACTATGCGCAACTTAGCTGCAGCTGGTTATTACCTTCATTCACAGGACATTTGTCAATTAATTTACGTGTAGAGAATGCAAGCTCAAACCATTATGAATTCCAAATTGCAGTTTTGATGTACACACTGCACTCTTTCTCACACTAACTGCAGTGATTTGCAACATGATGCTTACTCTGGGCACGCGATCGTAAAGATTCCTACATGCCTTCCCCAAAATACATAGCAGCTCTGCGGTGAAGCCTCAAGTAACGCGTGCGTACTTTTTTGTTATTTTATAGCTTTCGACAAACACTCAAAGCAGTGGGTTGCAGTTCAATTTTCTTTCTGTTGTGGTTCAATTTAATACGCTCAAGCCAATGCGCACTAAATGCACTGTATAACAGCAGCCATAGCCGTGCTCGCGGTGGGTAGCGTAGTAACCGAAGCTGTGCCTGCCCGATCATCGTTTGCGAACTTGGGCGCACCGACGGTCTCGTAAGCAAGCATTTTATGGCTCTGTTCGGAACTGCAAAAAAGAACTTACCGAGACCAGCATGTCGACGTCTTCTTAATCTTTGCTGGATACGACGGTCCACTTCTTGGTGTCAGCTGCAGTCGTTGAAAGCGGACCATCACTGCCGGCGGCAGTGAAGTGCAGCTTCGGTAAAAGCACGCTCACAGCAGTTCTCGGCACACTTGGAAGTTTCGACGCATCCTTCCGAACGTTCGGAAGGCGTTTTTCTCAATAAAGATCGCCTCAGCAAACACAGCGCGCGTGAAGTCTTGCCTGGCAGCTGCCTGCAGCATCGTCATGGCCGCAGCCATGTTTGCTGAAGACATCACGCACGAACCAATGCGCACGCAGATTCCGAAAGACTCGTAAGAGCGCCTGGTGCACTGCATTGTGGGTGGATCTATCCCCTCGCCTTTGTAAACTCGCTGCCCGCGCGCTCCGCTGAGTGTGAGGACAGGCGCGTCGTCAGCTACGACGGCCGCCATTGCGCCTCCCGCCGCAGCTAGACAGCATGCGAAAGGCGTATACAAGGCGCTTGCGGTGCGCCGAAACGTCCAGAAATGAACGCGCACTGTGAGTTTTTGTTTTTCTTTTCTTTTTGTACCTTGGCCAGCTTTTAGTGCTGTTGTTACTTAATTGTTTATTAGGTTACGATGTAGTTCATACAAACTGACAGCCTGTGAATGTGTTGTGGACTATAGGCTGACGTACAGACCTCGTTATTGTTACAACGAATCCTCTTCCTTCGGCCGAAAACGAGAGTTTTGGCAAGTATAAACACTTAGTTGTTTTCCTTGTAAACTCTGCATTCCAAATACGCAAATAATTGTTTAAAGCAGCCATATGCGTGCCAGCAGCAGCAGTAGATATATCGCAAAACGCGAATTTTAGTGTTGCGAAGTTACCAAAGCGCGGTTGTGACGGCTTCTTTTGCTAAGTTTATACTTTGCTCCTTTATCATAAATTGCGTTAAAAGCATTGTACACATGATGAAGTGCCGAGGCGCAGTATTCATATTTAGATACTTCGTTTTTCTTGAATTACACGAAGAAAGGTACAGAAGCTAAAGGTATAACAATACCCGACATAAGGCCTCTGTACTGGCTATATATAAATATTAAACAACAAATACACAGCATATTGTTCGCAACACACAAAATAGTTTAAATATAGGATGTAAAGATGCACAAAAAGCTCGATAAGTTCATAGCTCAATGAGAGTTTGAAAGAATACCTAGGGATATAACTAGAAAAGGTGCGTTTGCAGAGAAGTAACAAAGAATAAGTAACACGAGAGAATACATGCAAAGTACATTTTGTTTAACAGAAAATTTGTGTCAAAAATAAAGAAATAAAGTAAAGAAATAAAATAAGTAACAAAACCAGGTAATAATATAGCAAAAACGTAACAGCAAAGGTGCTTCTAAACAAATTCACGGCAGGTCATTATTCACAAGGAAAAATGCGATTATCCAGCCATAATGAAATTAGAGCTTTCTTACCATTATTATGCTTGCTCAGAGAGTTGAAATCACATGACACTCGAGAATTAGTGTAAAGGACATTTATTTGTATGCATAAATGCTATGCTGACAGAGGCAATTATGCAAATAAAGCACTTCATGACAGATTTTTCTCAGGACTGTCACTGGTTGCTTAACGGTGATTATGCACTAGTAAAAAAAAACGACTTATGTATTAAGTTAAGACTAGACGGGAAGGCAACCTCGAAACACAAAAACAGTGAAGGATAAAAACAAGTATTTAACAACTGCAAACGTATATATATTGGCATAAGATCAGCACAGAAGTCATACTATTTAGTTAATTTGGGGCATACCGCTGATCTTAGTGTGTCGATGTCTTACGAGAGGTTGACGCCGGCACATGTTTTGCTGGGATTCCCATTCAAGCTATCGGCTGGCAACTGTCGAAGGTGGATGCGCAGCCTTATTCGTGCGTACCTCTCAGGGAGCATTCTGTATATACCCTCCTTGTGCTCCGTGCATACACACAGGCGGCGGTGATGTGCTTTGCTTAGGTATGCTGTAAGTGATCGAAGCGGCGACTTCATTATGATAATTTTATCCGTGCACCAAGGGTTGATGGCCGTAAAATGCTCTTCATAGTCTTTCAGGGCTTTCATCACTCCGCTGTTCGGATATATAAGGTTGTCTCCGTACGAAACATACTCTTTCAGTGATGGCAGTGAAGCATACTCGTCGCACGCAGTTCCAAAGAGAGCATATTTCATTTTGCGCACTTCACAGACTTCAATATTCCCTTCAAAATGAATCCTCCGAGGTAAAACAGAATACTGCATTCTGTTGCCGACAATTCTTCTGTGAAAACAATCTCAGAATTGTCAATCTCGTCAACTTCGTTCTCTACACAGGCCTTTTTCTCCTGGGATAGCAGGTCTACAAGGCACTCTCGGTCATCAAGTTCGTAACTTCCCGTCCGTGGCGTAAGCAAAAATTGGCTTACGCTCACGAGTCTCAGAGCGCACTTGATATCATAGGCACTGGGAACCGGCTTCATAAGCCGCACGACAGAAAAAAGATTCTCTAAGCAGTCTTGCAGCAGCCTACTTGTAAGAAAGTACTCATATTCTTCGTCACTTAGGAGCACTCCTTGGAGGCGAACAACAACCGTAGTTGATATGAGCAGGCCAGCTTACGATGGTTTCCAATGTGATGTGGTGCCCATTTTTGTAGTTTTCACTGTTTTTATTGCCATGTGCAATGTATCTAGGGCTTCAGAGTACTTGGCCTTGTTTCTGTGACCTAACGCCATTGCTGGATGCCGTGAGGACATCAGTGCATACCACTTTGAAATAAGCTCCATGAACCAAGCTGTTGTTTCCGCTGCCCGTTTTGGTAGCCCTTCCTTTATAAGGAAGCGGATAGCTGGAGGAGCTTCCCGAAAAAGCTGTACAGCGACACCAACTTTTATTTTGGTGAAGTGGCCTGTGCTGGTGTGAACTTCGGACAAGTTTGGCGCTACCTTCAGTTCTCATTTAAAATCGTGTTCAAGTACTGCCTCACCATATTCATCGTTAACCTCTGTAGAAGGCAGGCTATTTTTGGCCCCTGTGGCCTCATTCAGCGTGAAATCTTTAGAGCTCAAGAGTTGGCTCCTGAGGTTTTTCAGCACGTGATCCGGATCAGTCATGAAAAAAAGTTCCTTGCCATCCATGCACGGATGACGCATGGAACATACTGTCGAGGAATCTCTGTGACTTGAAAAGCGAAATTTCCTCCACATTGCGCGGTTCGCGGAGCCCATGTCAGATGTTACTACGCGAACATTCAGAGATATTTGACTGCGCAGATGTACTAGCTCCAATACATAGTTTTTCACCAAACAACTATCGACGGTTCTCCCAGTCAATTCATAAGCAATAATTTGCTTCCACTTTTGGTTAAGGCCGCCTAACATAAATACAAGAGCGTGGTTCCCAGGTTCTTGAGGCTTCGGGGAGAGCGTTACTCCTCCAAGAAATGTGTCTTCAGCATGGTCTAGCTTGAACCCCGGCACTATCTCCATTTCATCAAAAAAAAAAAAAAAGAACGCAGTCCTTTTCGACATTCTCTATAGTTTCAGCTTTGCATTTCATAACATCGATCACTTCGCGAAGAATGCCTGGGAGGAACTTTAAATCTTCAATCATCCGCGTGAGTGTTCTGTTGGATGGAGAAGATATCCCATTTTTCTTAGCGTTTTATATCCTGTTGTACCACAAGCAAATTTAATTTGAAGGCCTTGCTTTATGGTCTGCGGAGACCAAGAGTTTCCCAAGCTGCTGCTTCTTGAGAGAGCGCGAACTTCATCATCATTTAGAAATTTCAAATTTTGCGAAATATTTGTTGCGTCACTCTCGAGTTTTTGCACTTTTTTCTTGAGACTTTTGATTGTGTTCTTGGCAGTAGCATGATGCTGCTGAAGTTCAGTATACTTTCTTGTAAGGTCAGCATTTTTTTCTTCAGTTCTGCTGATTCTGCCGTAGCATTTGACGTTTCACCAGTACCATTTGATGTTTCAATAGCCGCATCATTGGCTTCTCCAGAATGTGAATCACTAGAGCTTGCTGACAGTTTTACTGCGGCGTCGCTGAGTTCAATGGCGTCGTGTCCGTGACGCGACATTCCTTCCAGTGAAGACTCATGAACTGCATGGCTTAGTGCGGCCTCTCGCGGTATCTCAACTGTAGCTGGCGATTGACGTAGCCCCGGAGCAGACTTGCTGGTCACTCCACCGGAGGGTGCGGGCACAGTTCTTTCCTTTGGTGGTCTTCATTCCTTGGGCAACGCTGCAAGCAGAAACGTAGATATTTATAAATGTTTTCATGTAATGTCAATTTATGTCAAGCCCGTGGTTAGTTTCATAACGTGTACCTGAAGTTTGATTAAACCTAGGAAGGTCCTTCTTAAAGCTAGGAAGGTTTTTTCCCCCACCTTTTCCACTGTTATAGAGGAGAGCTTGTTTCACCCTATTAAGATTCATTGAACCGTGGACTTCATTCAACGCTTTACCAACTGACTACTTTTTTTCTTATTGCATATCTTACGGAGTTTCCACACTATCATAACCAAATTGCGTTAAAAATTCGTGCCTACGAAAAAAAGCCTCTAATTCAAATCGGAGCTCAATGTGCCACAAGCTAGATGTGGGCTATGAGAGGGCGTTAGTGGAGGGCTTAAAACAAAGTAGGCCACCAGGTATCTTTTCACGTACATTGTGGTCTCGTGTACATGAGTGTTCTTGTTTGAGTAAAATAGTCACTACACGTGAGATTATAACAAGTGCACAGCCTCGTGCCCGATAGCGGAAAGCTGCTGCCAGTGTGGCTGGTCAGTGCCTTGAGACCGTGAACTACACTCAGACGTTTACAATGTAGAAGTAATTTGGACACAGCATAAACGTTCCTCTTTATTTTTGACCGTATTGAAGTTGCAGCTGCATGCACACAATGCCTGTAATCGATACTTCATAATGTAATGCCAGAGAAAACTTAAAAAAATACGTCTGAAGGAGAACAAAGTTGTGACTGCATTCGGTTTCAGCTTTTTCCAACCATTCACTCGGTTTTGCTCGTAGTTGTTCGGTTCAAAGTGAGCCTGCAAAGAAACTTAGAATTGGGTGTTGTTGGGTGCTTTTATATTTGATATAATACACTAGCCTTCTACGTCACGCATTTTCTTACAGCGGGGTCGCCCTCCCGAATGGCTCGTGTACTGTCCAAATGCCGCGGACATTGTGCTCTACGACGTTTGACTGCTTGATGTTGCCTATACACTCTCAACAAAAAAATAATGGTGCGCCAAGTAATGCTGGCTAATCAAATTACCACGCATTCAATAAGAAATATTTATTTACGATGCAAATGTGTGATGCATTTGTCGGACGCCACTTGTCACGCTTGACTTGTACCGTCCAAAGAAGCCGTCTTTTTGGGTCTCTTGGAAATCGGTACAGCTTCCAGCCGTTTCTAGAATGATTGCTGCACTGCGGCACGCAGCACCCGGGCATGGTGACGCAAGCGAGCGCATAAAAACGAGCGCAGAAACACGAGTGAACGCAGAAATATGAGCACCAACCAAAAAACAACACGCACGCCACGAACAAGTGACCGGGGGGGGGGGGGGTCAAGAATGGCAGCCACGCTGCCGCCAAGGCCGAGGAGGCCGCATCTGCCTTTTCGAAAGCTGACTCCACTCTAAGTGGGGGCGCGCGCATCGAGGCACTCTATATATAACGAATGCATATACGCTAAGAAGTGCAATATCATCCCACAATAGAGGGCGTTTTGTAGCAAAAGATTATAGTAAAAAGTCAGTTTCATGAAAACAGGAAATACGTCACTCGTACGGAAAAAGAGAGACGATTGTGCCACTGCCATCATGTTTTCTTTGGCGCCGCCGTGTTGTGAGCGCGCTAACAGAGGCTCGTCGATGAAGGATAGCTGCCGAGCGGTGTGCGTGCTGAGCGGTGGCAACTCGCACCCCAACAAGCAACCCTGTCGTGCGGGTGCGGGATGCTGAAGCTGGACGTGATTCTGGGCGGCGGTGCCGCGAGGACCCTGCAGTACGAGCCCGAGAGGCCGAAGCTTCGGTTTAGCCTGCTCTCCATCATTCACACCGAGGATATGCTGTCATTTTGCATCGCTACCTTCAACGCCTCTACCCAACGACACATGGCTACAGGTTGCAGCATACTGGACCCTCTGGCACATTTACTCCTGGAATACCCGTGCTATGCAAACCACGACATGCAAACCGGAGTGGGACCAAGCAGCACGAGCGAACGACGTCCACCTAATCAAAACGTGGGAGACTAAGCTCGTCCTTGAGAACCTGGAAGACCAGCGACAACTCGTCGCCAGGGCCAAGAGGGCAGCCGAAGCCAGAGGGTTACTCGACTAGGGAACCATCCCAGCTTAGGATGATACCGGGCATCACTCAGAACACTGTTTCGAAATAAACGCTTATTAAAGAAGATCGTCTTTCTTGGGGACCTTCGACGGAATAATTTAGGACTGTCTGTCTGTCTGTCTGCCGTTCTGTCTGTCTATCTGTCTGTCTGTATATTTGTCTGTTTGTCTGCCCTAACAAAACCTCAAACGGCACTAAACGGCCAACCCCACCCGCACCGCCCACCAATATTGCTCAAGGTTTAGCGTTCATCGTTGTGCGATTGTCAATTGAAAAAAAGCAAATACTGCGCATATCTGAGGCGCCGTAACAACATCTCCATGTTTTGTATGTCTGCCTTTATACTGGAAGAGGCACACACAAGTAACTCTAAGGACTGTAGCGTTTAAACGCGCTGCGGTGACAGTGCAACGCGATGCTCAAGAAGGTGTTTATAACGCTTTGCTACGACGGCATGGTGGTGGGACCTGCCCGTCGCTTTGCCTTCTACACCTTATCACCTCCCTGAATAGCGCGCATCTTTCTCCGCTGTCACGAACGCCTTCGTTTTCGAAGAATAGCTGCCAGATGGCGCTCGTGCCTAACGTACCTATAGATGCGCTTGTTCGTCTTCGTCACACGCTCGAGGCACTCTAACGCAGCACCTTAAGAACACGATTCACCGATTTTCTTGCGCAGAACGTCAAATTAACGTTTTGTTCCCTCTCTCCAGACGTAAGAAAATCATCTTTCGATGGCATTTACAGTGTAACACGTAGATTCGGGCCTTTTTTTTTCTCTCTCATTGGCGTCCCTATGTTTCAACTAAGGCTGATTACTACCACTGTCTCACGAAATCTACGGCTAACCACGGTTACAGATTGAGCGGCATACATCACAGCAGTTAGTCTCCTAACCTTGGTTATTTCAAACGGGCGATTCCATAAAAGATTGACACCAATCCTGACATGTATATGTTATATTTGATTGAGTATTGCATATGTTAGGCACATAGTATCATTAGCCTGAAAGGAACTCACTTTTTTAGTGTCTGGTTTAGGAAGCCAAAAATATCGAACGTACTCAACACGGAGCGACCCAATTCATTTCGCGTGCTTCACGAAAGTTTACGACGATGTAACACATAAATACTTTCTTTACAAATAGAACATTTCTTGTATGAAATGTTTGCACAACAAAAAGTAAAGTAACGTTGTCTGAAACAGCAGAAAATCATGTTTAAAAAAAGTATAAAACTGCAAGATTTTATGACAGTTGCTGCCCAAAAGTTCAACTTATTAACCTTGTTTTGAAAACAAATTTTACTTCTTTCTCTCTGCAATGTCAGCTCAGCTTCTAGTTATTGAACTCTTAAACGAGTGAAGCTTATCATGAATATGCTGCCTAAATGCTCGAAAATTTTCGCAGCAATTTTACAGGTCAAAGTGAGGAAAAAGTGTTTATACTCTGATATTTTTTTTTCGTAACTAGGTCATTGAAGCATTTCCTTAACAGTACATATTTGTTTGCAGATCTCTTTTGCTAGTACAAGCCCGCTGTTGAAGTGGCCTTTACTCACGTAGGTAGTCTGCCCATGTGCAATATTTTTGGTGGACAAAATGGCATGAAAGGTGCGGACATAGCGAAACCTGGTGTCACAAACATGCAAAAGCCCCCCCCCCCCCTTTCCGAAAATGGCGCCAATGCAGGCCTCTGCGATTGCCTACTGGCGCACGGTGGGCAATTAGTGACGCCAATGACCACCAGTTGCAATATTGACGATCTCGGCCGGCGGAAGTCTTCTGATCCGGAAAGGGCTGGTCATTGTAAACGTCTTTAGAGTTCAGTGGTGCTTTATTTGTGCATAGCGTGGATGATTAAATCTCATATCGTGTATATTATAACATTGGAAGAAATGACTTCACCTAGTGTCACAGAGGCAAAAGCCATCATTGTAACTCTAAAGGCATCTCTAAGGTTTTATAACATTGATTAGTTGCGGCGCTATTTGGTTGCATAAATATTTCTCGTCAAATAAAATTTAGGGAGTAATTCATCTTTGGGTTAGCCGTTTTATGTAAAGCATGAACTTCAGATTTAGAAGAAGCTCATTGTGTGTTCCTGCAACGAACACACATTGATTAAACCTTATCATTGCGGAGGAACTGCAGAGGTAACGTTCGTTAACTTTTTTTCGTAACGGTAACGTTAACACGTTGCCTTTTCTTTTGAAAATAGCGTAGGGCGGTAACGCGTTCCTGTCTGTTTGAGTAACGAGTAAGAAACTTAGTTACTCTTTTCGGTATTGTTTAAAACGCTGGTATTTTCCAAGTGGTGCTGGTTAAGAAGATGGGGCAATAACTAAGCGTTGAAACACTGTCGTCTGATTTTAAAAAAAAGTTTATTGTTTTAGATAAGACTCGATAATTGGTATTTCGACTCAGAATCAGTCATTATATAGATACGAGCAGTGTGCAGTGACTGGGACAGTAGGATGGTTATTATAAGAAGCAAATAGTAGGCGACGTAATTTTTGCACTGCTAATATCAAACCTTGAATACTGTCCCTAGATGATGTTTGTTTATTAGTATAGTCATTTATAATAATAATAATAATAATAATAATAATAATAATAATAATAATAATAATAATAATAATAATAATAATAATAATAATAATAATAATAATAATAATAATAATAATAATAATAATAATAACAATAATAATATTAATAATAATAATAATAATAATAATAATAATAATAATAATAGTAACAATAATAATAATTTTATTATTAATTTTAATAATGATATTATTATTATTATTATTTTTAACATATTTCTGTCTCACAAACCATCCATCGTGTCATGCCTATGCTCTGTCAATACCTTGACGTTATGCAAGGTTTATGAGACCACTGCTCTTGTTTTTGATAGCATGCTAAATTTTCCGGCTCACACTGAGCGTACTGCTATTCGAGGCCACCCAGCCGTGGTGGTCTAGTGGCTAAGGTACTCGGCTGCTGATCTGCAGGTCGCGAGATCAAATCCTGGCAGCAGCGGCTGCATTTTCGATGGAAGCGAAAGTGCTTTAGGCTTGTGTGCTCAGATTTGGGTGCACGTTAAGAATCCCAGGGGGTCTCAATATCTGGAGCCTGCCACTTGGCATCTCTCATAATCAAGTGCTAATTTTGGGATGTTAGAATCTATCTATCTATCTATCTATCTATCTATCTATCTATCTATCTATCTATCTATCTATCTATCTATCTATCCTTGTGAGGCCGTCGTTCTCTCGACTGTTTGCAGAATCTCTCGAGAATGCAGTTCTTCTACTGTCTTTCACAAATGTTACACCAAATACGCATCTATGATCTGGAATGGCATTAATAAATCTAGCAGGAATACCATTTAGTGAGTCCAGAAAAAATTCAAAAACATTTACAACAACCATTTCGTAAGGAGAGACTTTAGATGTCGTTCTAAAATTGCTACATTATTATCATTGCCATTACTTTAGTGCCAACTAAATCGCACTGACCTGTTCTTTCTTCACCAAGTAGTTCATGGTATGTTATCCTGCCTTTTATTCCTCAGTTGTGTTATTATAAAATTGAGCGAAAGTTAACCAGAGAGAATTAACCGTTTCATGTACATGCCAGCTTCTTCCAACGTACTACCATTCACAAAATAAAACGTCTTTATAATATTAGGCTTCTTTAGCTTGACGTTTTCATAGCCCACAGTCATTGATTTGATCTCAGCTTGCACAGTCTTGAATTATTTTTTTACAATGTATAGATTCTTCCTTTCTACATCTTTAAGAAAGTCTTCCGCATAGTTGTGTATATTTCCCATTATTTTTCACTCTCGTTCTAATATTTTGGTCGTGTCTTTTTTCTATTTTTTTCCATTTAGCGTTGATCACTCCGCCGCGGTGCTCTAGTGGGTAATGTACTCGGCTGCTGACCCGCATGTCGCTGGATCAAAACGCGGCTGTGGCGGCTGCATTTCCGATAAAGGCGCCAATGTTGTAGGCCCGTGTGGGTGCACGTTAAAGAACCCCAGGGGGTGCAAATATCCGGAGCCCACCACTACGGCGTCTCTCATATTCATATGGTAATTTTGGGACGTTAAACCCCACAAATCAATCAATCAATCAATCATTTAGCGTTGATCTCTTTTTATCTGTACCATTTCACTCTTTTCATTTGATTTTTTTTCCAAAGGCGGTCTGTATTACATTGTACATTTTCTTATTTTATTTTGGCGGGCGCCTGCCCAAAGGACATATAGTTGTTGCTTGTGGTTATATAAAATAATCCATTCATTCATTCATTATTACTAATATTACTATCACTCCTGTCTCTACTTCTACCACTAATACTACTAAAAAAATTCAGAGTACGTAGATCGTTTCATGTACCCACCTGCCTTTTGCCAACACTCCGCTGTTGAAAGTATATAGTCTGTATATTTCTCAGTTTTGACATAAAGGAGCAGTGCACCCTGAAGAGCATCCCGATCTCGATGTTTGTCTTACCGTATGGTAATTGTTTTCTTATGTGATTTGTGCTGTTTCAGCATAGTACAGGACATTGAACATATCTATTTCTTCTTTGTCTTGCAACCCATTTTTCACATTTTTGTGTGTGATGTCATTTACCATTAGCCTTGTATCTATTTTTAGTTATGCTGTATTTTTGCCCTGAGCGGTGGTTTTTTTTCTACATTTTCGCTGTTCGTTGGCACTTTCTCTTGTAGAGAGTCTTTACTTATCGTTTGTTCACTGTATTCTTGCTTGCGCACGCCAGCACAAAGGCCTTCCGATTGTTCCTGAGCACACTTATCGATTGATTATTTGATTGATTGATAGATTGTATCAAGAGACGCGATGTGTGACGGTTCCGTGTTGCTAACGTTTCATTACGCTGAATAGAAACTCCTGTTCGCTGGAAGCATACTCTGTTGGTCAACGTTCAGCAGATGCAAGTTCTCTTTTTGAGTCATGATACGTGTGCCTGTTAGTGAGGCCGGAAACCGGAGCCCGCACAAAGCGCTGGCAAGAAGTAAATAGAGAAACGCTCGTTTTGAAAGGAGGGCATGACCCCGAGCTGTTCATGTGCAAACATGAACAGCTCGGGGTCATGCTACACGAGAGCACTAAAGGCGTGACCCCACGTGCTCGTTGCAGTTCGTCATTATGTGGCTTTCTGACGCAGCGCCATGTCCTTTTCCTTTGCATAGATAGGGGATCACAGCTTCACGGTGCCGCGCACCTTTCCTCTCCACACGAATAAGGCGTGACGCCACGCCAGAAAACCACACGCTGACGGGCTGCAACGTGCACGTGGGTTCAGGCCTTAACATTACGCATGGCGCCATTATTAGAATGACCCGCTGCTGTCAACCCTAGATCTGGCACAAGTGATGCTGGCAAACATTAGAAAACCTCGAAGTAATGCTGCGTAGGTTTATCGCCTGCCAGTGACACGGGCCAACCACGTGACACATGGTAAAGTATTTATCCTAATGCAATTAAAACCTTGACTTTCGTTAAAAGCTATACCACGGTAGTTTGACGTTAGCGTGAAGTTCTTGCTCAGGTCACGTGATTCCAAGCTGTTGAGGAACAAATGTAGCGCATCCTTTAAAATATGCAGCTATCACTACTTGTAGTAAAACTGTGCTTGTCACGAAAAGCCACCGGCCATGACGTGTTTAAAACCCCAAGTAAGGGCGCGTGCGCTGCGCACTTAATGAGGGAGGCAGCACAAGATGCTGGTATACTAAATATGCATGGAACTGGAAGAACCATAACTTGAGCTGATCTGGCCTACAAAATCCGCATGGCGTGTATCATCCTGATCACAGCAGTCATCCTGAGTGAGTCAGTTTCTGCACTGAACTCGCAACTCACCACTTGACAAAGCACATCTCGAGCACCTCCCGCGCGGTGGGTATGGTGTGATTCTAGGAAGGTCCACGGGTCGACCTCCTCACTCACGGTGGTCGGCTGTCAATGCGTGAATCGTACTTGCTCTGGTGATCCGTTTTATTACAAGCATCACCGACGCGGCAGCTACAGAGCGTGTTAAATACGTGAAACCATTGTTCCTTTATTAGCATTGTTCTGAGTATCTTGCGTCAAGCGCTATCTATATTTCGATATGTATGCAAACATATGAATACAAGCTTTAAACAAACAGGACATTTCTTTTCGCAGGCAAGACGTAATTGCCTCGTTCTGGTACTTCAATGGCACGGCCTGCACGAAGTGGACTTTCCCGCATGGAAGGTGTCCAGCGAGGCAGCCCGGAATCTACAGGACACTCGGCGAGTGCTCACTCCAGTGCGTTGAAAACGGCGGACAGGCGGACAGCTTACGCTGTGGAGTTCCGGCACCGGGAGAGTGCGAGCTCGAGCATCTGCGCTATCCTTACTTTGCGGACATGCAAGCCGAAGGTAGCGCCCGGTGTGTCAACTCGTCTCACGCGACGCTGCTCGGTCGGCGCTGCCTCATCGGGATCAACCAGTTCGATTCGATCAAGGCGTGCCAGTGGGCATGCCAGGGCTGAAGCATCCTCCATCCTCAGACCATCGGGGTACATCTTTGTTTGGTGGGATGAGGTAGCAGATACTGGTTTGGCCTTTGTTAAAAAGAAGATGCTTGGTAGGCAATCCTCCAAGGCGTTTAAAATTATTCATTTGTAGTATTTGAACCGACCACTACTTAGCCTGATGACTGGTGCCTGTAGTCGCAGGTAGGACGAACGCAGAATTGTTGATTTCGGTGCTGGTTCTAACGCCAAGGTATACGTATGAAATCTGTAATTGGTCCTACGAAAAGTATGGCAGCCCTGAAGCTCGTGACGCAACGTTTTTGTGCAAGGGTGCCTCATTTTGTTCTAATCAAAAACAAGTAAACAAAACGACACCTACCCGATTTGTTCTCGTTGCATTGTGATGATGTGAGGAGGGGTTGCATTTCAAATGCACGAAGCGTTTTTGTAGCTTGTTTTGCAATTGCAAACGCATTAGAAAGAGGCAGTTATTCACAAAGAGTGAAATTTAATTTGCACTCTGATGTTGACAACTCCGCCTAGGTCTTAAGCTAATAAATCCACAAACATCAAATATTTGTCCAAAAATGAGAAACAACACGGATGGAAAGAATGGTTTCGTATAGAGTTTTCAATCTATTTGAACTTGATCTGCTAGGTACGAAGTAGTTCATTCCATGTTGTCAGCAAGCATACCTGAAAAAAAAAGGAGCGGGAACATAATAAACACTACGTAAAGAAGGCACTCATTCTAACAGAGCGGTGTCCTTACAAGACCGTCCCGAACAGCCCGCAGTTCCGTCGGCGATAGTTTAGCATACGCCTTCTGGTGACATGAAAACAAAACGTCGTACGGTCAGAGGCTCCATGGCTGGTGCCAGTAGTTTTGTTACTTTTATAGAACGATGTTTACGGGAACGTTATGAGTGCAATATAATGCAGGTACTCTTGAGAAGTGCACATGAAGGACTTATAAGTAGGCGACTTCACGAATAAATATTTAAAGTAGAATACTTACCAGCATGTCCCTCTGACTTTTCATAACGCAGTCGATGTACTGGGAGGAGAGAGAAGTGAGTCTGTTAGCTCATGTTGCATACGTGCAAGACACTGAACGAAGGAAAGTATACGACCAATGGTAGGCGTACCTAACTATTGTGTTCAAGTAGTTCATTTGTCATGAAGGGCAATGCCAGTGTTGTTTACTGTTTTTTTTTTCTTCTCTCTACCTCCTGACTGCAACACTCGCAACACTACCGAGATGGCTTCCTGAGGTAAAATGTGTACGCTCATGAAAGGTTCACTGTGCAGTATAGCCCCAACAGAAAGGTAGGCGGCGCGACCATGGTCAGTGTGGTGAAATCGCCACAAGGGGAAGATTGTTCTGCAGCATGCGGGTGATGAGTGGAAGGCGCATGATTAGTGTGTTAAAGCGGCTCTCAAGCACTTTTTAAAGTAACCATGGAAAGGATTCTCTAAAACAGCGTATTGCCTTACGAATTCAACGACGCAAAAGGTTCAAAAATCCGCCTAGTACGAGCGGAGTAAGAAAGATTTGTCGCACGTTGCTATCGCATTCTCTCTTCTTTCGTCCGGACGAAAGCTCTGGAAAATAAGCATGAAGAAATGGCAGGGGCAAAGAAAATACGTGACGCGTGCTTCGCGACATTCGGCACTGTTTTCTTTTTTTTTTCTTCGAATACGCGGCTTTTTAAGTGTGATCGTGCGTGCACGCGTAGACAAGTCACGGCCTTTCGCGGCGATTCCTGTAACGACCGAGCATGTCATGTTCAGACCAACCAATGAATGATATAAGACCTTTAGGAGTGACTCTGGAACTTCTGTCATCTATTGTCGAGAGAAGAGAAAGTAGCTTTAGCTGACTTTGATAAATTAATAATTACAGGCCATGTGCTGAGCTTTATTATTTATCTCGCGAGTTGTTGGGAGCCCCTACTACTGATCGGCCGCGTTCTCTGACCACGCTGAAAAAGTGTTGCAGGACCCCTTTAAGCTGGGGTGGTCAACAGCCATTAAGCATTCTTAAAGCCTGATTTTATATATGTTTCAGTTGTGACGTTTCTGCTCGGGTCATTGGTGACTTGCACGAGTGCACACGCCACCGTTGCGCCGATATTCGAGTTCAATGAAAGTACGCACTGGTTGGAATAGTTCTCGTTGTGCGCAGAACACTTCTCGGGTCTTGTGTTCGTCGGCTTGGGGCCCAGCCACTTGCTTCAAGCTTTCGATGTTCCTGTGGTCGCTTAGACTCGCCACCTGGGGGAGAGCATGCCAACTGTCAACGGCTAACATTTCTATGACGCTGAAGGGAGCGTGCTCCGAAATTCGCGTGCTGTTGCTAAAGACGAGATATAAATGTTTAGCTTTCAGTTTCATCAAGCAACTCGTTTCAAATGATATTCTGTAGTACTAGAATAATTTTTTTTTTTGCGAGAAGAAATTTGCCTTCGTATGAAATGTGCATTCTCATAGTCGTATTGGTAGCATGTGGCGGATCACGTCAATTCAAAGCTGTGGCTAGGTTATAAAAAAAGGAGAGGAATTTTACAGCAGTGATTCAAATACAGTCGTTATTAAGTAGACAGTAAGCAATCAGCAATGATTACAATTATTCATAGCACAGCATCGCCTCTATAACAAAGAAAAAGGAAATAAGTGAGAACTGAATAATTGAACTCTTTTCGGCATATTTAACTCAAACGTTTATCAGTTCGGGGGAAAATATTTTCACACTCATTGGCCATAAAAATGACCAAGACACAGCCAAGTTTACAGAATGTCAGTGAATAATCGGTATGAAAGTTTTGTACCCTTCTGCTGCTTTGTGTCCAATTGCCACATTCGTTTTTTTTCTCCTTCCAACAGATGTAAGACAGAAAATGTCACTTTTCGATGTACTTTAATGTTGCAAGTCTCTGAATTCTATACAATTGAAGCTACATGTAAGCGGTTCACGGGGGCATGGTTGTGAGACTCTCCCCTAGCAATGCTACTGCTCACTATTAAAAAAGCACCGCAGCACGTAACAGAACAAATACTTGGTATCGAAATTCGTGAACTATTTGGTAGCAGCAGTAATTTCGAAATGCTATACATTATATATATATATATATATATATATATATATATATATATATATATATATATATATATATATATATATATATATAAAAGTGTTACTTAAAGGCTCGTTTTTCTGTGTTTAGATGCCATAATAAAGTTATATAACAGAAAATAATGCCAAGAAAAGTAGAGGGAAAGTTATTAGACCAAATTGCAATGTAAATGAGAAGAAATAATGGTGGGTAAAAAGATAACTTGTGGTGGGCAGCAACCAAACCTGCGATCCTCAATTGACGCGTTCGATGCGTCGACGGCGTCATTTGAAGGTTGCAGGTTTGGTTCCTGCTTGCGGCAAGTTATTTTTTCACCCACTATTCTTTCTTCGTTCTTCACATTTACATTAGAATTCCGTGTAATAATTTCCCCTATACTTTCCTGGGCATTATTGCCCTTTAGATCTCTTATATATATATATATATATATATATATATATATATATATATATATATATATATACATATATATATATATATATATATAAGGGAAAAAAGTGTATACCTAAGGGCTCGTTTTTCCGTGTTTTAACACAATATTAATGAGATCTAACAGACAGTAATGCCAACGAATGTACAGGGGAAGTAATTAAAACCAATGGAATGTAAATAAGAAGAAAGAAAAGTGGATGAAGAAATAACCAGCCGTGAGCAGATATATATATATATATATATATATATATATATATATATATATTTATTTATATATATATATATATATATATATATATATATATATATATATATATATATATATATATATATGAGTATATGCGCGTGTGTAGCGGAAACAATACAGGGCTGGTACTTGCCCATGTTTTGTCAGCCACGAAAGTACATACAGATGCACGTGACAAAAAAAACGTTCCTGAATGCTTCCAGGCTCGGAAAGTAAAGCTTACGGTTTTCGGGAAAATAAAGCTGTCTGTGCTATAAGAAGATCGCATAGTATTGTTTTTTTTTCAAAGCCATGCAGCCCCTTGAAATTAGACTAAGTGGTTTTGTACACACGCATACAAATTCGGTTCGTGTAGGGAATGCAACACGCATCAGTAGAACAGTCCGTGTATCCAGCAATCATGGTGGGGTGGTCGGCCAGGCCTGAATAATGGATCGGATGTGGCTTCCCGCATCACCAATTCGGTTCAGTCACTCAGCTTAATGCGCTAAATGATCGTATTTTCTGAGTGTAAGGCTTGAACGAATTTATCGGGAACTATTGCACAAGATTTGGAACTAGAATAATCGCAAGTTAGTTGGGCGGAAATCCGTAAGGTGCATTTTCTTTCAAATTTCAAAACTTATTTGCTATTTTTAGGTTTTGAAGAAGCTCAAAAAGTGCACATTGAACCATTCTTCCTAGATTACGATTTTTTTACGTTTCTCAACAAAAAAAAAAGCACTAGAAGAAAATGCACTTTGCAGCTTTACTTACCGATTGTGGAAACATTTCTTCGCACTTTCTTGTTGCGTTCCTCAGCTAATCATTCACATCTAGCGGGAGATATGAAAGAGAAAAGGGCATTTTTCTTCTTTCTCGTTACAGAATGGATTTATTGCGCACATAGTACTATTGCAACTCATTTCGATAAATGTAAAATAGTTTGTATAACAAAAAAAGAGAACTACAGAGTTTTTGTGCGCAATACTTCCACAGAAACAAAGAAAGGAACATTGGCAAAAATTATTTTGCATATGAAGCAAGGTTGTTAAAAAAAGAAACGCACCGCTTCTGTAGGGCTGAAATAGTACTTTGCTGGGAAGGCCGCAAAGAATAAACATGGTACTTTTCAAGCGTATACAAAGCGCTTCTGCAATGAATCTGCTGAATCAAAAATATACCCAGAATAATTAAACAAAGTATGTCATTCTTATATTCAGAGCGCAGTCTCAGTAATCTAGATTGCGCTAATTTTGAATACGATCGGGTAGATTCGAACGTGAAAAAGAAAAAAAAAAAAGCTTGTGTACGCATCACAGAAGTTAACTGTGCTTAGCTTCGCTATTTCCATTATTTATTATGAAAAACTTGCTGACTTGGAAATTTCACACCATTGTAATTTTGAATGTCGTAGGAGCATTAACTATAGGTCATGACCATTTTTAATATCGGACACAGCAATGAACTCAGTGATATGGCGATGAATTTCGCGTTGGTTTCCTGAACACGTTATTGCGGACAGGGCCGTGCTGACAGAATACTGTTGCTTTGGTAAACAGCATATCAAAAAGCGTTCTCACATAAGTGCGCTCTGTGCACTTGTGCTATATATACGATATGTCGCTAACTTCCCCCTTATATTATGTGCTATACCATGCCCCGGTGTGAACACTCGTACGACGTTAGTACAGTATTGTGAATACAAAGCTGGGAAGCGGTTCTCCTTATTTGTCATCAATCCAGCATTCCACTTCAAGAACGTTCGACGTATATTACCGCTGCCATTGTTGACGCTGAATAAAAGCAAAAGCAGCGGCCGACCACTTCGTGGTCCTAGACAGAGGAAACAACACATTGGAAGTGAAAAAAAAAAAGCAATGCCAAATGACAGGAACTCGTCTGTATCTCCGACTTCTTTCATCTACTGCATGGATTGCAACAAACGGGACGGAACAAAACTGATCATCGGGCCGCTTCTGAACTAACCGCAGATGATATCCAATGCAGTGCGCTTCGGTGCCACACTCGCAGAGAACGCGAGTCGGTTGGCCCGTGGGTGGTCGAAGAACAAGAGCAGGACGACGAGCACGATCGCTGCCCTGGACGACGGCTTCCACCGAGAAAGCGCCATGTCAACGTTCTCTTTCTTCGTCGCAGATGCACTCACTCTATATATCTACCGCGTACTGAAAGCCTTCTCCGTGTCTCACATCACCGCCCGTGCCAAAGTCGCGGGACGAGGAAACGAACCTGCTATACGGTGGCCTAACTTATACAAGCGCCTGAAGTCTCAAAAGGAAGGACAAAGATCGTTAGCATTCCGTGTAAACAGCTGCAAGCAAGCAAGCGGGTGGGGGTACGGTTGGGCGACCCTTATATGGCACGACGTGAGCGCCGTCCACTATTGCGCCAGGTCATCGCGGCACCGCTCACACATTCGCATACCGGCGCGCCCACGCACTCGAGAGAAAGTGGGGCGATCCGCGTTCGCAAACACTTCCTTTCTCCCCGGCTCGTTGATCGACTATGGCTGCCAGCTGGACCAGCTGGACTAAGTTCTTGTGCTCTTTTTATAAGGCGGCACAAAGTGAAAGACATACAAGCGTTCCATCAGAAAGGGCAGTGATCCCGAGAACAAAGTTTCAAGTGGTCCCGGAAAACTGAGGTCGACGGGTCGACGCTGTTTCCTGAAGAACTGAGCATGTTCATACAGCGGCACGGCTTTAGAGGAAGTCGTGTGCGCGCGAAGACGTTTCCTCACGAGTTTGTGTCGTAACAAACGCGTATTACACAAAGAAAAAAAAATGAAAGAAAATACGGCTTCGGCAACTGGAGGCAGGTTATAGGTAGACGGTTAAAGATGCTGGCAACACGACAAAGGTTATGTTTTAAATGAAGTGTCTTATGCAGCGTTTTAATGTTGCCGCATTCAGTATAGGTATACGAGATAGAAACACGAATGGCTCTGTAATAGCAAGCTCACGTGCAATATCGTCGCTAACAAAACATGTCGGTGTTAGATAGGCTGAAACCAATGATCCGTGGATGGGGTATGGTCTCCTGCTTTGTACTTCACGCAGATATTTTTTTTTCTTTCTGCTTCGTCTCACTGTCACGTGGAAAAGATCAGAACCGAAGATACCATATTGCAATAAAGGATAAAAGTGTGGCTGCACACTAACTGAAAACATTCAGAGGTATACGAGCTTCTTTTTGTCGCTTGTATTGTTTCTTAGCTAAATTTTGTGTTAGGACGCCTACCATAGTCCATCACATGTCTGACTTTTACAAAAAGATGCAATCAGACGATTTTAAAATAATATTGAAGATGATTGCAAAACGAAGACGTAAGTTATTGTTAGCTTCTTATTATTATGCAAACTCGTACCTTATCAGGGAGACGTGGGTATTAACTTGACAGCGTTTTACAACAAGGTCCACCGGGACAACAAGGTCCACCGGGACTGACATTATTTCCGCCATGAAAGTGCTCTCCAAAAAATATACATTGACTAACTTCAACAACAGTCAGACGAAAAAATTGATTCATTTGAATGACATCGAAATCGAACCCGCGCCTTCTCATTGACTTTTTTTTTTGTATTGAGCGCTTCACCACTGACACACGTGCCTCTCACCCTTCCTCTCAGAGGGATCTCCGATGGCGAGGAATATATATATATATATATATATATATATATATATATATATATATATATATATATATATATATATATATATATATATATATATATATATATATATATATATATATATATATATATATATATATATATACACAAAGAAGGACACTTCATTGGCGAATTGAACTAAACGCGTACAACTCGCACTAGCCTGTAGGTACTCAGGCTATATTAGGTACTCCGATATTTGTCCCCACACTTATTTGGTAATAATTAATAAATACCCATTTTTAATTATGGGCTGGATACCCAAGTTATGAACACTAAGATGTAGAGCACTTTCGGAAACCACCGACAATTTTTTTGCCTGTACGATACGTGTAGTGCTGTTATTTTTTCCGCGTTGTAAAGAAAGCCTATAGCAGCAATGTAGCAGTGCGCTCGCGGTCTGTCACACGGCTACTTTTCACGTTTCGTGGGCTTTGTTTACAACGTGGAAAGAACAACAGCGTGAGACGCATCGTACAGGAAACAATTTAGTAGGTGGTTTCTGAAAGTGCTCTACGTCTCAGTGTTCAGTTTTTGGGTTTCCAGGCCATATATAAAAACTTAGGTATTTAAGAAATAATATTTATTTAGTATGGTGAGAATTAAAAAAAAATATAGCCTGAGTACCTACAGGCCAGTGCAAATAGTATGCGTTTGGTTCAATTCGCCTCCTAAGTGCCTTTCACTTTCAAGTTCTTGGCTCAAGTTATGTGGAACACCCTGTATATTCATTGCTTTCATTGCATTTCACGTCGTGTTCTTGTGACGGCTTGTTCAGAGAGTAATACAGCTTCCATATGCACGAACGACGTTTCTCCACCACCTACTAGTTCCATGGCGATAGCACAGGCATATAAAACTGCTGAAATGATCTGCACAGAAAGGCAATGATGTCGACGGGCGAATGTTGCTCAGTCAGTGACTATAGCTGCACCGAGAGAGGCTTTCTCGGGTAGCCGAACGCCGTCCACACGTTAACCGCTCAAGCTAAAACTCTTCCTCTCCTTTTCCAAAGGGGTGCGTGGTACATGCGTGAACACGGGAGGAGTTACCCTATTACTGAGGAGCGCACAACGTGGACTTTGTCTCGTCAGATGGCGATGCTTTGATTCAGTGCATATCGAGCACCAGCATAGGTCAGCAAAAACAAATTTAGAACTCCCTCAACCACTCATAAAACGTTTACCTCGTCCTTGGAGCTAACTCCGACTCACACTTGCTGATGTTCTTCGTAACCTATCTCAATTTTACCTGAAATCTTATCACGCACAAAAAGGGATCTTCCTTTAACATGCACTCAACCTGTTACAATGTATACTTTGACCAGATTCACTCGAATCGAAATACACTAGAGGTTTCTTTTATGGGACCCGCTCGTACTCAGACTGACCAAAAGATTACTCACTTAAACTCACTCACGGTTCCATCATAGTCTGAGCGAGCTGACTCATGAGTCTGTTAGCGTACTATTAGCCGTTTCGTTGAAGGTGTGAATGCATTTTAACACCAATATGTGACATATACGGTGTTGCACTTCGCTATTTTTCTATAGTGTAATATAATGCGAGCTATCAGTGATTGCTATAAACTGAGAACAATTTTATTGAAAGCGATGAATCCAGCTATATGTTCTTTCACGCCCTTCATTTGTAAAAAATGGGGGGATGGGGCAAGAAGCCTCTCCTCCTCTGTAAGTAACGCATTAGTTGAATTATATTGAGCTGGCACATGAACGTCATCGCCGTGGTCTGTGATTCGACATAATCAACACAGGCTTGAGACAACGTAAGGAACACTCAAGTTGAATATATATAGGAGAGAGGTCGGCAAAACAATGTGGAGCTCACTCAGACTGATTCCTAAAGTATACATCGCCCTTAGGGCTTATTCGGACACTTATGAAACTTTTCCTCAACCTAACCCACTTGTACTCACACTCAGCAAAGTTTTTCTTTACCATACTTCCTCGGATTCTATCTGACCAAAATATCACTCATCCGGGCTCACTCAGACTGACTGATCACTTGATCGGAGTCTGAGTTAGTCTGACTGAATTGACGCATGAGTGTGGTTGCCGACCAGTGTTGACTGCGTACTTGGTGACCATCGTTGGCGGTATTCACCCTATGCTGCGTCCGGGACCATGTTCAGCCAGCACAGAACATAAGTGTTAGTCAACAAGACAGATACGTGCCACAGGGCATCGATGGAGGGCATACATATCAAAGGGTGGTATATATGTCTATCACCAAGAGATGTTGTAAAAGCTCTTATGCATGTATGTAATAAAGAGTCAACTACTCCAGTGAAGACAGGGCCCACTTTCGTGTTATACAAGTTACCACGACGAAGGAAGTAACCAAATTTTCTTTCTTAGCTTGCTAGTATTATTCAAGTTTGTGCGTTGGGATCAACAATTCCAGCCTATTTATGTTCATCGCAGTACGAAATCTCCTAACGTTACCCTTCAAGTTCCCACTATCTCCTGCGTAAAATCCCCTTACTTGGCTTTACAAATGTTGTTTTTTAAGTATGATGGCTTGGACAGATTGTCAAAGTTTTGAGAGCCCTTCACTACGGCATTTTTAAGAGTTATATTGTAGTTTTAAATCACAAAAGCCAAACACTATTGATAATATCTGATGTCACACCAAGATCTGATGTAATATTACTATTACCTGATGAAGCTGTCTCGAAAGATCTATTGGACATGAAAAGCAGCCTCTCCGGTAATGTGTCCAGATTCCTCTGCAGTAAAGACACAAAAATACCGCCACTGCTTGCTGATTTTCGCCATTCAAAACCAGCGGCTATTCAGTGAACTCAAAGACTCATCAATTGTTAGAGTTGGAAGAAACGCAAAAGCTCGTGCTTACCTTATCAGGGGGGGGGGGGGGCTTTCAGCGTGGAATATAGCCCTCCAGGGGGGACACTTGCGAAAGGTTTTGATTGATTGATTGATATGTGGGGTTTAACGTCCCAAAACCACTATATAATTATGAGAGACGCCGTAGTGGAGGGCTCCGGAAATTTAGACCACCTGGGGTTCTTTAACGTGCACCCAGATCTGAGCACACGGGCCTACAACATTTCCGCCCCCATCGGAAATGCAGCCGCCGCAGCCGGGATTCGAACCCACGCCCTGCGGATCAGCAGCCGAGTACCTTAGCCACTAGACCACCGCGGTGGGGCTTGCGAAAGGTTCAATAAATTTATCTGCTATAATAATAATAATAATAATAATAATAATAATAATAATAATAATAATAATAATAATAATAATAATAATAATAATAATAATAGCACTAATGTTGATAACCATATTATTATTATTATTATTATTATTATTATTATTATTATTATTATTATTATTATTATTATTATTATCATTATTATTATCTCGATAAATACGCGAAAAGAAATGGCTCCAGACAAATCGGTCCTAAACAACTTCACTAAGTACAAGAACATTTTACCTCGAAGGTATATGTAAACTAGTACCATAACTTTCATGAAGCCCATGGATCCAGAAGTCGGCGGCTCATTGCCACCGTTGCCATCTACGCGAGGAGAGGACAACTAACAACCAACAACTAACAGCGAAGAAAAAATAAAAAATAGAATATGATGTCAGAACCGGAAGCAATAGTGATGTCGCGGATTTGCCCTACATGGCGCAAAATGGAAACTGTTCCTAATTGCTGACATTTCACGTGGCTTTATTGTTACGCAATTTTATAGCGCCTTGTGGCTCACGTATTGCATGCGGGAGAAAAAAAAGAAAAAAAAAAGATTGGGGAAGCACAGTGGTTTGAGGAAGCTTATGACGTACTTATCATAGGCACAAAAAAATTCGCAGAGCAAATTGTGAGACAACTGTTCACGAGCACAATAGCATAATTGTTCAATATATCACATTGCCCAATCATCTAAAACCACTGCAGCAAGGCAGCAGCTTGGGAAATATAGCTTTGGCAGCTGTAGAGTACAGGATGTCGTCCCTTATCGTGTAGTGTCACAGTCACCAAAGGCGAGGGCACGCTGGCCGTGCGCCAGCGAGAGCCGCTGACAGTAGCAGTGCGGCTGTCTACACATTCTGTGGGCTAGTTTAGCTCTGAAATGTCACATCCGTAAACAGCTCTTAAACTTAAGTAAACTACTGAAGGTACGAACGAAACTACCACGAAAAGATGAGAAATGCCTCGTTGACCTGGCAATGCACAAAACCAAAGAACACGTTTAACTAAACACAAGCTTTGATAATAGATTGCCTGGATACGCCCCCCTCCTCCTCATTTATGACACTCGACAAAAAATTGAGGCAACCAATCATTTAGCCTGGTGTCAGGTACACAGTAAATTAAGTATATTGTTAACTTCGACATATATAAAATACAACTATTTGAAGAAAAAATAATATTGAGCTTTTAGTTTTAGTTATTGGCCCCCTCCTTAACTAGTCGTGCTTCAATCATCTGCAGGCATTGATGCCTGTGGCAATAGGTTTCCGACAGTTGTCGTTCCAAGTTTTGCGAGCCTTGTAATTTGACTATAACTCAAACTGCGATAGCTTTTTATTTTGCTGCGCTGCTAGCCGATTACATTGAAGAAAAAACAAACTTCAATTTGCAAGCAGCACTGGATTCGAAGCTACGCGAGAGAATCCCAGTGGATTTCAAGTCCATTGCCTGAATCACTCGGCCACGACTGCAACCATATAGCAGTGTCGCGACGCTTCATGATGTGTTAGATGAATTTTTTTCTAACCCAACATCAATATACACTTGGCGGTATTTTAGGACTTCTAAAGCAATATATACGTTCGCGTCCACTAGCCACTCAACCACGGCGGCTATTAGGAGCGGTGCTGTTAATACAGTTTTCTGCCTGCCTGCCTACTTAGACCAGCCATTGGTCGAAAAAAAAACATCACCATGCACCAGCACGCGCTACGTTCGACCTCTTCTTCATCTTCTGCATCGCTCCCATAACACGTGCGCCAATTTGTCAGTCGCAGAATATAACAGTGATGCGTGAGCGAACAAGTAGTGATAAAGAGAGAGAGAGAGGGAAAATTATGGCGGAAAATCTTCTTGCCGAAGCAGGATTCGCATTCGCGAATCGACTATCTGAGTGCGAGCATCGTAATTACTCGACAAAAAAGGCCGGCTAGCGCATAACGTAGCGTCGACTGATATAGCATACCAAGAGGTAAGGAAACAGAAGTGAGTGTGAGGAGGAAGAGAGAGAGTAAAGAATAGCATAAAAACAAATAAAAAACAAAGAGCGAAATTATCAGAAAAATAATAATATTGTTACGTTTGAAAGAGACTGGTAGACATTGAAAGGGGCCGTTTATCAGGTCGTGAGGGGCAGCTCACAAGCGGCCGACTGGTTAAAGATCCTCCTGATGCTCTTCTTCCTCTCTCGCTCTGGGCGACAAGTGCGTTCGATGACGATGATGATGATTCCACAGCCGTGGCTCGTACTCACTCAGGGGGATCGGCCAAGAATCGATGACTTAATTCAGTAAGATTTTTTTTTCAATATCGAAACCACCCACCAGAAAAAAGAAAGAAAAAAGAAAAGACACCCTAGGCAGAATGAAAGGAGTGCAATAGTTGTTTGTCACTCGTTCAGATAAGACAATTATTCATTACATCGAATAGGAATCAGCATGGTTAAACAATGCTCTTGTGTATGTTGGAATTTTTTTTGCACAAATAATAATCACGCAATTAAAAGCTTAATTCTTTTACTTTCATTTAGGTACTTGCAAACTGCATAGAAAACGTTCTCGTGGCTGAAGCCCAGATCGTAAGCACCGAAGGAAAGTATGTTTTCTATAGTGAAATTCAGCCCCAGGCTAGCGAATGGGAGGACTAAGAGTGTTTTCCTGAGCAATTTGTATCGGCGACATGACAAAAAATAGTGCTCTATTGTTTCCAATTCTGAACAAAAGTTGCGTAGTGGTGATATCGCCAGACTAGCCCTATGTGAATAGCAATTTAACGGGGGGACACGACATCGAAATCTAGTTATTATGGTTTCCAACTGTCTTGTAGGACACCAATGAATTTTCCATGGAAATCTTCAATGAGTAAATTCTGGTGTTGGCGAGATTGCTTCCATAGCGTCTGCACTAAGCGCAAGTTTTCTGTATCTTGTCGCTGTTATAGTGGCCACTTCGGGAAGGACGGATAGTACTGGCCCTTCCAATGCTGCTCGTGCTAGAGGGTTCACCGTATACGCTTCTTTGTCTTCGTGCATGTGCGCTGTCACACATGTCCCGTTATTAGGGAGGCGATCGCCGGGCTAATTCCAAGGGCCGAAGTATTGGCCCCCTGAACCGCACCACGAAAGCGTGGACAATTTAGAAGTGGTCCTTTTTGGCGCGCCAGCGGACGCCGGCTGTGGCCCAAAGAACAAGTCAGAGCCGAGAGTTGATAAACAAAACAAATATTATATTCTCGAAATTGGCAGATCGAAAACAATACACAAGAATGCACACTCCACAATAGTTACATACAATACGTCACCAATAAAACAACGTACTACACAGTACAATCAGCCCCACTCGAACAACGGACACAGACAACAATACGCACTACAATGCAGTCGCATGCATTGAACAACCAAGACACTCAAAGACTAAAGAGATAGAAAACCTATTCAGTCCAAAGTTCTTGGAACCAAAGTCGAGATGATACTCTTCCGTGAATCACTCACTCAAAGTCCAGCGTTGTTGTCGTTCCGCAGCCCTCGAAGTTTCTCTTCCAGGAAACCTCCCGTCTTCAATTCGCCACTCTTCAAACTTCAACGTCTTCGCCGGAACACGTCGGCTTCACACCCGCAGCTGTTGCCACGGGTCTTCGCTCGATAGCGGTAAACACACGCTCTTGCCTGTAGCCCGAGCCTTCACCCCTCAGGTGGAAATCCTCTTCATCTCCGGCTTCGTCCCTACGGACCAAAACCTTCGCCGACTACACGGCGGAATTCCTACGCGCTCTGGCGTTAACTTCCGTCTCCTCCTGCTTTCTCGTCTCGGCTGCTCGATTAAATACCTTCCGCGCCACCTTCCAGAAAGTTCTCCTCATTTCGTCGGCGCGATGCGCAGCGAAGGCTGGGGAGAGGCGCGAGACGGTTCGACTGCCCTCCGCGTCGGATGAGTCAACTCGGCGTGGCCACGCCTCCTTCGTTCTAGAAACATCGCGGGCTATCTCGGCCGCCGATGTGGGGTGAGGAGGTTCGTCGATGAAGCCACGCTTCTGCGGGGAGAGCGCGCGCCCGGGGAGCCTTGGCCGTTTGTTTTCTTTTTCTGTCCTTTTTTTCTTTTGACCTCGCGGCGTCTCTTTCGCGCGTTATCGCAAGAATTTGGCATCGCGCCCTTTTTTAGCGCTAGTTCTGTGACACTGCCCCCCACTTTAAGAATATTATCTCATAATATTCAAAACCACACAAACGAGCGCGAACAGTCACCACACACTCTGAAAGGCTGTAACACAAACCGTCGCTGATGACAATTCACTTTCGCAATAGATCGCTCAATACGATCTCACATTGTAGTTCAATTCCACAACACATGAAATATAGCCACAGGTACACGACTACAACACTTCATCACTTATTCCAAACAATAAAACGTACAAAGTTCTCTCATTACAACAATTATATAACACTATACATCACATCACAGCACAGAACACTTTGACTCGCTCGACATACACTTGAGACACAGGATAACACAACATTAACACAACATATGGCACTCGGCACTGCCCAACACATTCTGATTCGGCCTCAGCACTTATCCTGAGTACTTCGAGCAGCGCTTGCGCCCATTTTTGCGGTGCTCGCTCGATCTCTTCTTGTGCTTCCACGTTCCTTTTCGGCGAGCCCTTTCCAACGACGATATCTGAGGCGTCGTCTCAGCCATCGTTGTCTCTTCCGACACCGTTAATGCGTCAATACATTCGACGGGTCCTGTCTGTTTATTTACCCGCTTGATCATGCCTCTACGTCTTGGCCAGCTGGCCAACTCCGTCTCCTTTACACTGTCGGTCGGTTGAGGTCGTGCCGCCGTAAGTCCGGTTGCTCGGCCCGTGAACTTATTCGACACGATCGTCTTCTCCTTCGCTGTCTCTTGCGCCGCAGCTTCACCTTGGGCTCTAGTGAGATCCGTCACGGGATGCTCCTCCCTTGTATCTCGCGGCCGCTGTGTAGGCGAGGGCTCTATCTTCGGGTCTTCTCCCAAACATTCTGGATCATTCGGCCCTCGCGCCCCGACGATGTTTCCGATGACAAGGTCATACAGGGGGGTCGTCATGCATAAAGCTGTAACCTTCCCGCTGAAGTACGGTGTTTCAACCTCAATCTCTGCTTCGGGAAGCATCCGAACCGTACGATCAATTAGGCAAACCGGTTTTGTTCTGCCTGTCAACTGACTTTCCCGTACCAAATTTCTCCGCACGATAACCGTGGAGCTACCGGTGTCTCTTAGAACCGTAATCTTCTTGCCCGCAACCTTTCCAGGCAGCGTTGGCATTCCTTTCGTAACACCGGTTGGCTGTTTTGACATTACAGCACCCACAATAGGAATTTTCTCCCCATTCTTCAACTCTACGAATCCATCAGTGACGGCATTATTATCAGATTTCGGTGCTGCTTGCACACAGGATACCTGGTGAGTTTGATTCACTCCGTTCCGACATGCATCTGCTTTGTGCCCAGTCTGACCACACTTGAAACATTTTACAACCGTAGGGCTCGTAAAGATCGTTCGACAGTTTTTCGCGCGATGACCCACTCGGTTGCACAGAAAACATCGCGGAAGGCTCTCGGGTGCACGCTTCTTTTCTTCGGGAGCCGATTTCTTCGAATCATCAGGACAATCCTTCTTGACCTTGGCCAAATTAGTTCCACCTTGCGCTTCCAAGAATTGATCAGCCAATTCAAGCATTCCTTCAAGTGACTCAGCCTTCCTCTCTTTCAAATACAGCGACAGGCTTGGGTGGCAACTAGTAAGAAATTGTTCTCTAATTAGGAGCTTTCTAAGTTCATCGTACTCCTGCGCTGTCCCTGAAAGTTCAATCCATCTGTCGAAATAATGACAAAGTCTGGAGGCGTACTGCGTAGCCGTCTCACCATCAGCTGGCTTTCCTGTCCGAAATCTGTCCCGGAATCCTTCTACAGTAAATCTAAATCGCTTCAGCAAAGCAGCTTTCACCTTTGCATAGTTGGCTGCATCGGTCGGCGTCAGCCTACCGTACGCACTGAGCGCTTCACCACTCAAGCAAGTACTCAAAGCAATTGCCCATTGATATTCCGGCCAATTCTGGCTCCTCGCAATCGTCTCAAACCGGTGAAGGTACGCGTCAAGGTCGTCCTTCCTTTCATCAAACGCCACGAGCAGCTTGCTTGGGTTCAAGCGGAAGCCATGATCTTCCCGTTCGCTGCTCTCAACTCTAGCTTGGACGGGAGTTTCACTTCGCTGTTGCAAACGGAGCCGCTCGAGTTCCATCTCGTGCTGCCGCTGCCGTTCCCCTTTCCTCTCTTTCTTCTTTCGCCCTCTCAGCTGCCAGTCTTTCTTTCTCCAGCACCAACTTCAATTGCAGCTCTCTTTCTTCTTTCAGCTGTCGCTCCCTTGCCTCTCTTTCTTCTTTCAGCTGTCGCTCCTTTGCCTCTCTTTCTTCTTTTAGCTGTCGCTCCTTTGCCTCTCTTTCTTCTCTCGTCCTTTAAGCTGCCAGCTTTTCTCTCTCCAACTCCAACTTCAATTGTTGCTCTCTTTCTTCCTTCGCTCTCTCAGCTGCCAACCTCTCTCGTTCCAACTCAGCTGCTTTTTCTTCCTTGACCCTCTCAGCTGCCAACCTCTCTCGTTATAACTCAGCTTCTTTTTCCGCTTTGGCTCTTTCGACCACCAGCCTTTCTTTTTCCAGCTCAGCTGCCTTTTCTTCTTTGGCCCCCTCTTTTTCTTCTTTTTCCTTCTGGGTGACCCACTTCCGTAGTTCGGCGCCAGAAAGACCCATCTTCTCACCAAGAGCGACTAACTTTTCGAGATCCATTGTGTCTCGCAACTCGCAAATAAAACCTTGCCGCGTGCAAAAAGTATCTGCCTAAATCAGTCTATCGGAACACTCCCCTGCACTCGTTAACGAGAACACTGAACAACACACAAAATGGTTCCGATAGCACTATCAACAACTCGATGCTCTTTCTCACTACTTTGGACACACTGTGCACCAAAAGGTCCTGTATCGCGGACGCCAGATTAATTGTCACACATGTCCCGTTATTAGGGAGGCGATCGCCGGGCTAATTCCAAGGGCCGAAGTATTGGCCCCCTGAACCGCACCACGAAAGCGTGGACAATTTAGAAGTGGTCCTTTTTGGCGCGCCAGCGGACGCCGGCTGTGGCCCAAAGAACAAGTCAGAGCCGAGAGTTGATAAACAAAACAAATATTATATTCTCGAAATTGGCAGATCGAAAACAATACACAAGAATGCACACTCCACAATAGTTACATACAATACGTCACCAATAAAACAACGTACTACACAGTACAATCAGCCCCACTCGAACAACGGACACAGACAATACGCACTACAATGCAGTCGCATGCATTGAACAACCAAGACACTCAAAGACTAAAGAGATAGAAAACCTATTCAGTCCAAAGTTCTTGGAACCAAAGTCGAGATGATACTCTTCCGAGAATCACTCACTCAAAGTCCAGCGTTGTTGTCGTTCCGCAGCCCTCGAAGTTTCTCTTCCAGGAAACCTCCCGTCTTCAATTCGCCACTCTTCAAACTTCAACGTCTTCGCCGGAACACGTCGGCTTCACACCCGCAGCTGTTGCCACGGGTCTTCGCTCGATAGCGGTAAACACACGCTCTTGCCTGTAGCCCGAGCCTTCACCCCTCAGGTGGAAATCCTCTTCATCTCCGGCTTCGTCCCTACGGACCAAAACCTTCGCCGACTACACGCGGAATCCCTACGCGCTCTGGCGTTAACTTCCGTCTCCTCCTGCTTTCTCGTCTCGGCTGCTCGATTAAATACCTTCCGCGCCACCTTCCAGAAAGTTCTCCTCATTTCGTCGGCGCGATGCGCAGCGAAGGCTGGGGAGAGGCGCGAGACGGTTCGACTGCCCTCCGCGTCGGATGAGTCAACTCGGCGTGGCCACGCCTCCTTCGTTCTAGAAACATCGCGGGCTATCTCGGCCGCCGATGTGGGGTGAGGAGGTTCGTCGATGAAGCCACGCTTCTGCGGGGAGAGCGCGCGCCCGGGGAGCCTTGGCCGTTTGTTTTCTTTTTTTTTCTTTTGACCTCGCGGCGTTTCTCCCGCCCGTTATCGCAAGAATTTGGCGGCGCGCCCGTTTTTAGCGCTCGTTTTGTGACATACGCAACATTTCTTTCCGCACAGACGAAGGCCGCTGGACGAGTTAGTCGAGTTGTCATGTCGTGTACAGTTTCAGGCGGGCAACATGAACCACTTGAGTTTTGGCAGCTCGTCGACCACTCGCCGTGAGACGAGCTATTACATAGTTGTCCTCTGTAAGTCTGTCGACAATGACAAAAGGTCCATCGTAAGTGGCCAAAAACTTTTGGCATAACCCGCGCTTGCGCATCAGAGTCCACAACCACACCAGATCACCACGGCGATAAATCACTGGTCGATGGTGAATGTCATAGCGTGTCTTCGCTTTGTCTTGCGATGCCAATGTGCGTAGTCGAGCTATGCGACGCGCCTCTTTGGCGAGGCAGAGAGTCTCGGTGACAGTGACGTTGTCGTGGTCACAAAAAGGCAATATTGTGTCGATTGTGTGCCGGGGCGAACGTGCATAAAGCAAAAAGAAAGGGCTATAGCCTGTAATCTCATGCTTCACGGTGTTGAACGCGTAAGTAATGAACGGGAGTACGTCATCCCAGTTCTTGTGGTCGCATGAGACATACATAGACAATATGTTGATAATGGGGCGGTTGGTACCCTCCATCAGCCCATTAGTTAGGGGGTGGTATGGTGTCGAGTGACGCAGGCTGGATTCACATAAACGGAGTAGCTTCTCCACTACATCCACTGTGAATTGTCGTCCACGATCACTGATAATCAGGCGAGGTGGGCCATGTCGGAGGATGACCTACTGTAACAAAAACGACGAGACTTTACTGGCAGTTGTGGAGAGGACGGCCGCCGTCTCGCAGTAGCGCGTGTGGTAGTCGACGCAAATAATTATCCATCGGTTGCCCTTAACCGATTTTGGGAAGGGGCCCAGATAGTCAATGCCCACTTGTTCGAAAGGTGCGCTTGGAGTAGGCATCGGCTGTAAAAGACCAGCTGGATCAGTTGATGGACGTTTGTGACGCTTACATTGCATGCAGCTTGCCACATAACTCTCAACAGACTTCTGCATACCAGGCCAATAAAAGCGCTCTTTAGTCCGGTGAAGCGTCCGCACCAAACCTAAATGTCCAGATGTAGGGTCGTCGTGCATGACACTCACAATAACTGTTCGCAGGCTCTCCGGGACCACTAGAAGGAAACGCGCGCCCCTGCTGGAGAGGTTCCTATTGAACAACAGTCCATCACGCATACTGAAACGGCGTGCACTAGTGGAAGCGGATGCAGCGGCGAATAGTGCTGCTAGTTTAGCGTCCTTCCGCTGTTCTGCTCTGAAACTGGGATAGTCCGGGATTGTAGGCGACACATACGCTACAAGCTGGTCAAGGTCATCGGATTCACAGTCTGTTGAGCTAAGTGGCAAACGTGAAAGACAGTTCGCGTCAGCATGTCGACGACCACTCTTGTAAGCGACGGTAAAACTTTATTCTTGTAGACGGAGTACCCAGCGCGCAAGGCAGCCGCAAGGGTCACGAAGGTTGACAAGCCAACAGAACGAGTGGTGGTCGGTTACGACTGTGAATGGGCGTCCGTACAGGTAAGACCTAAACCGCTGAATTGCAGATAATATCGCCAGGCATTCTTGTTCCGTAACAGTGTAGTTTTGTTCCCGCCTGCTTAGGGTGCGACTTGCGTATGCGATGACGTGTTCGCGGTCGCCGTAACGTTGTAGTTGGACGGCTCCAATACCTATTCCGCTAGCATCCGTATGAAGCTTTGTCGGAGCAGAAGGACTGAAGTGCTGAAGGACAGGTCGTGACGTCAGCAAAAACTTCAATTGACGGAATATATAATCGCACTCCGGAGTCCACTCAAAGGAATTGTCCTTTCGTAAGAGGCACGCAACAATATCTGTCACACACTTCGGGTGAGGCCCCGCCGATCCAACATCGACGTGCGGCAGACTCGCAGGCTTCCACTTTACGCTTCAGCCTGCGACGCCTGAAAGGCCTCGAAGTGGCACATTTCGAATTTATTTGCGGGTTGGCCGACCCGTGCGGGGTTGCACGTGTGGTGATGTGTGGGCCTGACCGACGCACTCATAGAGCAGACACGGAGTTTGATTACACATAAACAAGCATTTAATTGAAACAAGGGCAAAGGCAGGAGTTAACGAAAAATAACAAAGGAGGAATAACTGATACGCGATGGAAAGAACAGCTATATAACAAAATGTGCTAAAAGAACACCACAAGAGGTACAAGCATGGGCCAATACGCGGAATGTTAATAAAATAACGACAAAATGGAAATCAGAAAAGAGTGATACAAGGGAATAATTACACAATGATCATGGTGGCGCTTTTGAATTTAAACGTGCGACGCAGCGCACACTACCAATATTTAAAAAAAAAGGCTGGTTAAAATAATTTGACAGTTTAAAAAAAGTCACAATAAAAAGTTCCATACGGACCAGGCCAGCCCTTGGTGCACGTAGGGGAGTTGACGGGTGCCGCTGAAGGTCTCGCCGGCTTGGTAGACGACGAGGGTGCCCGGAATTGCAGCCGTCTCAATACGTTGCACGGGTCACTCCGTGCTCGCCGCCTACGCGAGACTCGCGACACCGACGACCGCACTTGTTGCTGGCTGTACGTCAACTGCTCTTCCGATGCAGTTCAAACCTCTTCAGGGGCGTCCACGTGCTCCCATCTCATCTGGGAGTAATTTTCCTTGTTTAGATCGCCGGTGCCCCTTCCGGTACCGGTGCAGGGAAGACGAGCCGGCGCCACGTTGGGTCGTTATAGTCGCCGGATGTCGTCCCCCAACACAAAAGCGCCCTTCCTTGGTAGGTGTGGCCCGCGGATGCTCCGAAAATTGGAGTCGTTTGTGACATAGCCCCCTTCTTAAGAATATTACTGCGTAATATTCAAGAAAATCACAAACGCTCAATGTTCGAGAGCCTGCCGTGTTCCGGTTGTGCACCAATGCGTTTTCTTTTTCGCGCGCACCGTTTCGCTGACGTGGACGACACCGCAGAGAGCACCCGACACATCACACTTTCACGGTCACTATACGATGAAAGTCAGAACTCGCGCACAAAGTCATGTCCACACACATGACAAGACAATGACAAAAATACTGCACATTTCCAAGCTAAGGCACGTAAGCATCCTTTGATGCCACATATTAAAAACAATACACGCTTTAAGCGGTATTAAAAAGTCACTTATTGACACGCAGCTTTCGAAAAAGATGAATAAGAAAGAAATCGGCATGATCATTTGTGCAGTTCTTGAACATGCTGCACACTAAAGCGCTTCCTTTCAAAATAATAATAGAAAGAAACGTCTTGAATAACATAGCGCCATGTTTATCACACATGCGTACCGTGATAGACTTTGATTATATGACCAACCGGTCTCCTTAAAAATTCAACTAATTAAAATAACCATGTCCCTCAAACAGAGCTTCCCTAACTAAACGTGTAGTAAGTTCAAACATAAAAACATCGTCTACAAACACATGGACGACACAAGCAAACAATGAATTAACTGAGCTATCGGTCCCCCTCATTAATGGAATGCTCCAAAATCGAAAAACATAACTGAACATTGTTTCAAAAAAACAAGTCATTTGCCTTTAAGGTTACCTTTGAGTTCCTATGTACGTAACCTTTATCCGTGCTCGAGGTGGTCGCGCTCTTGGAGGAGCCGTTCGAAGCAACCGGGGCAGACAAAAGTGTGTACGGCCGCTACACGGACGCCTGTTTCCCGTTAGTTTACACCTCGGAGGCATGCCTTCATCGACACCGCGTTCTACGGAAACGGGTCTCCAAACCACGTCGTGTCGTTCGGCCGAAAGGCGCTGCCTCGCAAGGCGCCCCGCGCTTCGAGCAGGACAATGGAGCGAAGGAGGTCGGCTCTTCCGAGCTCCACGAACAAATGCCTGCCTCGCCCCTCTATCTGTCGGGCGGTTTGAAGCATAGGGACCCACTCGACTGGCAAATGCCACAAAACGCAAACGAAACTTTCGCTGCGTTGATTGCCGTTTGGCAATTCGCGATTTTCCCGGTTGCTTTGCAGCCTTCGTTTTCCTTCTGTCTGTGCGGCGTCTTTTTCTTTTTGCACGTTGCCCAGTGCTCACTTTTGAAAAGTCCGCTTGCAACATTTGCAGAGCAGAACTTCTTTCGCTTGTCTCTTCGGCTATGATGCCTATACAGTCGGGATTTTCCGTTAACTTGTGGACACCCTGACTTGCGGGAAGCTTGACTGACGGCTGAGCAATGCAAGCATCTTCCTCGGGGCTGCGCCGCTCGCACCTGGAAGAACTACTTGCCCCAACATTGCCCAGCTCGCAGTGCGCGTCAGCACCCGACTGTGCCCCGCTCTCTGTACAGGGGTCCTCACCTACCGGGCCGGTTGTACTGTGAACATCACAGTTAGCTGCTATGGCGACGCACAAACAGGGTGGCTGTGCCAAGTCCATTACAGATGGCATTTCTGCATTAACAAGACTCTCCAGGCACAGCGCCTCGTCGCCATCACTGAGGCCTTCAGTGGCCTTTGTGGCCACAACGGGACTTTCAACAGCTAACATTTTAGGTTCACTCGTGAACCCGATGTTCTCCCCAACAGTACTATTACCTTGGCCGGCTCTCAGTGGTCTGGCACCTGCGGGCTCTTTGCCCCTTTTGTGCCTTGCATCCCAGGTCTCAAAAATGCGCCGTTCACTTTCGATTTTCTGGCGCAGTAGCTGAACATGATCCTGGTACGACTGCTTATTCAGGCCACGGTAGGTCACGCTACTGGGCGTTCCAGCGGCTAAGCTGGGACCCGACTGCGTGGCACACAGTCCCAAGCGCTCTTTTTCTCTCTGAATTCTAAGCCTTGAATTTTCTCGCTCCTGTTCCATCAAAAATTCCAGATGTTGCCTGTACCTAATGCGTTCGGCATCGCGCTCCTCTTTAAGTCTATTTCGTTCTTTTTCGACGAAATTATATAACTCCTTGCCTAGAAAGCCAAAGGCTTTGCCCTGTTCAATTAGCTTATCAAACTCCGTGTTGTCCATTGCTATAAACAGTTGACAACCAACAACGCCATAAAAGGACGTCTACATACTGCACGCTCAGAGATACGTCAGTCTCCCAGACATCACCACGTGGTCGGCCAGTCCTGTCGCGCGGACGCCAGATAATGTCATACACTTCGGGTGAGGCCCCGCCGATCCAACATCGACGTGCGGCAGACTCGCAGGCTTCCACTTTACGCTTCAGCCTGCGACGCCTGAAAGGCCTCGAAGTGGCACATTTCGAATTTATTTGCGGGTTGGCCGACCCGTGCGGGGTTGCACGTGTGGTGATGTGTGGGCCTGACCGACGCACTCATAGAGCAGACACGGAGTTTGATTACACATAAACAAGCATTTAATTGAAACAAGGGCAAAGGCAGGAGTTAACGAAAAATAAGAAAAGAGGAATAACTGATACGCGATGGAAAGAACAGCTATATAACAAAATGTGCTAAAAGAACACCACAAGAGGTACAAGCATGGGCCAATACGCGGAATGTTAATAAAATAACGACAAAATGGAAATCAGAAAAGAGTGATACAAGGGAATAATTACACAATGATCATGGTGGCGCTTTTGAATTTAAACGTGCGACGCAGCGCACACTACCAATATTTAAAAAAAAAGGCTGGTTAAAATAATTTGACAGTTTAAAAAAAGTCACAATAAAAAGTTCCATACGGACCAGGCCAGCCCTTGGTGCACGTAGGGGAGTTGACGGGTGCCGCTGAAGGTCTCGCCGGCTTGGTAGACGACGAGGGTGCCCGGAATTGCAGCCGTCTCAATACGTTGCACGGGTCACTCCGTGCTCGCCGCCTACGCGAGACTCGCGACACCGACGACCGCACTTGTTGCTGGCTGTACGTCAACTGCTCTTCCGATGCAGTTCAAACCTCTTCAGGGGCGTCCACGTGCTCCCATCTCATCTGGGAGTAATTTTCCTTGTTTAGATCGCCGGTGCCCCTTCCGGTACCGGTGCAGGGAAGACGAGCCGGCGCCACGTTGGGTCGTTATAGTCGCCGGATGTCGTCCCCCAACACAAAAGCGCCCTTCCTTGGTAGGTGTGGCCCGCGGATGCTCCGAAAATTGGAGTCGTTTGTGACAATATCAATAGTTCATCTATGGTGAATTAGTAACTAATAAATTTCTCAAACTTGCTTCCAAACGCCTGAACGAGAATGTCAAGGCATAATATGAGCAAATCCGCAGCTACTCGTGGGTTGATCTAAGCGAATTTTTTTCTGGAAATCGCTTATCATTCCTCCGGTAAGCATTGCAATACATAGCACAAGGCACATCAACAGCATATAATTGTCAAATGTTGGGCGTGTTGGTAATACGCAACTGATCACGTAGCGCAATATACATGACACAGAACAAGGGAAGGAAGGAAGGGGGGGTGCTAACTTGCAACAATAATTATTTCGCAGAGAGTACGCAAATATACTCTCGAAATGCGAAAAACAAACAAAACAGTCAAGCAGCTGCCACAGCTGTCATGCGCGAAAATTTTACATTCTCAAAAAGGACAATTCTTTTTCATATAGCCAGAGAGAGGGAGTGCTCACGCAGTTCAGCCCTAATTTACATATCTTCTCTGTCTTGATAATCTCTCTTATCGTGTTGTTTACGTTTTTTCAACAATTATGCTGTTATGCAAAAGTGGTTTGCAGCCACTCTAGCTGCAATTCCATGCGAAAAAACCTTCACGACCATTTCTGACGTTACAAGCGTGTTCACGGAGTTGGCAATCAACACAGCGGCCAGATATATATATATAAATATATATATATATATATATATATATATATATATATATATATATATATATATATATATATATATATATATATATATATATATATATATATATATATATATATATATATGTATATATATATATATATATATGTATATACTGGTTGCCGCATGAAAGAGACATTTGATAGACTACATTTTCGGCTCGTTAACAATGTCACAATCAGGTTTTAGTCACGGAAAATCAGGTCAAGAAGTTTCAATTTTCGGAATAAGCCAGACCCTATGTTGAGCCAGTGAGACCTCAGAAGCTTGCTGTAGTTCCCCATCTACATCGAATCGCCTGCAACTGGAAAAAGGTTGGGGATCGGGCCAATGTAAAGGTGTATTTCTTTTTCTGTTTCAAAAAAGCTGTCGTACTTATCTACTAAGGATGTGTAAAATGCAGAACTTCATTGTTCTAAAAAGCACAGAGCTTCGTTCGTCGTATGCTCATGCTAACAAGAAAATTCTTTTGTCCACTATCATATTCTTTGCGCCACATGATAATCTATAATCTATACATTTCCAGAATTCTGCCGGAGCAATATGGCAGCATGCGAGAGCGCGCGCGAATTCCCACCACTGCATAACCTTAGGAATGGCACATGTGCAGGGTGTGCGCAGCTGTCCGTGCACTTGGTCGACACGCCTTCGGCTTCTCGATACTCGCTGCGCAGCTCCGTATACGCAGAGCTAAAGTTATCACGTGAGCGTCGTTATAAAAGAGTGGTGCCGTGGAGAGAAAAGCAAAAATAAACAGAAACAAGGAAGGCCACCCAGTTTTGCTGTTCCTTCAGGCCATTAGTGCCAACCTATCTTAAATTTTTATTGTTAATATTTATTGCTATATCTCCTAAGTTTAAAAATACAGCCACGTGGTACAGTGCATGATAAAAGTTGAAATAACTGACTCGTTAAACGTTCTGACCTATTCGAATAGTTCTGGCTGAGCCCGCTAATCTTCTAATATGAGCGTACTAAGTTAAAAAATGGACAGTCCGTTGAAGCAACGCGGAAAAGCAATAGACATTTCGCTGTCTGCAAATGATGTGACGCCACTGCGAGTGTCCAACCAGATGTACCGTCCTCGGAGCATACACTGGTTAGCAGGAAAGTTGAACTGGTGTGATCTTTCAGTAGAGGACCGCTGCAGGTGTCTGAGTGCCACCTACAGAAGTTTCTGCAAAGTTTTTGATCTCACAGCTGTTAAGAAAAAGAGTCTATTGGGTCGACGTGTGGTGATTCACTGCTCATAGATTACAGACGTGAAAAAAAAATTTTACGCTCTTAGCAAACAGGGTACATTGTCACGATGATTGGCGGTTTGAAATATATTTACTTAGCACAAATGAGAACGTAGTCACTTTTGTAAGAAAATATGCACTGCATTTTTAAACAATGTACTGCAGTACAACCGGAAAACGACGTACAGCTTACACAGCGATGTACGATGTACACGCGTTCAGCTGATGGCAACAAAGATGTGGTTTGTTGTGCGCGATGTTATGATTTACATTATCACCCACGGGGCGAACTTATGGTAGGAGATGATTGAAAAAAAAGAAGGGAGGTAGAAGAAAAAGAAGAAAAAGGAATTTTTAGTTCGATCAGTCAAGATAACAAATCATCGTGAAAGTTAAAACGAAGTTGTCTCCTATGGACCCTTTCACTGTTTACAAACGCGGACCCTTGATGGCATCCGGTTTCGTCCATTGACGTGCCTGATTAGCATTGGTTGGCAAGAATAGTGTTAAAAATAGCCCACATATTTTCTACACCTTCTTTCCCTAATCACTACTTTGCATGCGTCAATATCTCTGCATACGTATTGTGCTACTTTACACTCGAAACACAAACTTCGAATATGCATTGTCAATAGCCCAGCGGAATATGACAACCTACCAGTAATGACAGGAGAAGTAGTAAAATTCATCAAAATAATGCAAAGAGGCCAGTTTACTGATGAGGATAAGATAAGAATGAACCTGCTGAACGACAGCGGAGACATTTTGTTAGAAAAACTAGCCATCCTATATACGAAGTGTCTCTTGACGTGAAGGGTACCCGAATCTTGGAAGAACGACAACAAAATTTTATTCAACATAAAAGGAGACGTGAATGACTTGGAAAATTACAGGCTAATCAGCCTGTTGTTCATTCTCTACAAACAATTTACAAAAACACTAGCTTATAAAATTAAGGCAACATTAGAGATCAGACAACCAAAGGACCAAAAATAAATTCGTACAGGCTGCTCCACATTATGCCATATTCATATTATCAATGAGGGAAAAGAAAATGCACGGATTACAATCAACCCCTAAACACATCTCTCATAGATTACAAGGCATTTGACTAAGTCGAGACATCAGCAGTGATGCAGGCACAACGGAATCAGGGCATCGAAGAATGCTACATAAACATACTTGAAGAAATCTACAGTGGATCCACGGCCACCATAGTTTTGCATAAAGAAAGTGACAGAATTTCTTTTAAGAAAGGTGTAAGGCAGGAAGGCAGGATCTCTCGAATGCTATTCACTGCGTGTTCACTGTCCTACAGATTGGGAAGAGTAAGGTATGAAGGTTAATGGAGCGTATTTTAGTAACCTGCGATTAGCAGATGGCATAGGAGTAACTCAGGGAACGAATTACGGCTTTTGATTACGGAACTGGACATGCAAAGCAGAAGAGTAGGCCTAACATTATAATGTTAGTATGTTATGTTGTATGTTAGTATGCTGCACATTACTAAAGTAATGTGCTTGCAGTCCTGGCAGAAAACAGTGCTTTTCCTTTGGTGGGGAAACGCTGGGTGTTACAAAGGACAATGTTTACTTCAATTAAATTCAATTCCAATTTTATTTCATCCCGAGGATGAGGGCAGGGTCGGGAGAAAAGTGACGTTTTGTCACTTGAGGAGAACCCGAGCCTCCCTAATACATGGCAAGCAACGTGGACATGGGTAAAGAAACATAAGCCTTTAACATATAGGCGACGAACATAGGCCATGAGATGTTTGCGCAGTACAAGTCGGAAGATGCACGTACAGTAATTATATGTACGGAGACTAATATGCGTAAGTAGTTTCTTTCAGCACAAATTTTGATGTACAATGCAAAATATGACGCAATACAAAATACTATATTTATGACAACAATGCTATGCATAGAAATTGCGTGTACACACGTTCACATAAATATACACACATATATGCAGATGCATATACAGACACATATATATACATATACATAGACATACACACACACACACACACACACACGTATATATATATATATATATATATACATACGTACATACATATATATATATGTATATACATATATATATATACATATATATATATATACACATGCATATACACACATATACACACATATATACATATATAGACAGTTCCATGACTGCCTGGACCACCATTTTCTCGATTTTCACGATAAAAACACTTCCCTAATGTCACGTGCACTGCATTTTTCAAGGATTATTTTTGCCTCCAATAATTTATTTAATAACAAAGGAACAATAAAACATAACATTTGTCGCTTAAAATTTGTTCTACAGAATGGAAGGTTCCAATGTTGTTGGTGACGAGTAGGGTACGGATTAGCATGCGTTTCCAGTTCAAAAATATCTAAGAAGGCAAGATTGTTATGAAAAAGAGATTGCTTATATTTTATTGCTAGGGAATACTCGTAAAGTTTGTGAATTGGGACGATATTATAGCGCTGAAACAGTCCATAAGTAGTTGACATTTGCTATAAACCTGATCGTTTTTTTGTAGTCTGTATATTTTACTTGTGTTGGTTGCTGTCGTACTTGCCCATACCAAAAGACAATAATTTACATGCGACAAAAACAAGCTGTTAGAAAGTGTTATTTTAACAGAAACTGGAAGAAAATAACGCATTCGTGCAAGTATGCCCACACATTTTGATAGATTGGTAATTAGACAATTAATCTGAGGATCCCACGACATTGTGTAATTAAAAAGTACTCCTAATGTTTTAACAGTTTCTACAATTTCAACAGCCGCGCTACCTATACGTAATCTATTGCCTAAGGAAATCAGTTTCCACGAATGAAAAACTACAGCTTTTGTTTTTGTTGCATTAATGAGTAATGAATTTCGTTCACTCGATGTGTTTAAGCTTTCTAACGTAGTGTTTATAAGTGTGGTCATGGCAGTCATGTCGTTACCTGTAAAGAAAATGCGTTACCTATAAGAAAACAGGTAGTAACTGCGGGGCCGAACAATGAGAGTGAAATTACTAGAATAATAAGGATAGATAACGCAAGGCAAGCATTTTCAAATTATGAATGGTAATTTACAATTAACTGTCAAGAGGAAGGTGTATAACAGCTGCATCTTTCCGGTTGTTATAAAGAGGGTTCAGACTCAATTGAGGACGACGAAACAAGCAATGGAAAAGAAAGTGACAGGTGTAACCTCAGAAAAAAATGGATCACCTCCCCGAAAGGAACCCAGATGGAATGCGACGCTGCAACAGTGCGCACGACGTTGACCCAGTTGGAACGAGTGCCCTGGCACGGTAGTCTAGTGGCTAAGGTACTCGGCTGCTGACCCACAGGTCGCGGGATCAAATCCCGGCTGTGGCGGCTGCATTTCCAATGGAGGCGGAAATGTTGTAGGCCTTTGTACTCAGAGTTGGGTGCATGTTAAAGAACCCCAGGTGGTCAAAATTTCCGGAGCCCTACACTACGGCATCTCACATAATGTTATGGTGGTTTTGGGACGTTAAACCCCACAAATCAATCAATCAATCAGTTGGAACGAGCGAAACGGTGTAGCGCTTACTCGAGTAAATGTTCGTTCGAAACGCAAAGACATGGAAGGTGGGCTGCATTGAAGGCGCTTGCGCTCGGCTTCTTTGGCTTGCGTCTCGTTGGTGTTACCCGCGCGCCATCGGTATTCTCGAACAAGATCGGTGTTCTTGACTCGCACCTCATCGGCGTTGCTGGTCTTCCATTGTTGATGCTTCCGTTCGGCTTCCCTGGCTAGCACCTCGTTGGTGTTGAAGTCGGCATTTGTGAACGCGATCAGCCTTCTTACCCTCGCAATGCTGGTGACAGCCGAAAAAGGTACGCGCACACTAGCGGGAAGCACGCCGAGACGGCGTCCCGCTCGTCGGCATGATTGCGCGGCAAGCAGCGGCGTACTGTCTACATTTTCGGCGCCCCGAGAGTCTCAAGGCGCGTGCAGCATGCGCACCCACCGACTCGTGGCTTCTTCTTGCCGACAGATGGAGACACGTGGCGCGGGGGAGGTGATGCCCCCGTGAGGAGTGGGCTCGAGCGTTGCGAGTGGTGGAGAAGGTGAAGCGAGACAGCTGACACGCGGCGAGTGCGCAGCAGGCGAGGAAAAGAGACGTCACCACGCATTGCTAGGACACCGTGAGCTCCTCGGGTGGAGGGTTGTTGGGGCAACCCCATAATACGTGGTATTGTCCTGCCTGTGCTAGGCCACAGTTGTGTAGCTTTTCTAGAATGCGCAGAAGCAAAATCGGCTGGCAGGGTGGCGGCATTTGTCGGAGCAGATATGAACCAGCCCACGATCATTGTCTTCATTGCCAGACGGCGTGCGTGCTACCGGGTGCACTATGTGATGTTTTCCGAGACTGCGCGCAACCTGTCGGCGTCCAATTTCGGAGATCTTGACTGGCAGAAATTTAAAGCGTCGAGCGCGCTCATGAAAGGTCTGCAATTGGTAGTGATGCCAGCATTTTTCTTGAGTTTAGGAGGCCAGGCAGAGGTCAGAAGGAGGGTATAGTATAATTTTCTGTAGCAGCCTTGGTACATGGCGTAAAACTAAATTTGTGGTATGAATGGTTTGAAGATGTTCTAGCCTAAACACTGATAAAACTTCAACAAACTGTTTCAGGGTCCCTTTCAGAGTTATAGACTAGCATCAAAGACAAGGCAATTGCACGAGGGGGAGACAGAAAGTTAGATGGGCCGATGATAATAAAAAGTTCGCAGGTTTAACACGGTAGTAAAAAACACAAGACCAGGTTGATTGGTGGATCATGACGGAGGCCACTGCCCTGCAGTGGGCGTTGTCTTAGTGGATAACGATGATTATGATTATGACTACATTAAGAAGAGCCATAAAGTTAAGATATACCACGGATATGACAAACAGACCCTCAGGACGATTTTTCTCACATTAAGACGTATTGGAATATAGATAAGACGCAATATTTTAATCAGTTTGCGTATTCACCGTGGCAAACCGAATATGCAGCATCGGCAGTGCTCAAACGCGCTACGCCTTCATGCATTGTCATGGCTTTCGGCACGAAAGATAGGCATATTTTCCCTTGCACGTAGTGCAAATGCTGAGACGTACCACTCGCCCCGCCACAGTGGTCTAGTGACTAAGGTACTCGGCTGCTGACCCGCAGGTCACGGGAGCGAATTCCGGCTGTGGCGGCTGCATTTTCCATCGATCCAAAGATGCTGTAGGCATGGGTGGTTAGATTTCGGTGCACGTTAAATAACCCCAGGTGGTCGGAAGTTCCGGATCCCTCTACCATACGGTATCTCTCATAATCATATGGTGGTTATGGGAGGTTAAACCTCACATATCAATCAATCAAGCAAGATGTATCATTCGCAGATGATTGTTTCAAAATAATTTTTACCTTTACTAAATACTTAAATCAAGATGTTCAGTTAATAACCCACCAGCACAACTGGCCAAAAACAAGTGCCAATGTTCTCGCAAACTAGGCGCATCGTTATTCACACATCCCAATCCAACACCCCACTTAATATTGTTGTTTCGGGGTTCGTGTGGGTGAGAAAATTATGCCGATTCTGCCAACGCACATAACACGCCACAACACATGCGGCACATTTTTAATGACGATGCAACTGTTGTTTCCTACGACAAACACCTGAGTTCACTTCTACAAGTTACACAGACAGTGTGAGAAGCTTTTCGTCCCGCAGTTTACCCCCCACTTATCTGCTCTCTGAGAAGTACGGTGACTAATCTTGCAATAATAAAATAAGTTACAAAAGGGTAAAAACGTGCCCTAAGAGCTGCTCTATAGTATACTCTCTAAGCCAGCAGCGGGATTGTTTTCCGACGTGTGCTGGTGACGTCACGCTCTGACTTAGAGTGTTAATTGATTGATTTGTGGGGTTTAACGTGCCAAAATCACCATATGATTATAAAAGACGCCATAGTGGAGGACTCCAAAAATTTCGACCATCTGGGGTTCTTTCACGCGCACTCACATCTGAGCACACGGGCCTACAACGTTTCCGCCTCCATTGGAAATGCAGCCGCCGCAGCCGGAATTCGATACCGCGACCTGCGGGTCAGCAGCCGAGTACCTTAGCCACTGAACCACCACGGCGGGCAACTTGCAGTGTTAGAGGCCTATTGTGTGCTCGTACGAGAAACTAATTGCACTGAGTTTCCCGTCAACTCAAACATTCACCTCCCCCCTTCTTTTGAAGCTGTCTGCCGTTCAACTGGTCGAATTGGTGAGTACCGCGCTTACAATATGCGGATTTGGGCTCCTTTATTTTTTTGGCCTAGTCACTTGTATGACTGACCAGTCGCTTGTCACGTTTTGGGGGGCTGATTTACATTTTTCCAGCAAATATAGTTTTTTGGGTATCATCACGTTCCCCAATGCGCGCTTGTGGCTCATAATAGCGTTTTTTTTTTCAATGAGCCGAGTGGTTGAGCGCATAGAAGTGCGCAGAGCTGCCTATCAAGAAAGGCGTTGGCTGATTGCAGCGTCCCACACTTGTCCTACTAAGTCAATGTATGGGGCAAAATTAGCCCCTCCCCCCCCCCCCTCTTGAATCACTAGAAGATGGGTGTGGCTACCTCCTGGCCCCCTCCTTCCCGATCGCATACCTACGGTTGAACGTTGAAGTCACTCATATGTTGGAGGAGTGGACTAGTAACGTTATTCATCTTCAGTTGATGATCGATGTGTGTGATTTAACGTCCCAAAACCATCAAATAAATGATTATGACAGACGCCGTAGGGGATGGCTTCGGAACTTTCTAAACCCCTGGTGTTCTTTAACGTGCACCCAAATCTGAACACATGGGTCTACAGCATTTCCGCCTTTGTCGAAAATGGAGCCACCGCCGCCGGGATTCGTTCCCGCGACCTACGGGTCATCAGCCAAGTACCTTATTCACTAGACCACCGCGGCAGGGCAATCATCTTGAATTGTATGGAAACTACCTTTGAGACAGGTTAAAAAATTAGCTGCGTGCTTTCGATCATAATTGGGCATAGTTTCCCTGCTTAAAACTATTAGGTAATCGTTTAGACTCTCTTTCGAATTTGAGAGAAGTATATTTATTATACTCAAAACACTTTGATGAATGGGAAAATTAATTGTTTTTACTTCTTTTGTCCTTCTGTCGCGATGAGTATTCGAATCGTTTGCTTGGTTGCATCTGGCAACACTGTTGGTAAAGCACACTGCTTGCCATATTCAGGAACCTTCCAACAAGTGATGGTATCATCTGTTGACATCATGAGTAAACGTGCGACATTACGTCAGTCACGACGTCATTGGTGGTGTGACATATAATTATTAATAATAATATTGTTTTTATATTATTAATATTATCTGGGGTATTACGTCCCAAAACCACAATATGATTATAACAGATGCCGTAATTAAGCGATCCGCAAATTTCGACCATCTGGTGTTCTTCACCGTGCGATGACATCCCACGGTACACGGGTCACTACCATTTCGCCTCCATCTAAATGCAACTGCTGTGGTCAGGATCGAAAGCGCGACCTTCTGATCAACAGCAGAGCACCGTCGTCTTGAATCTAGTTCAGCGCAGACGCGCAACAAAGTTAGAGAATTCGAGAAGTTATCCTGGCGTGGCAAGTTGCCACAGTCTTTGCTTTATTGAGGCGAGAAGCTGAAGATGAGTGGTGGCAGCTGCATAAGTGAATGCCAACGCTACCAAGTACCAGAACATCTGTGCTATGTCCTGGCTCACGTGCCTCAAGCCACGCGACATTTTTTAAATGCGAAGCATTTCTTAGCGAACTTCAGCAAATTTGACCGTATCTATCTATCTATCTATCTATCTATCTATCTATCTATCTATCTATCTATCTATCTATCTATCTATCTATCTATCTATCTATCTATCTATCTATCTATCTATCTATCTATCCATCTATCTATCTATCTATCTATCTATCTATCTATCTATCTATCTATCTATCTATCTATCTATCTATCTATCTATCTATCTGGCTACCTACGACTTTTAGCTCTCCTGGCTGTTTCTTTCAATAATGGTATCAGTACCAAAAATGGTATGGCGTATTATGACTGCTTGACGAGCATGAGCGACTAGTCATAACATGACAGTCGTGACATATATGTTATAAATGACATGATTTACATTTCATGGCCTTGCTGCTCTTGTGGTGGTTTCGTTCACATGAAATTTTGCAAAACAGGTAAGCTATGACATGACTGCATGGCGAACACAAGCCGACAGACCCCTAACATAAAAATCATGACGTGCGTGTCATGTAATACGACTACATGCCTAACTCATGACGTTCTCGCGGTCATATCGCTAGATTCATATACATCAAATGGGTAATAGATGTGAATGGATTATGAAGCTATATGACAGGTGCAAACAGAATAATCATAACATGCGCGTCATGTAAGAACATCACTACATTCCCTACTCATGAGGTGCTCGTGGTTGCTTCACTTGATTTACATACATGAAGTGAGGAATTACTTGAAGTGAATAGATGATTAAGGTAAAATACAGGTGCGAACATCATGACATGCATGCAATGCAAGAACATAGGTGCCAAGCTCATGATGCGCTCGCAGTCATTTCGCTAGCTTCACATACAACAAACTCGTTAATACGTGACGTGAATAGAAGATGAAGGTGAATGGAATGAGAATGACTTGTGGAAACAGGATACATGATTGGCGTGTCATGTACGAACATGACTAGGTGCCACGCTCATGATGCGCTCGTGGTCCCTTCGCTACCTTCATATGTACCAACTGTGGTATTACGTGACATGAATAGACGACGAATGTATATGACTGGGACAAACATGATAGTAATGAGATGCCTGTCATCTAAGAACATGACTAAATGCCATTCTCTTGATGAACTCGCGGCTGTTTTCTTAGCTTCCCATATACCGCATTTCGTATAACGTCTCGCGAACGGACGACGAAGATAAATGACATGTCCAAACATGATAATCATGATATTCGTGTCTTATAAAAGATGACTACATGCTGTGCACTCGCTGTGCACTCGCGGCTGTTTTCCTAGCTTCACATATACAAAATTTGGCATTACGTGACGTGAGTTGTTATCAAAAGTATATGACTGGTGCAAACACAATGATCATAATATGCGTGTCATGCATGTAAGAAAATGACTACATACCATGATCACAATACACTTGCGGCCGTTTCGCTAGCTTCACATACCTTAAAATCCGAATGAAGATACGTGAATAGCTTACAAAATTTAATGACACGTCCTAACATGGTAATCACAACATGCATGTCCCGTAAAGCATGACTACATGCTATGTTCATAGTGCACTCACGGCCATTTCGCTAGTTTTACATATATGTAGTTTGGCATTACGTGACATGACTGGACGACGGGCAGAAATGCCAGGCGCAAACATGATAATGAAGACATGGAAGTCATGTACGGCAAAATTTACGTCCAGCTCGTAAAGTTGTGCTGATTTTAAATTGAGCACTTGAACTTCATTTGTGCTTCGCATATAACCGTTTCCCGCAGTGCGTGGGATCTACCAGTTTTCTTCTCTTTTTTTTCAAAATCGGCTGCATGCAAGTGGCGTAAATTACTCTGTTTCAGTGGGGGACTTTTCATGTTGACACCAGCGTAGCCGTATTTTCGGCTCATGCGACATATAAGACTTTCACCTTAATGGTTCCTTTAGTCTCCATGGACTCATATCGCCATGTCTCATACCGATATTCTAGTTTTTTTGTACTATGAAGGTCAAGCTCTATCATTGAGTCTCTATCCCCATCGTAGGAATCACGAACTAGTGGAGAATCGAAATTCGCCCAACTCTAATTTGAAAGCCCTGCACAAGGACGAACGGGAAGCTTGACACCCGTGCACTCTCTCTATACTCAGCTCATCAACTGCATCTTCGATTTATCTCCAAGTAAACGGAAATTCGAGGTTTGCCTTGACGTTGTCTTCAAAACTTGGCGCGAAATTGAGACAGTCGTTTTTGAAGCCTCCCGATATTTTGCCTCTTGTTTCCCTGTACTTCGCAATAATGACGTATGAACACTCACTCGGTCAAGCAGGCTGTGACGTTGTCGTGGCCCTATTTGTTATTTCAGGTCCATCATTTCTTCTCGCGTGTCCTTTTTTCGTCTGTTAGCGCCCGTTATGTAGACGCTTCCTCATTCTGCAAGCGTTCTACATGGGCTCGTGCTGTTGCTCTTTGTATCGACTGATGATTGATATGTGGGGTTATGGTCCCAAAACCACCATATGACTATCAGAGACGCCGTATAGCAGAGAACTGCGGAAATGTTCACTATCTGCAGTTCCTTAACGTGCACCCAAATCTGAGCACATGAGCTACAGCATTTTCGCCTCCATCAAAAATGCTGCTGCCACAGACGGGGTTCGCTCCCGCGACCTGCGAGTCTGCAGCAAAGTACTTTAGCCACTATAGTTTCATGGCGGGGCTACTATTGTGTCGTTTTTATTGTAAGTTTAGTCTACTTTCAATTACTTTGATCATTTTCAAATAGGAGCTAGCACGTTTACACTCTGAGACTCACGAGAACATTTGCCAGGTAAACTTACTCTCTTCTTGCATCACATTTTGATCATGTTTGCTATTGCTTTCACATTAGCATCTATTTTATATTACATTTTTCAGGTCGTTATAAATTGATGGGGAAGCTCTGGGCACAAGAAATAAATATTTTTTTGTGGGAACGGTGGCCGTTGAGCAATGCGGACACTTCACCATTTCATCGTTACCATGCAGGTGAGCTAGACATAGGGAACAAGGTGAAACTGTAGAGATCGCGTAACTTCGAACGAAAAGTGTTCAAAAAGCTATATATGTCCCCACACATTCACGCTCACGGTATAATTAAAGCGTTGAGGAGCGGACAAGTAAAGAAAACCAAGAACTGATTTTTTTTCGAATACTCGAAAATTTATATATGCCAACGTAAACTAAAAGTTTACGTCATGATTTATCTGACACTTGGCTAATTAGTTGATTTGCGCATTCTTTGGTCGAACGCTGTAAATGGGGTGGGGTTCGTGGTGGTGAAAACCTTTTAATACAAGGAGGGGGGGAGGGGGGTATCCGAGCTGTCTGCTTGGTGGGCTTGCTGGTTAGGCGCTTTCTCGGGTCAACGAGGCATCGCTTACTTTTTCGTGGTGTTTTCGTGCGTAATTTTCTAGGGTTATTTGTTTGCTTATGTGTTTTTTACCTGCGTGATATTTCAGAGCGGAAATAGCTGACAGAGTCTTCAAAAAACTACTCCTGTTGCTGCTGACTGCTTTTGCTGGCGCCTGGCCGGTGTGCCCACGCCTTTTATGACGATGAATGTGGCGTGGAAAGCAAAGAAACTCTTTAGTCTAAGGTTCCGAAAAAGTAATTCTCCAGTGTGCTGTATCGCCTATCGCCACAGAGGAATTTCAATATTTGGACACGTGATTTTTTGAACTATTCTGCTCTTCAACCGTTGTTTCATAATTTGTTAATCTGCAAGATATCTGGTGTATATTACTAGTATACACTGACTAATGAAACCGCCCCGCCGTGGTGGTCTAGTGTCCATAGGTACTCGGCTGCTGACCTGCAGGTCACGGGATAGAGTTCCGGTGGCGGTGGCTGCATTTTTATGGAAACCAAAATGCTGTAGGCATGTGTGCTCATATTTTGGTGCACGTTAAAGCCCCCGGAATGTCAAAATCACCGTAGTCCTCCACTACTGCGTCTCTCATAATCATATGATAGTTTTGGGACATCAAAACCTACATGTCAATCAATGACCAATGAAACCACCTTGCTTCAACAATCTTTGTTGTTCTTTCCTCTCTCTCTCACATGCGCTGTTGGCAAGCAATAACTATGCAATGAAGCCACGTAGTTATTAAAGGCACGCAAGAGGTTAGCAATTAGGGAAACTTCCATTGCTGCGCCATGTGGTGCAAATGCGCGGCGTCACTACCGCTTCTGATTCTAACGTGACATTTTATTTATCTCAATTTTGGTATGCTGTTGTTGCTGCAATACTAAATGGTCAGCGTAGATGCCAAGTACAAGTGTTTCTATGAAAGTACCAGTTTGCCTTAAAGGGGTGGTGCTACCGAATTTGTGGCATGCGTGTTCTTTGCTGTAAGCATTTCCTTCAGCTCCAGGAAGCACGATGCATACACCGAGATTCGTGTATTTTCGCTACATAATTTAATATTGCTCTACTTAGGTGGACCAATTTTGGTTTCAATTTCGTGGTGCCAAATCGAGCAGTGACGTCGATGCATTAGTGGTTTGGTCACGTGAGCACACAAGGCTGGGACGCACATCGTGTTGAGTTTCGTCTGCTCTCATACACACGTGTCACACCAAACGCTAGCAAGACAAATGCGCTGACGGTCGCCATGCCATGGCCAGCTGCAGTAGCATCGAGGCAGTGGCAAAGGAAGAGGCAGCAATAAGGAAACAAAGCGTTTATATCTACAACGTATGTACAGAACTTGGACGAGGAAGCCGCTCGATGCCCCGGCCTTTTATAGGCGTCGAGATGCTGATGGAGGATGAGGCAGCTCCGCTGTTGGACGCGCGCAGTGTCTGTGAACTGCGCATTGAGTGTCTTTTCGAAAGCACTTAAAGTCCTTGACGGACGCACACAGTGTTTCTGCAAGGGACGCCAGCACGCTTGTAACAGCAGGCATGCTGAATTTCTCCTTGTTGAAGAAATGCGTTTCGGAGATGGTGGAGGTCACTCACGTCCCTACAAATCTGGTGTGACGTGACGACATCTGTCGTTGCTTCTGCTATTCTGAAACCTCAGTGTTGCTGCGCAAGCGATTTGCCTAGATCGAATGAGTGAGCATTCAGCTACACTTTTAGAAGTGAATTAAAATATATTCTAACCGTTTTTTGTGTCCGACTCTTCGTGTGGAGAGTCCTTCCATCCAGAGGAAACCCACAACAGGCTTAGGATAGCCTGGAAATTCGCTGCCATCACCCCTTTAATTATACGGAAGGTATACAGGCTCAAAAAACCGTTTTTTGCTTGTTCTGCCTTGTCCGCAGCCATTTTGTGGGACTGCGTCCACATTTGTGAAGATAATGAAGAAATTATTGGTTTTTGGGGGTGATATTGAAACGAATACTGTGATTGAGGTAACCCGAATAGCAAAACAGATAAAGCAACTCAATGCTGGCATAAGAAGAATAAAAGTGGTGCGTTTCACTGATATAAATAAGGCTTGACGCAATCAAGGGACTAGCAAAGAAAGTCGAGGCTCATCTCGCTGAAGAAATACTAAACATGAAATAAGTAATCAAAACACTGCAAAAAAGAATGTATGACCTCGAAAGGTAAAACCTCTGGTCAAATCTTATTGTATATAGCTTAGTAAAACACGAGAAAAAAAAAGAAATGAAGACTCTAAACAAGCCGTGAACAAAGGTATTACTAAAAAATAAGCTAGAGCTTGAACCAGTTTCAATCAAACGCATGTGTACAACGACTGGAGAATTCACAGTCAATTAAAATGAGGCCAGTTACAGTGACTTTAGACAACAAACATGAAATTTTAGAAACTGGTACAAATAGGAAAATTTCTGGCTTCTTCATTAGTGAAAACATTTTGCGTAAAATACGGAAGTTTGTAAAGAGGCTTTGGCAAAGGAAAAAAATAAAACTGACAAAAACACTAAGATTTGTCACTACCGTTTGACAAACCCAATATTTGACTCAATAATGAACAAACTAAGTCCCATCAAGAATGATAGGAAAATAACAATCTTCTCGTTCATTAAAAAGGAACGATATGAAGGAGCAGCCTTTCACTCGCCAAAACATGAAGTAAAAGAAATTACTGCACTCCCTCTAAATGCTAGTATTCTGAGCCAAACGGAAGCTCTTGAAATTTTATATCGACGCTGAGGCAGACAAGTAGACAAGTTTCTGAGCTTGAATGTTGATTGAATATTAACCTGATGTTGTGGCTTTTACAGATAATAGCTCACCCGCGATATGTATGACAATAAAATCTTGCCACGTTAAATAACCCACAAGGGCCTACCGACACGAAGCGGTGGCGTTGTTTTGCTGGTAATGAATTGTTTTTCATTCCTCGTTCTCGTGCACATTGTAGACGCTGAAGCTGTATTTTATAAACTGACGTGTGGCTCAGGGACTGTGTTCATTGCGCGTGTTCATCCGAGTACATCATCAGGTCATTAAAGTATATAGGCTATGGATGAATGCAAGAAAGAAACCTGTGATATTCGAGAATATTGCTGATGGGTGACTTCAATTTCGCTGAAATGGAATGGAATACTATGCGTCACTCATAATCAGTTTCTGTTGCTCTGTTTGGTTGTTTCTGTAGCTATGTTTGATAGAAAAAGTCACTGTCAGGAAGAACAAGGGAAGCACTAGTGGAGAAGGAAGATGACGTTGCTTCTACGGTGATCGCGTTCTCGGGACCCATTAAAAATCTCATTAAACTTTGCCGCACGTAACAGGTTGGTGGAGGTGCTGGGTAGCGTAAACCCAATGACAGGACCTTCACTACCAGGACTTCGTCGCAGCCGCTGCCTTACCGGGCTCCGACCTATGCCAATTGTAATAGCCCAAGACCAGCCTTCCAACGCTTCGAGGTCAACTGCGATGGGTTCCCTGCCGTACTACAGAGTGCCACCAAACTTTGGCGGGGCATCAGGAGAAGAAGTCGATGTGTGGCTCAAGAAATATAAGCGGGTAAGCAGAAGCATTGGCTGGAACTCCAACGAACAGCTAAACCATGTTGTATTCTCGTTAACTGACACCGCCCTCATTTGGTACGAGAACCACGAGGACATGTTGACGACTAGGGAGCGTTTTGTCGAAGAAGTTGAGAAATGCTTCTGTGAAAAAACGCGTGGAGCAGACATTGCCTCAAAGGACACAGCTTCCAGGAGAAACATGTATGACGTACATCGAAAAACTTTTTAAGCTCTGCAAGATTGTGAATGCATGTATGTCTGAAGAAGACAAGGTTGGACACGTTTTCAAGCATATAGCGAAAGACGTGTACAATTTCTTAATCCCTCAAGATGTGGCGGATCTCTCCGGAATTTGGCCGCCTGTCCAACGTCCTCATTGTGGCTAGTGTTGAAACAGTGCCGCCTAACGACCTTGCTTTGACCATATTGCCAATTGTCAGAGAAGACGTGCTTCAATGTCAGCACACTTATCAACGCCATAGTGATTTTTAGGGTGCCTATGCAAGCGAATCAAAACGTGTGTGGTCTCTGGTTACTCTTGCACCATAGCGACCAATGATCAACGCAGCAGACGAGTATGATTAACAAGGCACACGGCAGGCTGGGTTCCTACGTCAACCATGTCCGAATTACAAACGAAGTTTTCGCCCGCCTTGTTACCCCACATCGCCTGCCTACGGTGCCCCTGAAGAGCGGCACCAATATCCCAGGCCTTCCGGTAGCAGTCGTTACTCTGAGGAGCCACGTGACCCTCGACCAATTCGGGTGTGCTAAAACTGTGGCATCCCGGGTCACATCCCACGTTTTTTTTCGATCACAGCCCATATCAGCGACAGCCTTGGTACTTGTCTCACCAACCTTACGACCTTCCGCTCTCCCCGTCACAGAAACCACGCCCACAAATGGGGTCACGTTACTCCTCGCCGGCCTCTGATTGAAGTTTGACGCCATCACCAGCTCCACGTGCTCCACGATCACCGTCACCACGGTGACGCACACGGTCACCACCACCAGAAAACTAGTCGGTGCAGCCAGTGGGGGTAAAGCCACGAGAACCCAGGCACTATCAGCATTTATGTTGAAGAACAAAGTTAATGTAGTTGTCAATGGAGTGGCTACTATGGCACTTGTGGATACAGGCGTGACAGTCTCATTGAATAATGTAACTTTTAAGAACCTGCTAGGACCTAAACTAATGTTTTGCCTGAACCATCGTATGACATTTCGTGAGGTGTGTGGTGACGCATTATGCCTAGTGGGATATTGTACTGTGAACGTCTCGTTGTGTGGCAAGGTGTTTCGCACAGAGTTTGCTGTTATTTCATGGTCTGCACATGACGTTATCTTGGGTATCGACTTCTTGCGTGAGTGTGGGGCAACTAAATACTGAAGAAGTGGGCACTTTTCTATGCATGGTACTTTCCAAGCAGCGCTCTTAAAAAACTCCTGTCGGGATTAATGCACCTTTTTCGTCTTCGTTCAAACTAGTTAAAATAACCCGCGTGCACTCTGACTCTTCTCCTGGAGACGCCACCGCGAGTAAACCAAAAGCAACGTTAAGGGGCACTTAAGTAAAGGAACGGTTTACGTCAGAGTGAAAGCACCATGTAATGCAACATCAAAAACAACAATATATCAACATCAGAAACCTACTTACCAAGAAATTAAGCTCAAATCACAAGAATACGTGTGCCGCAGTATAGATTCTAAAAATGATCCCAATGACGTCAGACAAACCACATACAATAATCAAAAGTAATCGATCTATCTGCACAAAATAAAGAACCTTCCATGCATCAAGAGACACAATAAAGCGCAGCTTGTTCGTTGCTGTTTGATAATATGAAAGAAAAAAAACCCAAACGTTCTTATAGGGAAAAGCGCAAGTGGTTAGAAAGTTCTATTTTCTCGAAAATAAACACAAAACAGGTCGTGCTATCTAGCAGGGCTAGTTGAACCAAAACACGTCTGCCATCTCGGAGCCATTGGCAGGAAATCGATCAATGGCTGTTGTTGCTGCTGCGCCTTCCGCTGATTTTGTTTTGCAGCTACAAGTGTAAGCGACCACGCATAAAGCCGAGCTACAATGTGCACGGCAACAGTGACGTGAATCTGTCCGTTTCTTTAGGTGGTTAATTTGAAGTGCGGTAACCCGATGCGGACCTCTAAAACTGGATTTTATTTCAAAATAAACCCTTCTATGACACACAGTAACACTACGAGGTTTTTGGACCGTTATTTAGCAATAAACGTCGACCTTATAGTTGCCTTTTGTATCTGTTTAATGACAACTCTACACGGAACATTATGTCGACCCATGAGCTCCTTCACATGCTACTCATGGTTCCCTTTACGGGCAGATGTGTATATCTCTAGCAGTACAACACCTTGGTAGCATGCAGTAGTGTTTCCAAGATGTGGGGCAGAGTGGGAAATAAAGGTGGTTGCTTTCTGCTTGTAGTAGAGGGTGCCTTCGGCCACTTCTTCGTTCGCCTGGCCCTGGTCTTGGCCACGAATGGTGGAGTTCGCGGAGGTCCGCCGCCCCGTTTGACGTAGACGGACGTCTGATCTGTGGTCTCCTCGGATGATGTCCAGGTCGCTGCGGCAAAATACGGGAGTCCGTGTACATACGGCGAACTTGAATAGTAGGCTCACCTGCGGTGTGTTTTGTTCATGTACAGGTGGGAGTATCATACTCAGCTTGGCTATCCTTGTGGAAAGTGTTTTTTTTTATGGTAGTACTGTGGAAGTGACGAAACCAAATCTCAAGTCTGCTAGCGCGCTTCAATAAACAGTACCTAGAAGGTATTGATATTTTTTTTTAATTTGCCTTGCTGAAACGAATGCTGCTTTATTCAGTGTGCGACTCGAAAAGTTTTGGAAGGCACAGGCCGAATACGGTTGCTGTTCTCTTGACGACAATATGTTCCTCTTTCCTTTTTTTGGTGAGCACCACGTATTCAGCACACCCACTTTCCAAAGTAAACATGGCCTTGGTACAAGTCTGTAAACAAGCGGATTAATTGTCTAAGAAAACTTACTCGCATTAGGACACTGAAATTTGTACTAAACAATCTAAATGTTTCTCCCTGTCACATTTTTGAGCTCATAATTTTAAACGTATTTATGGTGTGAGCGTAAACTGAAATCAAACGCAAGCTGTCGTTCTACACGAAGAAAAGTTTTTGCCAACTTCAAACGGCACGCCGCTGATCGCGATAGAGACAGATCGGGATCCGATTTCTCAACAGTGGCTGGGTCCTTTCTGCAGCTTGTGTTATAGGTAGACCGACCGCGATGGAACAATTCAATTGGAAGCAGGCCCAATCACAAATTAAAGTGGCCGTGTGACAAACACGAAAGTTCAGAAGCTCCAGGCGTGTCGGCAACCTTCGCTCTCTGGCGAAAATGGATGACTCCCGAGTGTATAGGGCAAAAGTAACCAAATTGAGCTTCAGGCAAAAAGACTGCGAAGAAAACGACAAGGAAAGGGGTGTGTATTCATCTTGAATTATTGATTGATATGTGGAGTTTAACTTCCCAAAACCACTATATGATTATGAGACACACCGTAGTAGATGGCTCCGGACCTTTCTACCACCTTGAGTTCATTAACGTGCACCCAAATCTGAGCCCACGGGCCTCAGCATTTCCGCCTCCATCGAAAATGCAGCCTGTTGCACTGTTTCTAAGATAAATGCCATCCAACTTGCTTAATTATTTGTGTCATCACAATCTGCGCATAATTTTACACAATCTCCACCTTCCTACCATTCAACTTGGTGTGACCAATGTTGTACGCTGCACTGAAATTCTATACACAGCAGTGCCACCGCAGAGTCACCCGATAGGCGTACGACACAGGCGGTGATTACGGAATGAAGCTGCCAAGCTCGGAAGTAGATCCTTTTCTCGCTTGTTCAGACGAGACAATGCTAAGAATACTCACCCCATGCTGCTGCTATAGTTCAACAAAGAGTTGTCATGTTTTAGGTTTGGATTCGTCCTTTCATCAAGGCAACTTTTCATATCTCTTCGAAAGGGATGGGGGTGATGTGTGAAAAATGGTATCCCCTAACCTAAGCAGCGGCCCTATACGACAACTGCAGATGCACACGTACCCCAACCCGTCACTGTTTAACAAATTCTACCTCAATTTATGTATGGAACATATGCAAGATCTCCCTATTGAGGTCGCTACACGAACTCTTATGCTCTGGGATTGTACACACTACCCACAAGATGCTACATCTAGAGCCCTTCCACCGTGGTGGGCCACTGCATTGCGCTGTCCCATCCTCGGCGACCAACTCTGGGCCGTTCAGCAGGCACACAAGGCGGCGGTGAGGTAAGGCTTTGACGTCCCCATAGAGGAGCCCTATGGGCCGCTCAGCAAAAGCTCTGCCGGACTACAAATAAAGTTGTTACCAACCAACCAACCTAACATGGCAGCTAAGTGTCGATGGTGTGCGATGGTTGGCGACCATGCAGGAGCAAAAAATGGGAAAACGCATAGTGACTTGCGTAGTGAAGTTATACGCGTATGTCAGATTGGAAGAACGTGGTCTTAGTTTGTTTGATCAGAAGCGACATGCATCACGAGCATGTGCCCCAAAGTACGATTAAATCGCTCACTGAAACCATTCTTTTGTGGGTTGTAGGTGGAACTCTTCTGGTATAGAATAAGGCACTGTTGAAAAAGTGATTGGATTACATCTGAGAGGAATACACACCCGGAGTCACTGAGCAGTTTGCGAGGAGGATCATGACAAAGCACAAAACGATTGAGTATTAAAATTTCAACGTCTTGGGCTGTCGCTGAGGGGAGAGCAGCAGTTTCAGCGTATACCGTTGAAGATTATTCATAGCCATGATAGTCCATCAGTTGCCTGCTGTTGTCAATGGGAGTAGTACGTAGAGGTCGATTCCAGCGCGACCAAATGGGTGGTCTTGGCATGGAAGTGGCAAAAAAGTACCTGTTGAAGGATGCGGTGGGTTTTCCTGCCGCTGACATTCGTGGCACCCGCGAATGAACTGGCGGGCCAAGGTAAACATTCCACACCTGTAATACCTTTTCCGTAGGTGCTCATAGGTCTTGAAGACACCGGCGTAAGCACATTGCGGGTCGGAATGAAATGAAGCGCAGATTGTAGAGCGCAGCGTTCGGAGAATAACTAGAAGCCATTTCCTACCATCTGCTGAATAGTTGCACCGGTACAAAAGGCCACACCGAATACTGAAGTGCGGAGTCTGGAGGCACCGGGTTCGAGTGGTCGGAAGTGTCAATGCCTCGGATAATGCGTCAATAAACGAAGGGATCCATGGGTCATTGCGTTGTGCAGAAGAGATGGTGTCCATGTCTAGAGCTGACAACGTGTTGTCTGAGGAAATATATGCAATGTCAGGGGATAGAGGGATCGCGACAGTGCATCAGCATCGGTATGCTTGTGGCCAGATGATATACAACGCGGATGTCGTATTCTTGCAGACAAAAGGCCCAACAACCAAAACGACCCGATAGATCCTTGAGGGCAGACAACCAGCATAATGTGTAGGGGTCCGTTACTACATCAAAAGTACGGCCATAAAGGTATGGGCGGAACTTGACAAGCACCCAAACGATCGCTAAGCTTTCCTTCTCGGTGACACTGTAGTGCGATTCAGCCTTGGTCAGAGTTCCGCTGGCGTAGGCGACGGCATACTCGGCGAATACAGCTTTGCTTTGTGCGTGAGCCGCACCGAGGCCGACAGCACTGTCGACGGTGTGAACCTTAGTTGCCGCCATAGGATGCTACTGACTCAATATTGGTGGTGAAATGAGGAGACGACGGAGGGTAGAGAAGGCTTGGTCACATTCGGAAGACCATGACCAAATATCGGTGGCCCTGCCTAGAAGTTCTGTCAAAGGCGCAATAATAGCGAAGCTGCGCATGAACCAGCGAAAGTCGGAGCACAATCCCACGAAGCCTCGTAACTGTTTCACAGTCCTTGATTTGGGCAAGTCGGCGACAGCACGTAATTTAGCCGAGCCTTGAACTATACCGTCCTTTGAGACGACGTGACCGAAAATCGTTAGTTGCCGAGCAGCGATGTGGCACTTCTCGAGGTTGAGTTGGAGCTGAGCATTTTTCAGGCACGTGAGTACGCATCTCAGGCGCTCGAGATGTGTTGAAAAGTCTGACGCAAAAACTACAATATCGTCGAGATAGCAGAAACATATTTGCCACTTCAAATCTCGAAGAAGCGAGTCCGTCATGCACTCGAAAGTGGCAGGCGCATTGCAGAGGCCGAATAGCATGACATTAAACTCATACAAACCATCAGGTGTCACGAAGGCTGTTTTTGGTCGATAGGCATCTACAAGGGGCCCCTGCCAGTACCCTGAACGCAAATCTAACGATAAAAAAACTTGGTGCACTCTAAAGTATCAAGGTCATCGTCAATCCTGTGTACAGGGTACGCGTTTTTTCGAGTGATCTTATTGAGGCGCAGGTACTCCTCGCAGAAGCGAATGGAACCATCGTTTTTTAACGAGCACAACTGGTGAGGCCCATGGACTTTGTGAAGGTTGAATTACGCCGCATTGCAGCATACCGTCCACCGGTTCGGTAATAACATGGGGTTTTGCCGGAGAAACACGGTATGGTCGTTGCTGAAGTGGCGCACGGGAGCCGGTATTGATGAAATGAAGAGCGGTAGAAACGCAGAGAAGTGCAGGTTGAACAACATCGAAAAATTTGCAGTACTGGCCCAGCAGTCGGAGGAGTTCAGATCGTTCAAATGGTGACAGTCCGTCTGCAATCGCTGAATAGAATACTTTCGAAGCCTGTACGTCAGAGTGGTTAAGAACACTGAGGGCGGCGAGGTTACTTTGGGATGATTCTTGCTGCACGGTAAAAATTTGTCCCTTATAAATGGGCTGTACGCACCCAAGCGATTCGCCTCTAAACAGTTCGATGGTATACGGAAAGAGATTGGTGAGGCAGAAAGTACTTGCTCCATTAGAAATCGAGGGGGCTGAGTAAGGAAGGAGAAGTGGTTTCCGACTTAGAAAGAGGCTTCATGGCTCAAAGAATGCTACTTCATCACACATGCTGTTGGAGCCCACAGGGAGCAAAACACCTGCTGTCAGTGGAATATCGGTGTCTTATTTTAGAACTAGCTTCTGTGTGACTTGATGCATGTGGTCGTAGGGCTGGTAAAACAACGGGAGAAGTTAAAGTTCGGAACGGGCACAATCTAAAATAGCGTGATTATACGATAGGAAATCCCAGCCAAGTATGCGTCATGAGAGCAGGAGGAAAGGACGATAAACTCAACAATGTGGTGGTCTTCCGCAATGGTGAGTCGGGCAGTGCAGGCGGCTATAGGTAGCACAGGTTCTCCATTTGCTGCAAGTAACGACATCATATCAAGCGGCGTGGTCACTTTTCGGAGCTTGCGGCACAATTTAGCGTCTGTAACGGCCCGTCCACACTGATCATTTCTGCGGTCAAAAGTGCTCCGAATCAGACTCGGCGGCGGCGAGATCCACCGAAAAGGCCTCTTCCGGGCTGACTGCTCTCAGACCAATTTTTGCGGCCGAATTGGCTCACCGCGAGCCAATAGGAGCGCTAGTGGAGTGATTTCAAGAAATGGTGACCAAGTGCAACTCGCTCGCCATGTCGCAGTCGAGTAGCGTGTGTCTGGAAGAAATTCTGATTGAACTGGTGCGCTACCACCCCGTCTTGTACGACAAATGCCACCCAAAGCACAAAGACAGCTTGCTGGAGGACGACTTATGGAACAAAATAGGAAGCGAGCTTGGAAAGACTGGTAAGTACGAGTTCCTCTGCCTATGTTGCTTAGATCCCTAAATCACGAGCACCCTATGTTGTGCAAATACTCATTTTTATTGTCGGCGTGGCAACGAGCGCTAAAACGCGCGCGTCCTGCTTGTTCGATCGTGCTCTTCAGTGCACTAGCTGTTTAATGTCAACAACGGAAATGCTATACAGACATCGTGCTCATTGAACGATGGAATCAGTGATGCAGGTACTACTTCATTCGACATAAATGGCGCTGCAGGCGAGACATGGCGGACACTGTGTGCTTCTGTTCACTATTCTGCTTGTCCTGCGTTGTATTCACGAACGCTGCATGACTTGAGTTCCATTCGCTACAACCGAAAGGCAGCGCATTTGTGCTGGCTTGGCTCATCGTAAAGACGCATTGTTCGAAGCAAGTTTGTGCTGCAATAAACATAGTAGCAGCCTAATTTTAAGCCTAAAAGTGTTTTTGAGTGCGCTGCTTATCTGTTTGAATAAAGGGGAGTGTGTCTTCTTATCTAAAATAAGTAATGAAAGCATAGGTTTTTTTCTAAACAATGTACAGTCTGCTGCAGGTCTTCCCCTCCTGCTCCACCCCTTCAGAAACAAAACTTTATCACAACGCGCAGGGTTGAAAAGACGTGCATTTTAACCTGCGAGTCATACAGTTATGCATAATTAGATTTTCTTCAGGAGTGCGTGCTGCTCCTTTGTGACATAAATATGGGCAAGCAACTTATTGTTTTATGAATCAGCTTGTTATTGTTCCACATTCAAATGGTGTTGATGTTAATTTTTTAAGAATGTGAAAAGCATGCTTATTGCATTGACTGCCTTCTTCACAGGAATGCAATCACATGCCAAATTAAAAAATCCTGAAGAACACAGAAACAAAGCAAAAAAACAGTATTAAGGACTCTATGAAGAGTAGTGCAGGGGCTGGGGAAGTTCCTTACGTAAAATAGGTGCAGTTCGTGGCAATGATGTCCATGATGGGTCCCATACGCGAAAGAAACCAATGTAGGCTAAATTTTGTGATATTTTTTATACTTTGTAGATCAATCAATGCAATGAAATAGACAAAACTTTAAATAAAAGCACAAAGACGTAATGCTCTCCTGTATGCAGAACTGCCGGCCGCAATTGCACATTCTAAAAAGAAAATCACAGTTTGTCTACTTGCAAAAAAGTCCATAATTCAATAATGCCTCCACGATAAAATACGTCCACTGAGAAAAAATATTGCAGCCACGATTAGCCAATGGAATGGCAGATCACATCTGCATAAGATTGTAAGCTTCCGAGTTATGCTGTAGCTTAGCGAGTTTCAGGGTGGCATATCAGTAAAAACATACACACATAATGCAAATCACAAAGTAAACGTTTCATAGATGCGTATCGGCCAATGACCGACAGTCATCGACTCCGTTTCATGATGAAGACTCAAGCTATAAATTCGTCCTGCCACGTCTTCCATCCAGTAACGACGTTTTGAATTCCGTTTTCCTTCATGACGACTTGAGTGGTAGGCCGTACCATGCCCCAGATTTCTGTGACACGCTGCTTGAAGTGCTGAGCACAGTGGACTTCGCAGGATTTGGCCAGTATCAAATGAGCCATGTATGGATGGTTACGTGTGCAAGCAGTATGGCGAACCAGACACTCATTACTTGTGGTGAGCTCCGTGTAAAATGGCTGAAGCGCATGGTGCTCTAAATCAGGAGACTAAGAAAATCAGGCTTAAACTTCTTTGCCTTCGACCTTATCTTAAATCGCGACGTGTTGAAGGATCGTACGTTGTTGTGAAGTCCGTTGAGAGAGAGGCATGGAGGTGTGCAGGAATGGAACAATATGCTGTTCTCAGCAGGCAGCCAATTCTTCTTCTTTTTCTTGGGACTTGTTGGCAAACTTCTCTTAGGCATGCTTAATGTCGGGAATTCCGTGGCGTCATTACGATTTATAAATCGTTTTAAACAGCGAAAGAACAAGCAGTCGCTGCACAATGCGAATAGAGTAACAAGTGGGTCGTTCGATGCTCCAACTTCCTCATCGTCATCAGCCACTGCATGAACAACTGGCACAAAATTTCTCGCAATAGTTTAGCCAACACCACCCTTCTCAGTGGAATCACAAAAAATTATCTTAGTAAATGCCGGCTTACTACCCTTTTTATTTTTAATGCGGTTGTGGGCATAAAGCAAGTGTGCTTGCAGCAGTTACCCAATGAGTGTTTAGGCAAGGCTCTGAAACGCCGCTCAACTAGCTTTCACTGGGACTGTGTTGCGCGTTCCGCACTAGCCTGGCGTTTTTTCTAAAGACGATAGTCTTTCTCGGACTCCATCGACGCAAAATTTTTGGTCTGTATGTCTGTCCATTGGTCGGTTTGCCCACTCTTAACGGTACCTGGCACTTCAAATGGCTCCAGCCGATAGCCAAAACTGCCGACCCCATCCGCAGCACCCACCAATGTTGCTCAAGGTTCAGCGTTCATTTTAGTGCAATTGTCAATTAAAAATCAATTATCGCGCATATCTGAGGCACCATAACAACACGTAGATATCCTGAATGTGCGTATTTTACTAGAAAAGGCATACATATGTTATTCTAAGGACCGTGGCGTTTATCACGCGGCGCTGACCATGCAACGCTTGCACGAAAAGGTAAGTGTTTCCAACGCTTTGCTAAGATGACACGATGGTGGCACCTACCCGTCGCCTTGCGTTCTACACCTTGTCACCTCAGAGACGGGCGCGTAGGGCACGCGCACCTGTTTTCCAAGATAACTGCCAGATAGCGCTCATGTCTCACGTGTGACGCGACTTGGTGCACTCGTTTGATTCCGCTGCACGCTCAAGGCACTCTAACGCAGTGCCTCCAGAACACCATTCACCGATTTCCTTGCGCAGAACATCAAATAAAGGCTTCGTTCAATCTCTCCGGACGCAAGACTATCGTCTTTGGACGATAACATTTGCAGATTAACATGCAGATATGAGGCCTTTTTTTCGCCAATGCCCTCCATACTTTACAGCCTGGAAACTTTGAAATACAGGAAGTTTCCAGCACATGCGGATATTTTGCAGAGGCAGAAAATGTTTACGGCAGAAAAAGTCAGTTTGAGAAAATACACGCCCTAGCATTGACTTTGCGTCTCGTAAACCTGCGCGTGACATTCCCAAATGAGTGAAAAGTTATATAAAAACGCAAAGCTATTTTTTTTCTCGCCACATACAAGCTTCGCCTATAGTGCGGCAGCCTTTTCTACCATAGAGTAACTTTACATGGTTCCTACAGGACCAGAGAAGCGAAACTGTTTTCCAACGCCGCCGCCACCGCAAGAAACCATGCATTGCAGAGAAGATGACGCTCAGGCAAATTTTGTGTTTTTTCACGTCGCCGCTGCATTGGAGCAAATTATTGCCAGTCAAATTCAAAGCTAATCCAGCTGTTCTTCGCGAATTTTCTTAACACTGTTCATATATGCGTGCGGGTGCCTGTGGATCATCTTTATGTGTGCACCAGGTCTGCAGTTCTACCATCACAGCCATCGGAATACTACAATGACTGGTAAACTGGTAAAAAGCGTTTACCAGTTTTACCAGCTGCTGAGTGGTCCTTCGGTTGTAGTATACAGCTCGGCCCACTTTCAGGGGGAACACGCGAGTGCGTGGCCAGCGCTTCGCGCAACGCCATGCATGTCAAGCGGCGAAAAGCAGCCCCATGCGCAGAAGTGCGAAGGGGTGGTGCATGGCCACCGTCGTCTGCTTCCGTACCACCCCTTCGCTTTGCCTGCGCGTGGCGTTTGCACGCAACAAGAATCTGTATATATAGAAGAAGCAATCCAAGATAATGGTCCTTTCTTCTAAAATGCCAGAAGGGAAGGGAATGTTCGTGAACAGGCTTTAGCTGCCGGAAATTAGAAGAATACAGAATGGCTAGGGTTCCCGACCACAAAGGAGGCAAATCACCGAAGTATCTCTGCAAGGCTACACCCAGCGTGCAGTTTCATCTATGACTAATCTACCGCTGAAGACTGTCAACAAGATCGTACAGGCGTTCAGAGATGAGCACCGAATCAAGGATGCTCCTCGTAAGCCTAGCTTGCGTGTAACGAGTGAGCAGAAAGATTGTGAAATAGTTGTGTTTGTCGCTTTCAAGCCAACTGATTCATTTCAAGAAATTCATGCTAATCTTGGGATCGAAGTATCGAAGATGTCGACATAGTATTGAAGTATCGAAGTATCGACATAGTCACTTTAAATTCCTAGAGTAATACAATCCTACCTTTCAATGCAAATCGCTGTAGCCAAATTGTTTCTGTCGTTTCAATGAGCTGATGGAACAGCAGCTGAACTCGTTTCTTCTACCTTCCAGCTACAAACCAGATTATGTGCAGCGAGTGACTGCGAGCGGAAGAAGTGTTGTGGCGTGGGGATGCATCGCAAGCCAAGGTCTCGTACCCCTTTTCGGAATCCAAGGGAAGTTTACGGCAGACAAGTACTGTGACCTGTTGGAAAATGTGGCACTCCTACACCTCACCAGTGACATCTTTCATGATGATGATTTCATATTTCAATGGGACAAGCCACCCATTCATACATCGAAGAAAGCAAGGAAGCTGCTGGAAAACAAAGGTGTTACTGTCCTGGAGTGGCCACTGCAGTCGCCTGAAATAAACATATTAAAAAATGTGTGGGGCATAATCAAAGCAGCCTTAGCACGCCGAGGAATCGATGGGGCGTCAGCTGAAACACTGTGGAAAACGGTTCAAGATGAGTGGAATCGTTTGAGAATGGACAGGACGCTCACGGCTGAGCTTTATCAATCCCTGCCCCGGAGAATGAGGGATGTGCTAAACGCGACTGGAGACTTTACGTGCTACTAGGCATACAGCGCAAATAATTTTTGTGCTCATCATTTTTTACTCTGATTTCCTGATCCTGAAAAGCTGGAATAAATATTCTAGTTTTTGTTTTCCATGATCGGTGGGAGATATTATGTGTCACATAAAACTTTCGCATCTCTTCGCATGTGAATGAATGGCACTGTCATAGCAACGCCGGTGCGCACAAGCAAAGCGAACGGGTGGTTCGCAAGCAGACGACGGTCGCCATGCACCGTTCCTTCGATGTTCTGCGCATGCGGTTGCTTTTCGCCGCTTGACATCCCTGGCGCTGTGCGGAGCATGAGTCACGCGCTCGCGTGTTTCCCCTAGCAGTGGGCCGAGCAGTACACGCTAAAAAATAAGTGCACTGTTCTTTGTTGCGCATAATTATCTCTTTAAACGGAGCCTGATTACTTATCTTAATGCAAAGGAAATATATTTTTTGGCCAGTGACTTGGCTAAAAAGGTGCGGTTTTCTAATTCGCTGAATTTTACAGCGAAAGCTCTTATCAGACCACAAGGGCCGATTCTGGCGCTGTATAGATGTTCGCCACCAGCGGTGTTCGTGGCCACTATCACACAAAATTAAAAAAAAGAAGAACCTACTTAAAAAGAAACATGTGTGCCGCACTCGAGAGTCGAATCACCCGAGCCTATTGCGTGGCTATCGAGTACTGTACCAAAAAGCTACGCGATAATGGGAAAACAGATCTTTAAACTGGCTTTGTGCAGGCTGCATAACGGGTATAAATTTGCGTTCACATGCGTAATGAATCGCTTTAGAACAGTGAAGTGACATCCTTGCATCACATAACACGAATTTTGCGAAGAGTGCGCTGTTATGCTCCTACGCACTTCGAAAGCCTCAGGCATAACTGTTCGTTGAGTTATTTACCGAGACTTATCGGTAATTTAATGTACCATCAAAGTCAATGAATTTCGCATTTCATGAGCGTAACGTGAATACTTAATGTTCCTGCTCGTTATCCGGTCGAAAATTCCGAAAATGCGCGAAATCTGAATGCCGCAGGACAAAAGTTGCTGGACCCACTGTGGTGTTTTATTGGCTAAGTTACTCGGCTGGTGAACCACAGGTTGCGGCATCGCATCCCGCCTGCGGCAGCTGCAATTCCGATGGAGGCAAGTATAGTATAGACACGCGTGCGCAGATTTGGGTGAATGGTAAACAACCCAGAGTGGTCGAATTTTCTGGAGCCCTCCACTACGGCTTCTCTCATAATCCTATGGTCGTTTTGCGAAGTTAAACCCCACAAATCCACCAACCGATCAATCAAAAAGAAGTTGATAATCTTGACTTTGCACTTTTCGCCACATGCTGAGAAAGAAAGTTGCTTTTTTTTTTACAGTGAAAGCTGTTCTGACATCACACCTCAAGTCTTGCGCAGCGCCCTATTTCTCCGCTGCCTCCTCCACTGTTGTCTGTAATCACAACACGGGAAGTCAGAAAAAAATACCTTCAACCAATGACAAAGTTAGGCTCGCACCCGGGTCCACTGGGTACCATCCCAGTACTCTACCACTGAGCCACGCCGGTGCTTGGGTCTTGTTATCAAACTTGCCTTCGACATCCTTGATGTCGGGAAAGCAGTCGGGCATAGTGAAATAAGCGAGTACTATTTTATTCAATCGGTCACGATCGAAACTCGACGCAAGCGGCTATGACAGTATTCTTATAATAATCTACATGTTTTTCGCTATGACCATCGCACACGGGGATGCTGTCGTAAACATAGCGTATGGTACGGCTACAGTTGTGGCTTTAGTCGTAGAACGTGATTAAAAATGACTGAAAATATGTCCAAGGGGGTGAAAAAAATGCTCAATTGTTTGATGTACACTCCAGAAACACGATGTTTCGCAAAAATGACTAAATGCTTAGCAAGTGGAAATGCCGTTCATATATTCTTTTGGGCTAATCTTCTTTTTCTAGTGTAAAACAAAACGTGTCAGATAGGCATTGACCTCACGAAGCATGAATGAAACACATTAAACACGTTACCAGCAGTACAGCTGGTTTTCATAAAAGCGCAGACCCTCAAGTTTACACTTTTGAACAAGAAAGTGCAGCCCCGCCGCGGTGGTCTAGTGGCTAAGGTACTCGGCTGCTGACCCGCAGGTCGCGGGATCGAATCCCGGCTGCGGCGGCTACATTTCCGATGGAGGCGGAAATGTAGGCCAGTGTGCTCAGATTTGGGTGCAGGTTAAAGAACCCCAGGTGATCGAAATTTCCGGAGTCCTCCACTACGGCGTCTCTCCTAATCATTTGGTGGTTTTGGGACGTTAAACCCCACATATCAATCAATCAATCGAACAAGAAAATGCAGAGAGATCACAAACATTGCTTATGACAAAAGGGTTGTACTCTAGAACACTGTCTTTTAGTGAGGAATAGGTACCATCTCGGGCTCGCGATGTGCAGTGCGTCTATATAGAGGTCGAAATTCCGAGTTCCACTTCGCAATTTTTTTACCTTTTCATTTAAATTTTTTTTCACAGTGTTTGTATCTACCAATCCTGACAATCTGCGCGCGCGAAAATTTGTGAAAAACAAATAAAAACCCCAATTTCGGCTCAATTAGTGCTAGTTATTTTGTGAGGTGTACTGCTACTCTCTTCAGTAGGGTCATGTTACTCTGCTTCGAGGAGCATTATGTTACTCTGTTTAGGGGGAGTGCTTTCGCCCGTTCTGGGGGAATCACTGCACTCTGCCTCAACAAGAGGTGATATACTCTGGATAAGACAGTGAAATATGGACAAGAAAGTACTCTCGCAAAGAAAGTGCCCGACGCTCTCTTGGTTTTTAAAATGCGACTTATAAAGCGTTTTCAAATAGCGAAATAACAAGCAGTCGTCACATAATGCGAATATCAAACGAGTGGGTCACGGAACGCTCTAACCCATTACAATAGTATTTTTTGTTCAGCTATTAACGGGGTCATGAAACGCTCACTCCTAAAAGACTATGCGAAACCACCGGTGTCCACACGCACTAACTAGATGACGTCGGCGTTGGTAATGCTTTGCCTATTAAGGAAGGCCTAGTGTGCGAAAAAGTGCCAATCTTACTTTCCTGGATAGTCGTCGTATGTAGCGGATTGTTGGTAGGCCATCGACGGAGCAGAACGGCGGGTGCGTTGACGACGCTTGCACTCGGCGTCCTTGGCTCACGTTTCGTCGGTGCTAGGCACGCGCCGTCTGCATTCTCTAGCGCGATCGGACACTTGCACGAATGAATGAATGGACGGATGCTCAACCCCACTCACCATCAAGACTTCCGTATATATGCTGTTGTTTTTTTTCTTTTCTTACATGCTTTTATTCCTCCGTGTGCGCAAGAGTGCGATGGTTTTTTTCCTTCTCGCAATGGCCACCGCTGCTCGGGGGTAGATGGGTCGAAAGGCTCTTTATCTCGTTTGGTAGTGGCCTCTTGAGAAATTTCGCGTTATTTATCCCTGTTACTTTTTTTCTCTTGGTTTTCTCAACACTTTGTTTAATTTCGTGCGTTAAGGCACACCGCACCTGCCTGATTCCTTATCTTAAAGGGTATAGTGAGTGTGCATGAGGGGCCGATCAACCGCATCGAGGGCTTGCAGGCTCTTGCTTTAGCGTTGTATTGATTCCATGGTAAAACTACATAAGCGAAGTAATAATGTGGTCGAAGTACTGTGTGAACCCGAGCCTATTGGTTTGAAGTGTATTCTGCAGCATTCCGTACAACGTATAGCAGTCGACGAGACGAATAAATAAATAATTGATTAGTGCGTTCATGAATTTAATGAGCATTCTTTGAAACTTGCACTTTAGTGTGAGAACACACTTAATTCCCCTGCACAGTCCAATGCATGTCCGCCCTAACTGAAGGCAGTGCAAACAGCCTCGGAAACAAGTAAAAAGAAAACATTCGAGAGGAGATAAAATGGAATTTTTTGTTGGTCTCCTTCTTGAAGAATGAGGTTTCACAGTGACGTTACCTTCTTTGTCCTAACGTTTATCCGCGCTATTTTCTAAGGAAGTAAAATTGAGAACTACTGCAGCCTCAAATGCGGCGACGGCGTCGACTCCTATTTCACTCTGAACATGGTCGACTAGGTGGAAAAGAGAAAAATAAAACGAGGAAATGCAGTCGGAAGGATTCGAACCTGCACGGGAAGAAGCCAATGGTTTTCAGAACTATTGACCTAATCACTCGGCCACGACTGTTTTTTTATTACATTTTATTCATAAACCCAGAGCAAACACAAAATGGTAAAATACACGAGCTAGTCTTATACACGGTGTAGGTTTAAAAAGGCTTAAGATAAGCCCATTCCTCCAACGTGCTGATCCAATCAGAAATATTCTCTGCATGTTCAACACATCTTTCATATACATAACAGTTTCTATGAAGTACTGTCGCGCAAAACGCGCATTAACATCATGTCGTACAGCCATGTGAGCCTTCCACAGTGCAAGCATACATAACGGCATGATCATATCACTAGGAAGGCTCTATGTATTATCACAGAGTATAAATTGTATGCCAAAAGGTGTTAAGGGAAAGTATTCTTTCATTGTCCGTTGAAGGATGTACCACAAAAATGTTACACCAAGACAGTCGAGAAAGCAATAGTCTATAACTTCAGCTTTCCTGCATTATATGCAGTTAGTTGACATAGGGAACAAAATTGCCTTTACTTTGAAACCACGGTTCCACAGGGAGCCTTTCTGTGTGCAATTGGAAAGAGAACGTTCTTGCCGAACTTCGCACAGGCTTTGCTCTAACCCTTTTCAGAACATTGCGTTCTGAGCCTAATAGGTATTTTGATCTATATACGCGCGTAGGTGGAAATACATGAAAGAGGTCCTTATTCAGCTTTACTTTAGGAATAATGCACGCCAATCAACGGAAAAATGTGCTTTAAGTGATCTGTAGGAAGCCACTGGTAGTGGGTCAGGTTTCATAACACTTGTTAACACAACCTAGTCTAGGATGCGGTTGAGCTGGTAACTTTGAAACATTTGTTCTTAAAGAAGCGTTGTCTTGGTCGCGGAGAAACATAAACCTTGAAACCACTTCTTTCAGGCAAAGATGACATATGCCAGGTCCCCCGTGCTTCACTCTCTGAAACAAATTGCTACGACTCGTGCGCTCCCAACTCGAGCCCCGACTATAAACAGCAAACACTTTGCGTAGTTTCTGCACCGACATTGTTGTCATACATAATACTTGCAGGACGTAAAATATTTCAGTGACTAGAAAAGTATTCCACATGTTTGCTCTTGCAAATATTCAGAACGTATGACCGCCCCATTTCTGAGTTTTCTTTTTTACCCTTTTAGATTTTTCGATCTAACACTTTGTAGTTAACTTGTGATGTTGCAAAGGAACACCAATATGTGCGTTTGGTGAATAGGGTCATTGCATGTTACAATACAGTTGTGGCTTTGTTGGTCAGTCTCCATACCAGATGCCAAGGCTTTTTGCCCAATTAACCGCACTACCCGTAGATTAACAAAATGCTATAGTTTCTTCCACCGTTTTTGTACACTTTTTTGTCTGTACATAGCAAAGCTATGTCGTCTGCATATCCCAAAACTTTGATTTCATTATCACAGAATCAAATTCTTGGATGTTGATACACGAGAGGATTTTTCGACAAAAATGTTCTAGATATAGTTCGATTTGTAAAAATGATGTCGGACAGCCTTAGCGGGAGTCTCAGGTAACTGGTATGCTCTCACTAAGTTGTCTGTAATTCATCAGTCTGGCTGTACACTGTGCATAAGTCATTTTAACACCCCCTGAGTAATGCAACCAACATTAACGTGCTTGAGTATCAGTACCAAAACTTCGTGGGTTAACCTATCGATTGTTTTTTGGCAAGATAGGCTAGCTTTTCGGCTAGTTCGGCTAGCTGCAGTATGGCGATTCTACCCCTTTGAGCGTCGCATGACTCCAATATATTTTTTACCACATGTGTGTCAGGGAAAATAGTTCTTCCCATAATCCCGCATTTCTGCTTTGTACCTACACTCTAAGGCAAAAGGGTGTTAAAAGGGCATGAGGTTAGTCCTTTTGATGACTAATGGGAATGCCACAACCATTAATTTCTTTAAGGGTTAAGGGCATGGGTCTAACAGTTAGCTCCCACAGACGAGCTCAAGGAACTAACATGTAGTTCTCATATTTGCACCTTAGTGAGTAATTGTTAGTACCACAATCCACCTCAAATGACTAAAAGTTAGTCCTTATACTTGCACCTTACAGGGCAACTGTTAATCCCCACGTTTACACCTTACTGGGCAACCGTTAGTGCTTACAGTTGCACCTCGCCGGACGAACGTTTGATCCACTGAAATACTCTATTCGGATGAACTTTTCATCCCCAGTTCAAACATTGTTTTTTATTCATTTTCGGCCAGGCCTAATACACTTTTTGCCCGTTTTTCTGCGCAGAGAAAAACAAATAGCGCAGAAAAGAACACGCGAAAAAGTAGTTAGCCACTCATAGTTAACTGCTTTCGCAGTCACGGCAAAAAAAGAAAGACAAAAGTGAGACATAAAAATCTTTTATTTTTCTACATGCACATGACGTTTCTTCATTCTTTTAAAAAAGTGAATTCATGGTGAACTGTACAAGTCCAGTCTCGTTGTCAAATCTTGTTCACTTCTTGAGGAGCTCCTCCGATGAAAGCGATAGATAACAGGCATTGCAGACGCCAACGCATGCTCCCTTCTGCCTGTTGTGTTCCCACGGCTGCACGTACATTACTATTGTAAAAATAGTTAGACACAAGTGACAGAAGATGAAGATGCACGCATATGAAATGTACGTGCGCGTTAATATGCCCGCCGTGGTGGTCTAGTGGCTAAGGTACTCGGCTACTGACCCGCAGGTCGCGGGTGCGAATCCCGGCGGCGGCGGCTGCATTTCCGATAGAGGCGCAAATGTTGTAGGCCCGTGTGCTCAGATTCGGGTGCACGTTAAAGAACCCAAGGTGGTCGAAACTTCCGTAGCCCTCCCCTACGACGTCTCCTATAATCAAATGGTGGTTTTGGGACGTTGAACCCCACATATCAATCAATATCGTGCACGTTAATATAAAAACATGCGTGTAAAGTATGACCCACAAATAACTTTACCTTCACATCTCGCACAGTCTTTCTGAAGCTTCTCTGACGAAAGAGATAGATGACACGCATCGCAGACGCCAGCGCGCACAGTCTTCAGCACGGTGTGTGCCCACGGCTGCACAATAGGTATGTAAAATAGTGAGTGACACGGGACAGAGGATGAATACAAATGCATATGAGAAATACGTGCTAGCTGAAATAAAAACATACGTGATATATGACATGCTAATAATTGCACCGTGAAGTCACACATCGTCAGACTCATCACGATCCCTGTAGCGCAACAGCTTAGGAGCGGCGGCCACCGCCGAAACTCCGCGAACCACCATGCCGCCAACAAGTCGGCGTGTTCTAAGCGAGCGACGTCGTTCAGCTCGAGCAAGCCAGCTCGAGACGAAACATGGCGCTGCACGCGAAGTGTCTGCTGCCAGTGAAATTCGAACAGGAGAGCGACCATATGCTTAGCCGCCACCACGAACAGCGCCGAGCTGGTTTGGAGCTAGCGCTGAAGAAATTGACGGTAATGCGACCCTTTTCTACGAACTAGCATTTTCGCCTCCATCGAATATGCATCCACTGCTGCCGCATTTGTGCTGATGTAGTCCAAATAGATATATTTAATGATTGCCAAAGCTTCTAACCTTGCAAACCATTCTGGCACATTCTCCTCTATTTTCTTACACTCAGTGGATGTTGACATGCTTTGCCAGCAATAAATTACTGTTGGTTTTGCATCAGGGTCAAAGTGATATCCGGCTAATCGTGCACGTCATATACATGGAGACTGGTCAACAACATTAGATCCCATGGGACCCCATCATCATTCCTTACTGCGAGATACCTTATCCCATGTGAATTCAGTGGAAAACCTTTCTTTATTGTCTTCTGCAAAATGTCCCAAAAATATACCCCTTCCCAACAATGCAAAAATGTGGTCTATTGTTTCTGGTTTCTAACATAATAAGCCGTGTGGCCCCCATTGTGTAAAAAAGCCCCGTTTCTCTGTGAATGCCTTTAACGATAGTGTTTCTGTGAGTAACACAAAGCGAAATGTTTTAGCCTGTGCAGATACCTGCACGTTTTTAAACCGCTCCAGAACATTTTGTCCTTTTTTTTCTACGGTATATAGCCCTGATCAATGGTACTGGCCAAATTCTATCACATAAATATCTGTACAAATCTTTCCTTCTCACGCTTGCTAAATAATATATCGAAAAAGGGACAGATAAAAAACGCACACTGTATACTTCTTCTTTTAGACAGCGACGCAACATCACGGGCCGGCTATCAGTAATGACAACAGAGTCTGGTAAGGCACTGCCCAATCTGACTTGGTATATCATACGCATAAACGGATCCCTCACGTCACAGAAAAACTGAAACATATTCACTAATTTCCTAACAAATAGGTGCGCCAAGCTGACCCGCAGGTCATGGGATCAAATCTCGGCTGCTGCGGCTTCCTTTCCGATGAAAGCGGTAATGTTGTAGGCCCATGTGCTCAGACGTGGGTGCACGGTAAAGAGCCCCAGGTGGTCAAATTTTCTGAAGACCTCCACTACGGCTTCTCTCATAGTCATATGGTGCTTTTGTGACGTTAAACCCCCATATAAATAAATCAATCAGTCAATCAATCAATCAGGTATTCGACTCCCCATCTCTTGGGCTATCTTTACCTTTTTTACCTTTCGTTTTGGCTCGGTGGCCTACTTGCCGTTATCTTTATCCCCAGACTTCAGGCACTCTTTTGCAAAATCAATCAATCAATCAATCGGTAGGTGCGCCAAACCAAGACCCCTGTTCTTCTCACGCCTGAACTGGCTGAACGTCTGGCTGCGCCTTCCCCATTCCGAGCCCCATATAAAGACCTCGAAGGCTCTGTGCAGCCTTCGCACATTTTGCCTCGAACAGTATAGCGCCTGCATTACATATGACCGTTTAGCGGTAAAAAACATGTTGCACACAGTAGCCAGCTGCGACTGTGATCTCAAAGTCAACTCCTATTTCGCTCTGAGCATAATCGCCAATATCAAGAAGAGAAAAAGAAAACGAGTAAATGCAGTCGGCAAAGGTCAAACCAGCGCGGGAAGAACCCAATGATTTTCAAGACTATTGCCCTAACCGTTTGGCCACAATTGTTTTATTTATTACTTTTTAAAAATATGTTCATAGCAATACAGGCAATATACAGCACAGATATTATAGACGCCAGCTGAAAAATCAAAATGCGCAATGCGTGAGTGTATCTTAATGATTGATTAAATTAGTAATATTTGATAGCAGTGAATTCTTCAAACACAGGTAACAACTCGGGTGGTTCAATAAGAAATTGTAAACTTCCCTAATGCATGAAATATTCTTAAAGTATTCAATAGCATGACTTATATTTACATCTTCATTTCTAAAAGCCATTCGTGTTTTTAACGTACTATTCTTGCAAAGGAGCATCAACATGTCGTAGGAAACTCCTCCGGTACCTTCAAAATGTAAAAACTGGATTTCAAATGAAGTGAATGGAATTCCTTTTTAAGCATACTTTGCAAAGCCCTCCCCCCCCCCACCATAGGGGCTCATGAGCTAAACGCATCATCTCAATGCGCCTTTGGGGACAACTAGTTTACTCATTTGGGTGCCCACTATTGAGTAGCAGTGGTATAACAGTTCGTCGGAAATGAAAATGCGTGATCTCCCATTGCGAGCACCTTGCCAATATATCTTTAGCGTTGGGTCACCCAGCTGCGCTTTGCGAAACTCTTCTCTCTGGCTTAATGACACATCTCTCTCTTCATCAATTTGCACTTCTTTCGCGGAAACGTCTTTCTCTTCCATGGTAAGAGTGCAGTCCAATACCTTTGGTTTCTGAACCAATGGTTCCGCCTCATGAGCAGGCTCAGCCGGTACCCGACAGATCGCCAAAGAGCAGTTCGCCTCTAACAAAAACTTCCAATTTTCATCGGTCAACAAACAGTCTTTACACTCGACGAGCTCATTAGTTAGGGCCCACAGTAGGTTTACACTCTGATGATCTGGGACACCTTGCGGTCTATACAACTTCAGCGGCAAAGTAAATAGCCTTGCCTCAATAGTTTTGCCAAACGCCAAAACTAATCTTACTGTGCCTGACGGCTCTACTAGGCTTCATGGAAGTAGAGTCTCCCTTATTACAGAGTTCACGCTCCCTGTATCCAGAATCGCATCTTTGGGTATATGCGCATATATTACAGGAATTAACTGCAATTTATTTGCGCCGTCAGCCTCGTGTTTCAGAGATTTTACGTTTGCACTAAACATTCTATCAGGTATTTGACTTCAACCCGCAGGTCGTGTGTTCGGATCCCGGCGTTGTCGCCTGCATTTCCGACGGAGGTCGAAATATAGACCCATGTGCTCAGATTTGGGTACACGTGAAAGAACCCCAGGTGGTCGAAATTTCCAGAGCCCTCCACTACGTCGTCCCTCATAATGATATGGTGCTTTTGGGACGTTAAACCCCACAAATCAATCAATCAATCAATCAATAAGGTATTCGACTCCCCATCGCTTGTGCTATCTGTACCTTTTTTACCTTTTGTTTTGGCTCGGTAGCCTACTTTCTGTTATCTTTATCCCCAGACTTCTGGCACTCTTTTGCAAAATGACCTGGGCCGTGGCATAAGTGGCAGTTTAGTACTCCTTCATCTACTCTTGTCATTGGTTTCTGGCCTATTTCTGCAGCGGATTCCTTTGAAGCACGCCCTTTACCTTTCGCTTGTTGAACGTTTGGAGTACTTTAGCAATCTCAGTTGGCCTAAGCCGTCCCTCGCCTTCTCGTAATCTCTCATACTGAACACCCTCCGTACTAAGTCCCAATTTTGTACGAGCCATCATAAGTTCTGCCACCACGCCTACCGGTTCGGCCTCTCTCACTTGGAGGTAGTATGCGAAGTGCGTTTTGACGCGGCATGTGAACTGTGACCATGTCTCGTCCTTTGGCTTCACTGCCTTCTCTAACATTTGCAGATACTCTGCCAAAAAAGTTTCAGTTCCATCAGCACTGCCGCTTTAACTGACTCGATATCTGCACACTTTTTGTGGTTAAGGTTATGCAGTAGGTAACGAACGCGTTCAGTGAGGGATGGCATAACCAAATGCACGGGACTCTCACACAGTACCCGGTAAGTAGCAAAACGTTTTTCAACCTCCTCAAACCATAGTGGTACATCAGCGTTACTCGGCAGCTGAAACCCTTTGAGTACTTTTGAACATTGCAGACAGAACTGAAACCCAGTCGCTTTGAATCACCTGTCTCTGATCAAGAATCGGACAACGTGCTATTACGGTGCTCAGGGTTTATTGTACTTTGCAATGGCTTTTCGTACTCGATCTGCAGATGGAGTCTTTGAATTTCAAATTCAAGAGTTCTTGTATGCCTTGAACTTGACAAAATCTGAGATGCCTGCTGCATAGATTCTTGCCACTCAGTAGGTGCTCTCGCCTCATCTGACTCATCAAAATTTTGAGTGTCATCGTTTAATGCTTCTCGACTTCGATTCATTTTCGTCACACTCGCACATTCATCTCCATTAGACGCGATTGTTTATGCACCCTTGCGTGTCCTCACACTTTTCTCTAAACATGAACTACCATGCCAACTTAAGCAGAACGCAAAAAATTCTGCTCACCTGTTGCTGAATACACTGCCGTCCCCGGATCTGATTCACAGTGCCTGAGTTGACTGCTGTGGGATCGTCTCGGCTTTCAGCTGGTGGCCGTCGAATTCCCTGAACTTCTCAGCGCAGGTACAGTAAATGATGTTGTAGAGCTCGCCGATCTTGTCCGATTCGCCAGTTCAGTTCCTTCGTTGTATGTTCTATTTCAGGTAGATAAAAATTCTTCAAGGAGAAAACTATCGGCGTTGATGAAGCAGAGGGCACGTTCGAGATACAGAAATCTTTATATATTGTTGCAGAAATATAACAGTCAGATATTTACAGCTTGTTGAAGCACACTGACAACAACATAGTGTAAACAGCTTCTTGCTCTTATACTTAGTTTTTTTTGTTAGAGCCTAGAACGCTGTTACTACATACAAAGAACCTCGTCTCACTGATCGATTTGATAGATATGTGGGGTTTAACGTCCCAACACCACCATATGATTATGAGAGAGGCTGTAGTGGAGGGCTCGGGAAATTTCGACCACCCGGGGTTTTTTAACGTGCACCCAAATCTGAACACACGAGCCTACAACATTTCCGCCTCCATTGGAATTGCAGCCGCCGCAGCCGGGATTCGAACTTGCGGCCTGCGGGTCAGCAGCCGAGTACTTTAGCCACTAGACCACTGCGGTGCGGCGTCACTGATTGAGCACTGCGTGGTTACGGACCACGCAAAATTTTCATCCTATGGAGTCTTACTGAACTATCAATCAAATGATTGCTGCCTAGACTGAAAGAAAGCAAATTTCATCCGGTATGTATTCCCTTGTGGTAAACAAAGAAAAGGGGAGGTGACCACTGCTGGTCTGCCTCAAATTTCTGTTAGCCAATCTGCTTACCGCCAACTAAAGCCACTCCTTTTAGGGCTCACCTAATCTCCATACCAGTGGTTTAACAGTTTCGGCAGGTCTTGACACCTTTTCTCATCATGACTTTCTCCCTCTTCTTCACAAGCTATCAGCGATTCTCTCGCTGCGCCGATTTATCGCAAAGTTGTTTACACAGTCTGCGCCACGTGTCCGTGGGCACACTCTCACCGAGTGTGCCCACGAGTGTGCACACTCTCAAAGCCACGTGCCTTTGCACAATCTTCGAGCACTCTGCGAGACGAAACCACCATGCCGTTTGTTAAAACAATTGGAAACTCGCCGTCATTATCTTCTCAGACGGTCACTGGAAGCAAGAGACGTTTGCCTGTCTTCACTTCCCTCGCATTCGGACCGCACGTGACCGCGCCATGGTCTTCAGCCCGAGCTTGCCTCCAGGGCGCAGTAGCAAGGTCATGCAACCGCAACAACGGAGAGCTGCAAGCTGGCCGCACCCGGAACAAGTCGTTTGAAGGAAGCCCATCGCCCTCCATCGATAAGCGTACAGTCAAAAGACCTGGCGGAGAGGGAGCCGAAAACGTAGTTGCATCACGTACAGTTTCACCTGTCTATTTAGCACAATTGAATTACGAGCCGCAGAACGTAACAGCTTCTTCAAAATTAGGGTAGATGTTGAAGTTTGTACGTTTCCGCTAAAAGTTTGTGAAATATTTTTTTTTTCACAATTTCTGTTTTGAACGCTTTATAAAGAGTGTTCTTGGCCATCTGGTCCAGGAGATTTTCCACAGCCAAGGTTCTTTGTCCCATGTATAATTTTCGTAACTGACACTGCAGTGTCAAGTCTCTAGTTCACTTCATCCTCTACTATTGGTAGCAGCTCCAGGAAGGTAGCTATGAACTCATGGAATACCTTCACCCGTCTGCTTAAAACTGCATGGTAAGGCACATCAAAGGCTGTCTTTATTATGCTTTGGTGTGCCGACATGTCGTTGAACCAGATTTCCTTAACACACTTACCCGCTCTGCAACCTTCCTCGTCAGAGAGCACGCGCTTTCTTGGTGCCTCCCCATGACATAATCGCTCGGTTCACGCCCTTATCACCACCCCTTGAAAACGCTTTGCATCCATCGCTTCCAGCTGACTTCCATCCCTTTCGTTTCCGCACTAAATAACCCCTGTACGGCGCACTCGGCGTTTGGAAAGTAATTGAGCATGTTCTATTATTGTTTTCCTCTTTGTTTTGCTTCCCGATGCCACACCGCTATCCTCTCAATTACAAGCAGTTTGACTTCGTTTTTAAAATTTTCCCATGCCTCCGCTATGCTTGACACATCAACTTTCCTTACTGTTCGTATTTTTTTCTTATAAGCTTTCACAACGCACTCATCTTTTGAGATTCTACAGTTCATTTTTCAGAGCTGCCGCTTACACTTCGACGCTATAAACCTTTTCCCGACCTTACACATCACCAAGCTATGGTCGCTCAAATTCACATGGTGCACTGCGTAGTTCGTGAACATTGGCATAAGATCCGCGATCATGTATATTTGATCTCGCCGAGCATGACTCTGCCCTTGGAAGTGAGTGTACACAACTTCATTTTCACGTAAAATGCTTCTGACGTCTGCTAAATCAGAATTGGACAAGATTTTGTGAAGCCTAATTGCGCTCAAATCCTTTCGTCTCGTATTCTGCACTCGGTCGTCAGGCATGCAAACACAACTAAAATCTCCTAGAAGGACCACTTTTCTCGCAGCTGCCAGAAGGATTGCCACATATTCAAAACATGCTTTTCTTTCGTCTACGCTGTTTCGAGCATACACACATATTATTCGCCAGCATACATCATATAAAACAAAATCGCACATTACCAGTCTTCTGCCCTGGGAAGTTTACACACGTTGTTCAATGATACCTTTACGCAACATTACTAACGCAACAATAATAAACACCCCCCTGACCTGCTGAGTGCACGACTTTCACAGATATTATACCATGATGTAAAACATTAACCATTTTCATTGTTATCTCTTCATTTTCGATGTTTGTTTCGTGGACAGCAAGAACGTCTATTTCGTTTTCCAACAAAAGCGACCTAATTGCACTTGTCCCCGCCGGGCCGTTAACCCACTAATATCATGTGTGGCAATATGAAGGGTTACTTTGCGATTATTGAAAATTAAAGGAACAGCGAAATCTTAAAGCGCTTAGGTACAACAATTTATGCTGCAGACACACTTGCATTGATCTGCTTGACATATAGTTTGTAGGCCCATTTGCTCCGTTGCCGACTAACACAAGGGTCCGAAACATTCGTATGTGGGTCGAACACATCCACAACAAGCTTCCGGGGGGCGGCCTCGCTAACACGGGGCCGCCGTCGGTGCACTTCGCTCGTCAGGTGAAATGTTGAGTTTCGTCTTCACTGTTTCGCGTTTATGTAGGGTGGGTTTTGAAGGAGGACCCTCGCAGCCACTTTTATCGCCTTTCTACTTATTTTTCTTCTCCAACGTGCCCCTAGGTCTCTTTGGGCTACGCGCAGTTAAGTGCATGCCTTCGACGGGCTATTCAGCAGCGTCTACTAAAGAGAAGCTTCGAGGTGCCTCTCCCTGAGTCGCCATCACCTCTGGACATACCGAGGTTACCTCAGCTGCCGGCTCGGTTTTATTTTTTGTCTTGAGTTTCATCTCTTTTTCTGCTGAGTGGCCATTCATCACTAATTTTCAGATCGGGCCTCTCCTGCAAAACAGTTGAGTCGCTAATACCTCCAGACGTTGCTTCCGCGTTGGCCTGGTCTATCATGTGTTTCTCTGTGGTGTCCATACGACCAGAGCTAGTCACATTGACGTAGCTCCTCACGCACTAGGTCTCGTGGTAGCCGTAACGACGACAGTGCCCACAGCGTGGCACATATGACCACGCTTGTGTAGCACTTATGCCCAGCGTGAAACATATGACCTCGCGCTGAATATGGCCAGTGCTGTGGCATCGGAGGCACAGTGGGGCTCTCTCAAGCATGAACACGAACGCATGGTCTTCTCCGACACGTATTTGGTGTGGTATGTCTATATTCGACATGAAAAATTTCAAGCACAGCGAAACCAGCCTAGTGTGAGAGCCTTTGTTCACACTTCCTAGGAGATGCCAGCTTTGCGTGTTCGAATACCCTCGTCGGGCGTCCTGTGAAGCAGCCAGAACATCTTCATTCTAATGTTTTGGTGGCAGGGAGATGGCAACAAACCGGGTATCTTTAACGCTGAGCGTTTTCTCCGACAAAAACTTCTTTTTCCCTTCCTTGTCCTTGAGTTTTGTAGCCCAAACGTGGTTCATCGGATACGCCTATTGGAGCCATCACATTCGACATCAGCTTGAGACCACCGAGCGCATCGCGACAATGCTCAACTCTTTAGAGGCGAGCTTTCAAATCAGCATGCAAAACTCAGTATTGCATACAGTTGTACCTGACGGAAGCTGGGGCAAATCTAGCTAATATTACTGGGTCGACATTCCCGTAAGCCTAATACTGTGGCCCAGCTGGGCCGAACGAAGCGCCCCTGAGGATCACAGTATCCCGCGTCCAATGCCAACAATAGCTGAAAGTCTCAGCCACGTCTGTGGCGACTGCGTAAACTCCTATTTCGCTCTGCACATAGTCGAGTGTGCCGAGAAGCTAAAAAGAAGACGAGGAAAAGCAGTCGCCAGGATTTCAACTTGCACAGGAAGAATGGTTTTCAAGACCATCGCCTTAACCACTCGACCACGACTGCCGCTACGGGCTCAAGCCCCTTTTCACTCAGAACATAGTCAACTATGTCGAGAAGAGAAAAAGAAAACGAAGAAACGCAATCGGCAGCGTTCCCATCTGCATGGGAAAAATCAAATGGTTTTCAAGACCATCGCCTGAAACCCTTATCCACGATTGCACTTTTCCCTAGAAGGTCTTGCCATTTTTTTCACAAAAAGAACACGACCCGCGGACGTTCCTATATGATGGCTTTGATTGATTCATATGTAGGGTTTAACGTCCCAAATCCACCATATGATTATGAGAGACGCCGTAGTGGAGGGCTCTGGAAATTTCGACAACCTAGGGTTCTTTAACGTGAACCCAAATCTGAGCATACGGGCCTACAAAATTGCTGCCTCCATCAGAAATTCAGCCACCGCAGCCGGGAATTGAACCCGCGACCTGCGCGTCAGTAGCCGAAAACCTTAGCCTCTAGACCACCACGGCGGGGCTATCAAATGGCTTACGACCGCAAAATATCGGTCAGTGAAACGACCCACTATGCTCCCGGGCTACTCCTTTCCATCCTCCTTGGTTTCTAGGACCACTAGGACATCTATATCTTTGTCTGTGATCTAGCTCAAGAGATGACTTTGCCTACGCCTAGCCACCAATCCTCTGACGTTAGGCGTAGCTACGCTGAATGGCGGAGTCAGTGCCATGATAAATTATTCACTCAGAGGAGTAGGCCTGGAGCATGATGCTTCCATTTCACGACCAGCAATCGGCTAGCCGCCTCCCGGACCGTCCTGCTTCCCGGCACTTTGTGCCTTGTTTGCCAGTCTCCTGTCAGGGGGGGGGGGGTACTTTCGGCTTAGGTTTCAGACGAAGCCTCCTTGTTTGCGGCCCATTTGCAGGTGGCTCTTGGCTGTTGGTGGCCGACGCCCTTTTCAGCTCCCCTGAGTCGTCGAGTGAACGTTTTAGGGTGGCGTTGGTCACACACATCACGTCCTCATTGTTCGCCGCCGTCTTTTCCTGGCCTCCCGTCATGCCAGCTGCCACCCCTAGAAGCAGGTTCATCTCGACTCGCTCAGGCTCAACCGTTGACGGGGCACTGGTCGGTATGGTGAAATGCTGACGATTCTCGGGGACCTTGTGTGTCTCCTGGCACCGCCCTGCGACAGTCGCAAGAGCCACTGGGCTTCCGAACTCTTCAGCGTCGTCCTCCGCCTCGGCCGCGTTCATGAAGTGCTCAACCATCGCCTCGTTCATCGCTGGTTCCGTTGCGCTGGCGTACGTTCTAACGTAGTCGGTTAAACATGTCTGAAGCGCTTGCAGCGTGAGCCATCGGAAACCTCGCACTCAAGGGTGCGTGCCCTGTGCCTTGCCTTGACAGCATAAGTATTGCATCGGCCGACATTGACGCTGCTTCTCAGCTTCGTCGCTCTTTCCGTGCAGCAGGCGGTGTATACGAAGCCAGCCTGCTGGTCCTGTGGGTCGACGACATGGAAGCGCCGCCCCTTCACCTGCAGCTCTTTCAGTGCGAGCAGATGTTTCGTGGGGGCGGCATCATTGAGTGTCACCACCAACACGTGGTTAACCTGGCCCGCACCGCGGCTTACAGCATCCGGCAGCAGGCTTCTTGGCGTCAATTCGTCCCTGAAATCTTCGACCTTGTATGGCTTCGAACGCACATCACCGGGTAACAAAATGGTGTTGATTACAAGTCGTCTTTTTGGCAGTTGCGGCAAAAAAAAACTAGTATTCGTTATAATCGTTCGTGTTTCCGCGGCTAAAAGTCGCCGCTGTCGACGCTCGCTGGAGCCCATGACCCTGCAATCCGATCAGCTCAGCCGCGGAAGCAGAATCGGCAATGACAGCAGCGACGGCTCAGTTTCCATTTCACTCAGAACATAATCGACTATGTCGAGAAGACAAGAAGAATACTAGGAAATGCAATCGGCAGAATTTAAACCTCCGCGGAAAGAACCCAATGGTTTTCAAGACCATCGCCTTAGCCACTGGACCACTTCGAGGGCGATGGCATCAACAACTATTCCACTCTGAACACGGCCTTCTATGTCGAGAAGAGGAAAAAAAACTACGAAACGCATTCGGCAGGATGCGTACCGGCGCGGGAAGAACCCAATGGTTTTCAAGTCCATCGCCTTAACAACTTGGACACGACTGTTTTTTTTTAATTTAATTTATTCAGTAGAAGTATATGAACGTAACAGACATGCAGCATATAATTGTCAGACCACAAGCTGCTCAGCTAGATTGTTTAAGTTGAAAAGTACTTAACTTTGACAAGTTCATCTAGAAGTGTTATCAAGTCCTGGGGATTACTTATTGCTTGCAGTATATCTCGCACATAGATCAATTGTTCCAAAAAGTAATGACTGACTGGAAACACTTTCAAATGCGCATTTGTGACGTCCATTCTCGTACGCCAGCCACTATGCACACACATGAGCATAAGCATATCGCATGGTACTTCACCACCTACCGCGCACGGCAAGTAGCGAATCACAAAGGGGCTTAATGGTAAGTATTTTTTTAACGACCGTTGAAGCACATACCAGAGGCAAAGTACACCGTGGCAGTCCCGAAACATGTGACTGATGGTTTCTGGTTTTCCAGAGATATGACAGTTACCCGATCATTCAACAAAGAGTCCTTTGCTCTGAAACAATGGCCTCGTAGGGAGGGTGCCCATGTGCAGTTGAAAATAAAAAGATTTCATTGATGGTTTGACTGGCATTCGTTTTACTCGCCTAAGCACACCACGTGCAGGGCCCGAGTTATACGATGCGCGATAGAATGGAACCGGCAAAAGGACATATATTAAATCCCTGTACAAACATTTTCACGTCACAACTGCAAAGTATTGCGAAGAAAATCTTGCCTTGAGAATCTCAATTGAAGGGACAACTTCACATAAGAAGGTGGACAGTTTGCGTGCCCTCAAGAAGTACGTTGCCCCGCCGCGGTGGTCTAGTGGCAAAGGTACTCGGCTGCTGACCCGCAGGTCGCGGGATCGAATCCTGGCTGCGGTGGCTGCGATTCGATGAAGGCGGAATTGTTGTAGGCCTGTGTGCTCAGATTTCGGTGCACGTTAAAGAACCCCAGGTGGTCGACATTTGCGGAGCCTTCCACTACGGCGTCACTCATAATCATATGGTGGTTTTGGGACGTTAAACCACACAGATCAATTAATCAAGGAGTACGTTGATATAACGAAGTTTCTAAGAGGCTCTTGTAATCTCGCTTGGATTACCGTACGTAGAAAACAGTCAATCTGGTCCCGCAAAAAAAAACCTTGTGACAATCTGCTTGAAGAACAAAAGCAATAGTCCTTGGCCACCACTTTTTTCACGAATAAAAAATAGATCAGCTCAAGCCCTCCCAAAATGACTCCAGATAAAAACTGCGATAATTTTGTGCAGCTTCTGAGCTGAGATTCTAGCCATGCTTAACACGTGTAGCACGTAACAGACCTTAGCGATCAAATTCACTTTACAAACAGTCGCTCTCGTAAATATGGAGAAATTATGTCCACCACACTTTTCTGTTTGCATTTTAACTCGTTTTGCTTCATCTGCCCAATAGCATTTACTGCTTTTGTATTGATCAAGGCGGGCTCCTAAATAGTTTCAAGGCGATGTGCTGAAAGGTATGCTTCCAACCACATCTGGGAAATGCCCCTGATTTCCATGCCAGAAGCCGATACATTTCGTCCAGCTGATGACGCTCCCAGTTGCATTATAGAAGTCTTTAGCGTCTGCAATTACTGCTTGCACACTACTTTCATCTGTGCAAAAGACAGCGATATCGTTGGCATAAGCGAGAACCTTGACCTCACTATGAAAAAAGGTGTAGCCATGAATATTCGTATTTCGAAGAACTTTTAAACAAAAGATCTCTAAATACAGATCAAGAAGTAGGGCACGACAAACAGCATCCCTGTTGAACAAAGGTTTCTATGGAAACACCTTCAGTTAGTTTTCTGTTGATCACCAACTTCGCATTGCATTTGCCATACGTCATTCTACCACCTTCTAAAATGACTGATCCCACATTCACGTGTTACAGTATTAGAAAAATTATCTCATGTATCACTCTAATGAAAGTCCTATTTAAGCCAAGTTAAATCATAGCACTTCTACTCTCTGTGGCATCACAACATTCAAGAACACTTCTTGCCACATGAATATTTGTAAAAATAGACCTACCCTTACTTCTGCAGGTCTGAGGAGAGCAAACAAGAAACTTAATAACACTTTAGAAGCGTCGAGCCAGAATTTTCATGAAAATTTTATAATCCGCGTTTGTTAGACTTATTGGTCGATATGCTTCTACTCTCAGACGTTGTGATGGTTCTTTAGTTTCGGGAATCAATATAATGTGTTCCAAATGACAGAGGTGTTTGTTTCTTATCATAGCATTCAACTATAACTCGTTGCAGTGCTTCTGCAAATTCGCTTTTGAAAAACTTGTACACTGCGGCCTCAAGACCGTCTGAACCAGGGGACTATCCTGAGCTCAGTTCATCAATGACTAGCTCAACTTTGGCAACTGTTATTGGTTTTTCAAGCATTTGTCTTGTTTCATCGTCTAGTTTTGGCAGAAGCAGCACAAAGGCCGTTCTAAAGCTTTCTGCATCAGATGATATAAGGCTGCAAAGGTTTTTATAATATTCCACAAAAGCCAGCCCTATAGTTTCGGCGCCACGTGTAATGGTATCTCGGAAACAGATACCGCTGATATCCTTCCACACGGCGTGTCTTTTCTCATCACTGAGTGCTCGTTTGGTGGGCATCTCATCCAACAAAAGCCTCTCACACCTCGCCCTTATCATCCTCTACGACACCTTTCCGTGTCTATTGACTTAATCGTTGCTTTCACTTCCTTTATTTCTCTCGCGAACAAGCCAGCATTGCTACTCTCTGCATCCAGCATATAATCTAACATGCTAACAAGCTGCTTTTCATATTGCTTTTCATTTTGCCTTAACACACTCGCTCTCTTCAATGCTGCAATCTTAAACTCGCAATTCAATTGTTCGCACAGTCCAATATTAATACTTGTTTGATTTGATAGCATATTTTCTATATCTTTCTTCATCTTTTCCACAAAGGTTTCATCCTTCAGTAATTTGTTGTTGAACTTTACAGCTCCCAGTCGAACTTTGGTGCCTTTTTCTTAGTACCTAAGGTAACCATACCTAGAGAATGATCCGTGAAGCTGACATGCTGCGTGCCATAATGGAAACACGGAGTCACAAAGTTTAAAGGAACATACACTATATCAAGTCGGGCATGAGAGTTGCCTTGAAAGTGAGTGTATTTTGTCTGGTGTCCATGTGTCAGGACGAAACCTATATTTTCCAGTTTATTTTCATCAGCAATTTCTCGTAACATGTTTGCGATTCTATCTCTGTGATCACAGTAGTTCGTTCTGTCCACAGGTCTACATACATAATTGAAATTGCCAAGCACAAATACACATATTTCGCAATCTAACATAGGACGAAGGCTCTTAAAGCAGGCTTCTCGGTCACACACACAATTTGGCCCGTAAATGCAAATTACCCGCGCATTATTCCCACAAATAACCATATCACACAATCATACGGCCACTTTCACAAAACGAAACAGACTCAACAATCCTAACACTTTTGCGGATAAATATAGCAAAGCCTCCCGGCTTTTCAACTGCGTGACTTACGCATACATTATATTTTTCACAAAAGACTTCAACCATTCGATCGGTCAGCTCCTCACTTTCAATTTTCGTCTCTTGAATCACTAACAAATTGATTTCCTTATCTAACATCATGCGGCTCAATTGACATTGCTGCCTTCGCACCGAAAGACCTTTTGTGCTAAGTGTTCGATACGTAGGGGACTTGTAGCATTCTTAGCCGTCTTAAGTTGAGTTTATCTCTAAGTATTTATTCACTGTAGTTTGTGAAGCAGTCAAAACAGACCCATCGATGATGACATGATTGACGTTCATCACATTTTTGGAGCAGCCACGAATGAACAACATCTCGTCAAGACTGTCAAGTGACCATGAGCCGACAAAGTAAAAAAAACAAAGTTTGGGGGGGAGATAGGGGTAGAGCCAGCCGCTATGTAGCCGGCAGTGTGGTAGTCTGTCGACCAACATTCAGATTGGGAGCAGGTTTCAAGGACTGTCGTCGGGAGACTGCAGTCTTTGTGGGAGGTTGCCCACTGCCTCCGGGCGTACGAGCCGAAGATTCGTCGCTCTGTTCTCTGGTCTTCTTTCCAGGTCCTCTGGCTGCTGCCATGTCAACATCGCTGGAGCCTGAGTTTTCGTCACCCTCACGCAGAGATACTTCTAGGGGGTTCTCGACGTGGTTTCCTCCATCTATGGATACTGATTATTTCTTAGCAGTAGCGTCGGGTCCGGGGTCTTTCTACGAATCTAATTTCTTGTTTTCGCACGGGGTGCGTAGACGTACCAGCGTAGTCATTCTCCCTTCTTCGCTATGACTTTACATGGCTTCTTCTGAATCAGCTGCGTCAATTATGTGTTCGGTCAATAAATCTTCCCGGGCAGGGCCTGCTACGCTAGCATATGAACGCACGCACTGGGTCTCGTCGTGGCCGTAGCGACGACAGAGCCCGCAAAGTGGAACACGCAACTCCCGACGTATGTGGCCGATGCCGCGTCACTGGAGGCAGAACGGGGCTCTACCAGGGATTTGGACGAGTGCGACGTCTTCAGCGACTTGCAGCTGATGTGGCGAATCGCTGACGGTAATACCCATTTTGAGTTTTAAGGTTACTGAGCTTGTGGTCGACCCTTTATCCATGCAGCCTTTCACCCTCCATTTGTATAGTGAAATTGCGGCAACCTTTCCGAAAGGTGCTAATGCTGTTCGCACGGCGCAATCGGGTACACAATGCAGTAGCCAGTACAGCTTCAGTCACCTCGGCCGCAAGGGTCAATATCCATGCAGCGCTCGTCCTTGACAGAAATGGCTTCCGTTGAAAGCATTTTCTTTTTTCCTTCGTCATCCCTAAACGTTACTGCACACAGATAATTTATATGGTATGCCCCAAGGACAACCACTTCTGGCAGGAGTGACATCTTGTCAAGAGAGTCGCGGAATGCTCTAAAAGACAAGGCCATGCTTTCAGGCAACCGTGCAAAAAACGGTATTCAAAACTAATTCACCTCTGGGCAGATGCGGCAACACAACCTGATAAACTTCAGCAGGCTTTTCAGCAACCTTGATACCGCTGCCTTCGGCCGCTGTAGCCACTCCGAGGGAGCACATCTTCGCATGTCCGTACACTACGGTGGCCGGAAGTGGAATGACTAGGCCACGACTGCTGCGACGGTGTCAACTCCCATTTCACTCAGAACACAGTCGACTATGTCGAGAAGAGAAAAAGAAAACGAGGGAATGCATTCAGCAGGATTTGAGCATGCGCGGAAAGAGCCTAACGGTTTTCAAAGTCATCGCCTAAACCAGTTGGCCCCGACTGTGGTGATGGCGTCAACTCCAACTTCACTCAGAATATAGTCGACTATATCGAGAAGAGACGAATAAAACGAGGATATACAATCGGCAGCATATGAACTTGTGCGGGAAAAATCAAATGGTTTTCAAGGCCATCGCCTGAACCACTCATATACGACTGCACTTTGCACTAGAAGGCCTTGCAATTTTTTTCACAAAAAAAAAACACAACCCACGGGCGTTCCTATCGTATGGCTTACGATTGCAAAATATCGGTCAGTGAAACGGCGCAATGCTCCCGGTCTGCTCCTCTCCATATACCTTGGTTTCCAGGACGGCTAGGAATCTATATCTTTGCCTGTGATCAAGCTCAAGAGCTCACTTTGCCTATGCCTAGCTGTCAATATGCTGACGTTAAGCGTAGCTACGCTGAATGGTGGAGTGCGTGCCATGGTAACGTTTTCGCTAAAAGGAGTAGCCAGCAGCATGGCGCTTACCTTTAACGACCAGCAATCGGCTAGCCGCGTTTAGGACCATCCTGCTTCCCGGTGCTTTTTGCCTTGTCTGCCAGACCTCTGTCAGTAGAGATTTTCGGCTTAGGTTTGAGAATAAGCAGGCTCTCTTGTGGCGCCTTTGCAGGCGGCTCCTGGCTCTTGGTAGCCGACGCCTTTTCCAGCTCCCCCGAGTCGTCGAGTGTACGTTTTAGAGTGGTGTTGGTCACATACATCTCGTCCTCACTGCCCACCGCCGTCACTCCCTGACCCTCCATTGTGCCAGCTGCCACTCCTTGAACCACGTCCATCTCGACCCGCTCAGGCTCGACCGTTGACGGTGTGCTGGTCGGTGTAGTGAAATGCTGAAGAGCCTCGGGAACCTTTGGTGTGTCTGCCGGCGCCGCCCTCCGATAGTCACAAGGGCCACTGGACTTCCAACCTTTTTAGCGGCGTCCTCCAACTCAGCCGCGTTCATGAGGTGCTCAACCATCGCCTCGTTCATCGCTGGCCCCGTTGCGCTGGCGTACGGTCTAACGCAGTCTATTTCGACATGTCCGAAGTGCGTGCAGCGTGAGCGATGGTGGACTATGCCCTGCCAGCGAACGTTCTTTGTGCCTTGCCTTGGCAGCGGAAGCATTGCATCGGCCCACCAGGTACAACCACGAAGGCCAGCTCCGCATTGATTCTGATATGGTGCGGAAGGTGTACGACCTTGACGCCCTTTTTTATCTTCAGGAGGGCTGTCCTTATGGTCGAGCGCTTGTCGGACATGTCCGGTACCCGCCACAGCTCACGGCTCATCTTCGTCACTTTGCTGAATGCCCCAAGTGCCCTCCGTACATCTTCGTCACTCACCTCGTGCAGCAGCCAGTGTATTTGAAGCCGCACCTGCTGGTCCCGTGGGTCGACGACGATGCAGCGCCACCCCTTCACCTGCAGTTCCTTCAGTGTGAGCAGATGTTTCGTGGGAGCGTTACCATTGAATGTAACCGCCCACGCGTAGTTAACCTGGTACGCACCGAGGCTTACAACATCCGGCAGCAGACCCGTTGGCGTCAATGCGTCCCTGAGATCTTCGACCTTCTATGGCCTCGCACGCACATTTCCGTGTAAGCACATGGTGTTGATAAGTAGTCGTGCTTTAAGCAGTTGTGGCAATATAACCTAGTATTCGTTATCGCCATTCCTGTTTCCGTGGCTCAAAGTGGCCGCTGTCGCCACTCCCAGGAGCCCATGACTCTGGTATACGATCAGCTCGTCTGCGGAAGCAGATTTGGCCACGACTGCAGCGACGGGCTCAACTCCAATTTCACTCAGATCATATTCGACTATGTTGAGGAGACAAAAATAATACTTGGCAACGCAATCGGCAGGATTCGAACCTGCGTGGGAAGAACCCAATGATTTTCAAGACCATCGCCTTAACCACTCCACCACGACTCTTTTTTCATTCTGAACATAGTCGACTATGTCGTGAAGAGAAAAAGAAAACGAGGATACGGAATCAGTAGGATTTGAACCTCTGCAGGAAGACACCAATGGTTTTTAAGACCTACGCCTTAACCACTCGGCCACGACTGGGGCGATGGTGTGATCTCTTATTTCACTCTGAACTCCATCGACTATGTCGAGAAGTGAAAAAAGACGCGATCGGCAGGATCCGAACCTGCGCGGAAAAAACCCAATGGTTTTCAAGTCCACAGCCTCAACCACTTGGCCATCACTGCTGCGACGGCCTGAACTCCTATTTCACTCAGAACATAGTCAATAATATGGTGAAGAGAAAATGAAAACGAGAAAACGCAGTCAGCAGGATCTGAACCTGCGCGGGAAGAACCCAATGTTTTCCAGGACTATCGCCTAAATCACACGGCCATGACTGTGGTGATGGCGTCATCTCCTAGGTTACTCTTACCCCATATATGCCCAAACTAAGAAAACATGAAAAAACAAATATTTTTGTTACAAAGAGGACACTGGCACTCTTAGCAAAAGGTACAGGTTATTTTATTTACACTCACTTCAAGGCAACACTATTTTCAAAGCCGTCCTACATGTAGGACACTGGGCTTTAGGGGTGCTATGTGCGGGTGTGGTAGACCTTGAAGCACTTCACGTGCACACCCACGTCGCATTTCTCGCAACGAGTTGTTGTCTTCTCGTGGCAATGAGCGCACCTTGTCTGCTTGGCTTGAGGAATAACAATATGATCAGTGCGGTCAAAACGACTGACTGCTTGAATGGCGGACTGGCGGGCTTTTCCGCGGGAGGGCTTGCATCCATATTTCTTCAGGTAGGCCATAGCATTAGACCTCCGAAAACAAAGATGCTCGATGTTCCCATTTTTCAGCTTATACAGCTGCAAAGCATTGTTCACAGATGCATCGAGAAGGTAGGTAAACAGAGATGAGTACCACTTTTTTCCTCTTATGGCCGTCCGGTATTTGGAGATGTTTTGGTCCATTCTGTCTACACCTCCCATGTTGGCATTGTATTTAGCAATCAATAACGGCTGGTTTACCGCAACTTTTGCCTTTTTTTTCTCTAGAATATCGTTTCACCTGCTGCGTTGGCTCCGCTCCATGTGCATTAGAAACAACAGTAACAACACTATTGTCCACCCAACGGCACACAATTACTTCACTCTCATTGTCCACTCTGTTCTCGAATGTGCCTCGTTCTTAACCTTTCATACTCTTTTGTGCTGGAAGTGGACATTTTTCAATCCTGTTTTCACGGACAGTTCCAGTGCACTTCACGCCCAAAGTGGTGAGTTTTCGAACAAGCTTCAAGCTCGTGAAAAAATTGTCAAAAAACACGTGAAAACAAAGGTAAGTTTTAGACTAAAGCCTGTCAACCACGTCCACCGCAACGGAACCTCCAAGACCAAGGTCATTTTTGCTTTCAGGGGCCACGCCATATTTTCCTTGGTAGGACTCTGTTGACAACAAGTAGCCGAGAGGTGTGCACAGGCCCCACAGCTTGTATCCAAATCGGATTGGTTTTCCTTTCAAGAACTGTTTACACCCGTGCTTTCCGAAATATTCACACATGCTTTCGTCGATGCTGTAGCATTCTGAAAGTGGTGCGTACAAAAGAAACTTCTGATTCAGAAGCTTGAATAATGGCCGCATCTTAGCAAATCTGTCATCCTGAGGCAGGTTGTTGTTGTCGGCAACATGCAGATTCGAAAATATTGCTTCGAAACGGTTACGCCTCCTGGAGTTCGCAACAAGTTCGTTGTGGCAGTGTTCAGAAATTTCCCACAACATTCTCTGGCGAGGTACAGGCACGTATCCGCTAAGAAGAAGCACGCATATGACACACTTCATTTCTTCTTCTGTCACTCCTAGGCTCCGATTTTTTTGGTCGGCATATCGGTTATTTTCCTTCACGAGAAGCGCGATGGCGTCGACATCAAAGAATTTCTCGAATGCATCTGCGGGAGTGAGGAAACTTTCATCCTGTTCCTCTGCCAACCACTCACTTTGAGGTAGCTTTGTCTTCAAGTCTCTCTTGTCCCAGTTTGCGCTGGATTTTGCGACCTTTTTGGCTGGCTCGCCATCGTCGTCGTCACTTGATGCATTG